>NC_141050.1:1848000-2464000 GCF_041138505.1 Cibotium barometz
TTAAAATATATCAATAGTATGTTATCTTGAAAAGCATCTATATTGATTTTTGCTTTGTAGTATGTTATCTTGAAAAGCATCTATATTGATTTTTGCTTTGTAGATCTTGCAATATTTCTTGCACACCAACCTTGAGAAAGATACCTTGGGTATAATCAACTCGAGACTCTTATGGACTCCTAGTCTCCATCTTCTCTTCTCATGTGTAGCTGGCGTAGGGGGAGCATCTTGCCCATTTAGCGGAGCTTGGCCTTCATCATTACATACTGTCGTTGATAGTACGTTCACTAGACATAGACGAATGAACTAGTGCCTTGTTATGCATCATACTCATAAGCTGGAGAGAATGGACAGAAATGCCTTCATTTGTAAATGGGACTTACTACAAGTTATTGACACTTACTTTTAAAATATATCAACACTATGAACATTTTAAAAAAGTTACCCAAATCCGTCTTTAGCAAACACCTATCTCTTTAAAACATTGGATTGCTCCAGTTCTCTCATAAACATAAAATGTTATTATATTTCTCAGTTACATATCCGAATCACTTCTATCACCACTTTGTACTCAATGTTTCGATTTGCTACCGACTCTCTCGTGGGTTGTCAATCATTCTGTATGATGTTCTCTAACTATGTTACTTTCATATCTTACTTTCTTCACTTCATATATTGCCCTGCAAAGAGTTTCTATATCATTGGATTTGGACTTTATTAATTTGTCCTCTTACTTTATCGCTATTCTCTTACTGACTCTCTCCTCGGTTGTCAACTACTCTGTATGACGTTCTCTAGCTGTGCTATTTTCATATCTCAATTTCTTCACTTCATATATTGCCCTACGAACACCTCTATATCATTGGATATGGACTTTCTTAATTTGTCCTCTTACTTTACGTCTATTCTTCTGTACCATTATTAAAGTAACTGTCTCATAGGATTGGAATCTTTGATTCCACCTGCATGTGATGTTGCTTTTTGGAATCCGCATTGAGCTTGCCTGTGAGATCGCTCGATGCCTTGCGTGGATCATATCACCAAACTTCCTTGTTCAGTGAAGTATGAACCATGAGCCTCAAGTGTATGATGCATTAAAGAACAACATAGGATACCCGCAATTAAACTTAAAATATTACATGTACATTTTAATTATAACTAAATAATGACCACTCTTTCCATATTGTGCATAATGCAATTTGAAGTCCACGCGTGCATCATTGAATTATGAAAGTTTACCACCGCCTCTTTAAATGCATCGGCATTATCAAAATTAAATGTCATGTTATATGAAAGTGTGCATAGATGTATCATATACCACATCTTGGAAAAAAAATATATTAATCCCATCAGAGGCTTGCAGGGCCCTTGTCCGTAGGCCTGCAGAGGCTTGCATTTTAAAGCCCCTGGGGTCCTCGTGCGTCGCGCCTTTGCAATATTTCTTGCACCAATCTTGAGAAAGCTACCTTAGGTATAATCAACTCAGGAGGATTCTTCTAGACCTCCAAATTTCACAAAGAGTGGCGATGCCTAGTCTTCATCTTCTCTTCTTATATGTGTATCTAGCATAGCGGGAGCATATTTCCTATCTGGACGAGCTTGGCCTTCATCATTAAGTACTATCGGTGATAGTATGTTCACTAGATCCAGATAAATGAACTAGTGCTGTGGTACGCATTATACTCAGAAGCTAAAAGGAATTGAGAGAAATGGAAGAAGTGCCTTCATTTCTAAATGGGAGTTACTATAAGTTATTGACACTTACTTTTAAAATATATCAATAGTATGTTATCTTGAAAAGCATCTATATTGATTTTTGCTTTGTAGTATGTTATCTTGAAAAGCATCTATATTGATTTTTGCTTTGTAGATCTTGCAATATTTCTTGCACACCAACCTTGAGAAAGATACCTTGGGTATAATCAACTCGAGACTCTTATGGACTCCTAGTCTCCATCTTCTCTTCTCATGTGTAGCTGGCGTAGGGGGAGCATCTTGCCCATTTAGCAGAGCTTGGCCTTCATCATTACATACTGTCGTTGATAGTACGTTCACTAGACATAGACGAATGAACTAGTGCCTTGTTATGCATCATACTCATAAGCTGGAGAGAATGGACAGAAATGCCTTCATTTGTAAATGGGACTTACTACAAGTTATTGACACTTACTTTTAAAATATATCAACACTATGAACATTTTAAAAAAGTTACCCAAATCCGTCTTTAGCAAACACCTATCTCTTTAAAACATTGGATTGCTCCAGTTCTCTCATAAACATAAAATGTTATTATATTTCTCAATTACATATCCAAATCACTTCTATCACCACTTTGTACTCAATGTTTCGATTTGCTACCGACTCTCTCGTGGGTTGTCAATCATTCTGTATGATGTTCTCTAACTGTGTTATTTTCATATCTTACTTTCTTCACTTCATATATTGCCCTGCAAAGAGTTTCTATATCATTGGATTTGGACTTTATTAATTTGTCCTCTTACTTTATCGCTATTCTCTTACTAACTCTCTCCTCGGTTGTCAACTACTCTGTATGACGTTCTCTAGCTGTGCTATTTTCATATCTAAATTTCTTCACTTCCAATATTGCCCTACAAACACCTCTATATCATTGGATATGGACTTTCTTAATTTGTCCTCTCACTTTACGTCTATTCCTATATACCATTATTAAAGTAACTGCCTCATAGGATTGGAATCTTTGATTCCACTTTTATGTGATGTTGCTTTTTGGAATCCGCATCGAGCTTGCCTGTGAGATCGCTCGATGCCTTGCGTGGACCATATCACCAAACTTTTTTATTCAGTGAAGTATGCACCATGACCCTCAAGTATATGATGCATTAAAGAACACAGGATCTCCACAATCAAACTCAAAATATTACATGCACATTTTAATTATAACAAAATAGTGACCACTCTCACCATATTGTGCGTAATGCAATTTGAAGTCCACCCCTGTATCATTGAATTATGAAAGTTTACCACCGCCTCTTTAAATGCATCGGCATTATCAGAATTGAATGTCATGTTGTATAAAAGTGTGCATAGATGTATCATATACCACCTCTTGAAGAAAATATTAAAGAGTGGCGATGCCTAGTCGCCATCTTCTCTTCTCATGTGTAGCTGACCAGCATAGGGGGAGCATCTTTCCCATTTAGAGGAGCTTGGCCTTCATCATTATGTACTATCGGTGATAGTACGTTCACTAGATATGGACTAGTGCCTTGGTACGCATCATACTCACAAGCTAGAAAGCACGGAGAGAAATGAAAGAAATGCCTTCATTTGTAAATGGGACTTACTATAAGTTGTTGACACTTACTTTTAAATTATATCAACATTATGAAAAGTTATCCAAATCCAACTTTAGCAAACAATTATTTCTTTAAAACATTGAGTTCTCTCATAAACATAAAACGTTATTATATTTCTCAATTACAAATCTGAGTCACTTCTATCACCACTTTGTGCTCGATGCTTCGATTTGCTCTATCGACTCTCTCGTGGGTTGTCAATCATTTTGTATGATGGTCTCTAACTGTGTTATTTTCATATCTTACTTTCTTCACTTCATATTGCACATGGACTTTATTAATTTGTCCTCTTACTTTGTGTCTATTCTTCTATACCATTATAAAAGTAACTGCCTCATAGGATTGGAATCTTTGATTCCACCTCCATGTGATGTTGCTTTTTGGAATCCGCATCGAGCTTGCATGTGAGATCGCTCGATGCCTTGCGTGGACCATATCACCAAACTTCCTGTTCAGTAAAGTATGGACCATGAGCCTCAAGTATATGATGCATTAAAGAACATAGGATATCCACAATTAAACTTAAAATATTACATGTACATTTTAATTATAATAAAATAGTGACCACTCTTACCATATTTGGCATAATGCAATTTGAAGTCCCATATCTTACTTTCTTCACTTCATATATTGCCCTCTTGCAAATGGTTTCTATATCATTCGATTTGGACTTTATTAATTTGTCCTAATGCTTTACCGCTATTCTCTTACTGACTCTCTCCTCGGTTGTCAACTACTCTGTATGATGCTCTCCAGCTTTTCATATCTTACTTTCTTCACTTCATATATTGCCCTACGAACGCCTCCATATCATTGGATATGGACTTTCTTAATTTGTCCTCATACTTTACATATTCTTCTATACCATTATTAAAGTAACTGCCTCATAGGATTGGAATCTTTGATTCCACCTTCATGTGATGTTGCTTTTTGGAATCCGAATCAAGCTTGCCTGTGATATCGCTCGATGCCTTGCGTGGACCATATCACCAAACTTCCTTGTTCAATAAAGTATGGACCATGAGTCTCAATTACATGATGCATTAAAGAACACAGGATATCCACAATTAAACTTAAAATATTACATGTACATTTTAATTCTAATAAAATAGTGACCACTCTTACCATATTAAGCATAATGCAATTTGACATCCACCCTTGTATCATTAAATTATATAAGTTTACCACCGCCTCTTTAAATGTATCGGCATTATCACAATTGAATGTCATGTTTTATAAAAGTGTGCATAGATGTATCATATACCACCTCTTGAAAAAAATATTAAAGTGGCATTGCCTAGTCGCCATCTTCTCTCCTCATGTGTACCCGGCCAGCATAGGGGGAGCATCTTTCCCATTTAGAGGAGCTTGGCCTTTATCATTACATACTATAGGTGATAGTACGTTCACTAGATATGGACGAATAAACTAGTGCCTTGGTACGCATCATACTCACAAGGCTAGGAAGAATGGAGAGAAATGAAAGAAATGCCTTCATTTGTAAATGGTACTTACTATAAGTTATTGACACTTACTTTTGAAATATATCAACACTATGAACATTTCAAAAAAGTTACCCAAATCCAACTTTAGCAGACACCTATTTCTTTAAGACATTGGATCGCTCCAGTTCTCTCATAAACATAAAATGTTATTATATTGCGGTACACATTATACTCACAAGCTAAAAGGAACGGAGCGAAATGAAAGAAGTGCCTTCATAAGTTATTGACACTTACTTTTAAAATATATCAATAGTATGTTCTCTTAAAAAATATCTATATTGATTTTCACTTTGTAGATCTTGCAATATTTCTTGCACCAACCTTGAGAAAGATACCTTGGGTATAATCAACTCGAGACTCTTATGGACCTCCTAATTTCACAAAGAGTGGCGATGCCTAGTCTCCATCTTCTCTTCTCATGTGTAGCTGGCGTAGGGGGAGCATCTTTCCCATTTAGAGGAGCTTGGCCTTCATCATTACGTACTGTTGTTGATAGATATAGACGAATGAACTAGTGCCTTGTTACGCATCATACTCATAAGCTAGAAAGAATGGAGAGAAATGCCTTCATTTGTAAATGGGACTTACTACAAGTTATTGACACTTACTTTTAAAATATATCAACACTATGAACATTTTAAAAAAGTTACCCAAATCCATCTTTAGCAAACACCTATCTCTTTAAAACATTGGATTGCTCTAGTTCTCTCATAAACATAAAATGTTATTATATTTCTCAGTTACATATCTGAATCACTTCTATCACCACTTTGTGCTCGATGTTTCGATTTGCTATCGACTCTCTCGTGGGTTGTCAATCATTCTGTATGATGTTCTCTAACTGTGTTATTTTCATATCTTACTTTCTTCACTTCATATATTGCCCTGCAAAGAGTTTCTATATCATTGGATTTGGACTTTATTAATTGTCCTCTTACTTTATCGCTATTCTCTTACTGACTCTCTCCTTGGTTGTCAACTACTCTGTATGACGTTCTCTAGCTGGGCTATTTTTATATCTAAATTTCTTCACTTCATATATTGCCCTACGAACACCTCTATATCATTGGATATGGACTTTCTTAATTTGTCCTCTTACTTTACGTCTATTCTTCTGTACCATTATTAAAGTAACTGTCTCATAGGATTGGAATCTTTGATTCCACCTCCATGTGATGTTGCTTTTTGGAATCCGCATTGAGCTTGCCTGTGAGATCGCTCGATGCCTTGCGTGGATCATATGACCAAACTTCCTTGTTCAGTGAAGTATGAACCATGAGCCTCAAGTGTATGATGCATTAAAGAACAACATAGGATACCCGCAATTAAACTTAAAATATTACATGTACATTTTAATTATAACTAAATAGTGACCACTCTTTCCATATTGTGCATAATGCAATTTGAAGTCCACGCGTGCATCATTGAATTATAAAAGTTTACCACTGCCTCTTTAAATGCATCGGCATTATCAGAATTGAATGTCATGTTATATGAAAGTGTGCATAGATGTATCATATACCACCTCTTGGAAAAAAATATATTAATCCCATCAGAGGCTTGCAGGGCCCTTGTCCGTAGGCCTGCAGAGGCTTGCATTTTAAAGCCCCTGGGGTCCTCGTGCGTCGCGCCTTTGCAATATTTCTTGCACCAATCTTGAGAAAGCTACCTTGGGTATAATCAACTCAGGAGGATTCTTCTAGACCTCCAAATTTCACAAAGAGTGGCGATGCCTAGTCTTCACCTTCTCTTCTTATATGTGTGTCTAGCATAGCGGGAGCATATTTCCTATCTGGAGGAGCTTGGCCTTCATCATTAAGTACTATCAGTGATAGTATGTTCACTAGATCCAGATAAATGAACTAGTGCTGTGGTACGCATTATACTCAGAAGCTAAAAGGAATTGAGAGAAATGGAAGAAGTGCCTTCATTTCTAAATGGGAGTTACTATAAGTTATTGACACTTACTTTTAAAATATATCAATAGTATGTTATCTTGAAAAGCATCTATATTGATTTTTGCTTTGTAGTATGTTATCTTGAAAAGCATCTATATTGATTTTTGCTTTGTAGATGTTGCAATATTTCTTGCACACCAACCTTGAGAAAGATACCTTGGGTATAATCAACTCGAGACTCTTATGGACTCCTAGTCTCCATCTTCTCTTCTCATGTGTAGCTGGCGTAGGGGGAGCATCTTGCCCATTTAGCGGAGCTTGGCCTTCATCATTACATACTGTCGTTGATAGTACGTTCACTAGACATAGACGAATGAACTAGTGCCTTGTTATGCATCATACTCATAAGCTGGAGAGAATGGAGAGAAATGCCTTCATTTGTAAATGGGACTTACTACAAGTTATTGACACTTACTTTTAAAATATATCAACACTATGAACATTTTAAAAAAGTTACCCAAATCCGTCTTTAGCAAACACCTATCTCTTTAAAACATTGGATTGCTCCAGTTCTCTCATAAACATAAAATGTTATTATATTTCTCAATTACATATCCAAATCACTTCTATCACCACTTTGTACTCAATGTTTCGATTTGCTACCGACTCTCTCGTGGGTTGTCAATCATTCTGTATGATGTTCTCTAACTGTGTTATTTTCATATCTTACTTTCTTCACTTCATATATTGCCCTGCAAAGAGTTTCTATATCATTGGATTTGGACTTTATTAATTTGTCCTCTTACTTTATCGCTATTCTCTTACTGACTCTCTCCTCGGTTGTCAACTACTCTGTATGACGTTCTCTAGCTGTGCTATTTTCATATCTAAATTTCTTCACTTCCAATATTGCCCTACAAACACCTCTATATCATTGGATATGGACTTTCTTAATTTGTCCTCTCACTTTACGTCTATTCTTCTATACCATTATTAAAGTAACTGCCTCATAGGATTGGAATCTTTGATTCCACTTTTATGTGATGTTGCTTTTTGGAATCCGCATCGAGCTTGCCTGTGAGATCGCTCGATGCCTTGCGTGGACCATATCACCAAACTTTTTTGTTCAGTGAAGTATGCACCATGACCCTCAAGTATATGATGCATTAAAGAACACAGGATCTCCACAATCAAACTCAAAATATTACATGCACATTTTAATTATAACAAAATAGTGACCACTCTCACCATATTGTGCGTAATGCAATTTGAAGTCCACCCCTGTATCATTGAATTATGAAAGTTTACCACCGCCTCTTTAAATGCATCGGCATTATCAGAATTGAATGTCATGTTGTATAAAAGTGTGCATAGATGTATCATATACCACCTCTTGAAAAAAATATTAAAGAGTGGCGATGCCTAGTCGCCATCTTCTCTTCTCATGTGTAGCTGACCAGCATAGGGGGAGCATCTTTCCCATTTAGAGGAGCTTGGCCTTCATCATTATGTACTATCGGTGATAGTACGATCACTAGATATGGACTAGTGCCTTGGTACGCATCATACTCACAAGCTAGAAAGCACGGAGAGAAATGAAAGAAATGCCTTCATTTGTAAATGGGACTTACTATAAGTTGTTGACACTTACTTTTAAATTATATCAACATTATGAAAAGTTATCCAAATCCAACTTTGGCAAACAATTATTTCTTTAAAACATTGAGTTCTCTCATAAACATAAAACGTTATTATATTTCTCAATTACAAATCTGAGTCACTTCTATCACCACTTTGTGCTCGATGCTTCGATTTGCTCTATCGACTCTCTCGTGGGTTGTCAATCATTTTGTATGATGGTCTCTAACTGTGTTATTTTCATATCTTACTTTCTTCACTTCATATTACACATGGACTTTATTAATTTGTCCTCTTACTTTGTGTCTATTCTTCTATACCATTCTTCTTCACTTCATATAGAGGAGCTTGGCCTTTATCATTACATACTATAGGTGATAGTACGTTCACTAGATATGTTCAAATAAACTAGTGCCTTGGTACGCATCATACTCACAAGGCTAGGAAGAATGGAGAGAAATGAAAGAAATGCCTTCATTTGTAAATGGGACTTACTATAAGTTATTGACACTTACTTTTAAAATATATCAACACTATGAACATTTCAAAAAAGTTACCCAAATCCAACTTTAGCAGACACCTATTTCTTTAAGACATTGGATCGCTCCAGTTCTCTCATAAACATAAAATGTTATTATATTGCGGTACACATTAGACTCACAAGCTAAAAGGAACGGAGAGAAATGAAAGAAGTGCCTTCATAAGTTATTGACACTTACTTTTAAAATATATCAATAGTATGTTCTCTTAAAAAATATCTATATTGATTTTCACTTTGTAGATCTTGCAATATTTCTTGCACCAACCTTGAGAAAGATACCTTGGGTATAATCAACTCGAGACTCTTATGGACCTCCTAATTTCACAGAGAGTGGCGATGCCTAGTCTCCATCTTCTCTTCTCATGTGTAGCTGGCGTAGGGGGAGCATCTTTCCCATTTAGAGGAGCTTGGCCTTCATCATTACGTACTGTCGTTGATAGATATAGACGAATGAACTAGTGCCTTGTTACGCATCATACTCATAAGCTAGAAAGAATGGAGAGAAATGCCTTCATTTGTAAATGGGACTTACTACAAGTTATTGACACTTACTTTTAAAATATATCAACACTATGAACATTTTAAAAAAGTTACCCAAATCCATCTTTAGCAAACACCTATCTCTTTAAAACATTGGATTGCTCTAGTTCTCTCATAAACATAAAATGTTATTATATTTCTCAGTTACATATCCGAATCACTTCTATCACCACTTTGTGCTCGATGTTTCGATTTGCTACCGACTCTCTCGTGGGTTGTCAATCATTCTGTATGATGTTCTCTAACTGTGTTATTTTCATATCTTACTTTCTTCACTTCATATATTGCCCTGCAAAGAGTTTCTATATCATTGGATTTGGACTTTATTAATTGTCCTCTTACTTTATCGCTATTCTCTTACTGACTCTCTCCTCGGTTGTCAACTACTCTGTATGACGTTCTCTAGCTGTGCTATTTTTATTTCTAAATTTCTTCACTTCATATATTGCCCTACGAACACCTCTATATCATTGGATATGGACTTTCTTAATTTGTCCTCTTACTTTACGTCTATTCTTCTGTACCATTATTAAAGTAACTGTCTCGTAGGATTGGAATCTTTGATTCCACCTCCATGTGATGTTGCTTTTTGGAATCCGCATTGAGGTTGCCTGTGAGATCGCTCGATGCCTTGCGTGGATCATATCACCAAACTTCCTTGTTCAGTGAAGTATGAACCATGAGCCTCAAGTGTATGATGCATTAAAGAACAACATAGGATACCCGCAATTAAACTTAAAATATTACATGTACATTTTAATTATAACTAAATAATGACCACTCTTTCCATATTGTGCATAATTCAATTTGAAGTCCACGCGTGCATCATTGAATTATAAAAGTTTACCACCGCCTCTTTAAATGCATCAGCATTATCAGAATTGAATGTCATGTTATATGAAAGTGTGCATAGATGTATCATATAGCACCTCTTGGAAAAAAATATATTAATCCCATCAGAGGCTTGCAGGGCCCTTGTCCGTAGGCCTGCAGAGGCTTGCATTTTAAAGCCCCTAGGGTCCTCGTGCGTCGCGCCTTTGCAATATTTCTTGCACCAATCTTGAGAAAGCTACCTTGGGTATAATCAACTCAGGAGGATTCTTCTAGACCTCCAAATTTCACAAAGAGTGGCGATGCCTAGTCTTCACCTTCTCTTCTTATATGTGTATCTAGCATAGCGGGAGCATATTTCCTATCTGGAGGAGCTTGGCCTTCATCATTAAGTACTATCGGTGATAGTATGTTCACTAGATCCAGATAAATGAACTAGTGCTGTGGTACGCATTATACTCAGAAGCTGAAAGGAATTGAGAGAAATGGAAGAAGTGCCTTCATTTCTAAATGGGAGTTACTATAAGTTATTGACACTTACTTTTAAAATATATCAATAGTATGTTATCTTGAAAAGCATCTATATTGATTTTTGCTTTGTAGTATGTTATCTTGAAAAGCATCTATATTGATTTTTGCTTTGTAGATCTTGCAATATTTCTTGCACACCAACCTTGAGAAAGATACCTTGGGTATAATCAACTCGAGACTCTTATGGACTCATAGTCTCCATCTTCTCTTCTCATGTGTAGCTGGCGTAGGGGGAGCATCTTGCCCATTTAGCGGAGCTTGGCCTTCATCATTACATACTGTCGTTTATAGTACGTTCACTAGACATAGACGAATGAACTAGTACCTTGTTACGCATCATACTCATAAGCTAGAGAGAATGGACAGAAATGCCTTCATTTGTAAATGGGACTTACTACAAGTTATTGACACTTACTTTTAAAATATATCAACACTATGAACATTTTAAAAAAGTTACCCAAATCCGTCTTTAGCAAACACCTATCTCTTTAAAACATTGGATTGCTCCAGTTCTCTCATAAACATAAAATGTTATTATATTTCTCAGTTACATATCCGAATCACTTCTATCACCACTTTGTACTCAATGTTTCGATTTGCTACCGACTCTCTCGTGGGTTGTCAATCATTCTGTATGATGTTCTCTAACTATGTTACTTTCATATCTTACTTTCTTCACTTCATATATTGCCCTGCAAAGAGTTTCTATATCATTGGATTTGGACTTTATTAATTTGTCCTCTTACTTTATCGCTATTCTCTTACTGACTCTCTCCTCGGTTGTCAACTACTCTGTATGACGTTCTCTAGCTGTGCTATTTTCATATCTCAATTTCTTCACTTCATATATTGCCCTACGAACACCTCTATATCATTGGATATGGACTTTCTTAATTTGTCCTCTTACTTTACGTCTATTGTTCTGTACCATTATTAAAGTAACTGTCTCATAGGATTGGAATCTTTGATTCCACCTGCATGTGATGTTGCTTTTTGGAATCCACATTGAGCTTGCCTGTGAGATCGCTCGATGCCTTGCGTGGATCATATCACCAAACTTCCTTGTTCAGTGAAGTATGAACCATGAGCCTCAAGTGTATGATGCATTAAAGAACAACATAGGATACCCGCAATTAAACTTAAAATATTACATGTACATTTTAATTATAACTAAATAATGACCACTCTTTCCATATTGTGCATAATGCAATTTGAAGTCCACGCGTGCATCATTGAATTATGAAAGTTTACCACCGCCTCTTTAAATGCATCGGCATTATCAAAATTAAATGTCATGTTATATGAAAGTGTGCATAGATGTATCATATACCACATCTTGGAAAAAAAATATATTAATCCCATCAGAGGCTTGCAGGGCCCTTGTCCGTAGGCCTGCAGAGGCTTGCATTTTAAAGCCCCTGGGGTCCTCGTGCGTCGCGCCTTTGCAATATTTCTTGCACCAATCTTGAGAAAGCTACCTTAGGTATAATCAACTCAGGAGGATTCTTCTAGACCTCCAAATTTCACAAAGAGTGGCGATGCCTAGTCTTCATCTTCTCTTCTTATATGTGTATCTAGCATAGCGGGAGCATATTTCCTATCTGGACGAGCTTGGCCTTCATCATTAAGTACTATCGGTGATAGTATGTTCACTAGATCCAGATAAATGAACTAGTGCTGTGGTACGCATTATACTCAGAAGCTAAAAGGAATTGAGAGAAATGGAAGAAGTGCCTTCATTTCTAAATGGGAGTTACTATAAGTTATTGACACTTACTTTTAAAATATATCAATAGTATGTTATCTTGAAAAGCATCTATATTGATTTTTGCTTTGTAGTATGTTATCTTGAAAAGCATCTATATTGATTTTTGCTTTGTAGATCTTGCAATATTTCTTGCACACCAACCTTGAGAAAGATACCTTGGGTATAATCAACTCGAGACTCTTATGGACTCCTAGTCTCCATCTTCTCTTCTCATGTGTAGCTGGCGTAGGGGGAGCATCTTGCCCATTTAGCGGAGCTTGGCCTTCATCATTACATACTATCGTTGATAGTACATTCACTAGACATAGACGAATGAACTAGTGCCTTGTTACGCATCATACTCATAAGCTAGAGAGAATGGAGAGAAATGCCTTCATTTGTAAATGGGACTTACTACAAGTTATTGACACTTACTTTTAAAATATATCAACACTATGAACATTTTAAAAAAGTTACCCAAATCCGTCTTTAGCAAACACCTATCTCTTTAAAACATTGGATTGCTCCAGTTCTCTCATAAACATAAAATGTTATTATATTTCTCAATTACATATCCAAATCACTTCTATCACCACTTTGTACTCAATGTTTCGATTTGCTACCGACTCTCTCGTGGGTTGTCAATCATTCTGTATGATGTTCTCTAACTGTGTTATTTTCATATCTTACTTTCTTCACTTCATATATTGCCCTGCAAAGAGTTTCTATATCATTGGATTTGGACTTTATTAATTTGTCCTCTTACTTTATAGCTATTCTCTTACTGACTCTCTCCTCGGTTGTCAACTACTCTGTATGACGTTCTCTAGCTGTGCTATTTTCATATCTAAATTTCTTCACTTCCAATATTGCCCTACGAACACCTCTATATCATTGGATATGGACTTTCTTAATTTGTCCTCTCACTTTACGTCTATTCTTCTACACCATGATTAAAGTAACTGCCTCATAGGATTGGAATCTTTGATTCCACCTTTATGTGATGTTGCTTTTTGGAATCCGCATCGAGCTTGCCTGTGAGATCGCTCGATGCCTTGCGTGGACCATATCACCAAACTTTTTAGTTCAGTGAAGTATGCACCATGACCCTCAAGTATATGATGCATTAAAGAACACAGGATCTCCACAATCAAACTCAAAATATTACATGCACATTTTAATTCTAACAAAATAGTGACCACTCTCACCATATTGTGTGTAATGCAATTTGAAGTCCACCGCTGTATCATTGAATTATGAAAGTTTACCACCGCCTCTTTAAATGCATCGGCATTATCAGAATTGAATGTCATGTTGTATAAAAGTGTGCATAGATGTATCATATACCACCTCTTGAAAAAAATATTAAAGAGTGGCGATGCCTAGTCGCCATCTTCTCTTCTCATGTGTAGCTGACCAGCATAGGGGGAGCATCTTTCCCATTTAGAGGAGCTTGGCCTTCATCATTATGTACTATCGGTGATAGTACGTTCACTAGATATGGACTAGTGCCTTGGTACGTATCATACTCACAAGCTAGAAAGCACGGAGAGAAATGAAAGAAATGCCGTCATTTGTAAATGGGACTTACTATAAGTTGTTGACACTTACTTTTAAATTATATCAACATTATGAAAAGTTATCCAAATCCAACTTTGGCAAACAATTATTTCTTTAAAACATTGAGTTCTCTCATAAACATAAAATGTTATTATATTTCTCAATTACAAATCTGAGTCACTTCTATCACCACTTTGTGCTCGATGCTTCGATTTGCTCTATCGACTCTCTCGTGGGTTGTCAATCATTTTGTATGATGGTCTCTAACTGTGTTATTTTCATATCTTACTTTCTTCACTTCATATTGCACATGGACTTTATTAATTTGTCCTCTTACTTTGTGTCTATTCTTCTATACCATTATAAAAGTAACTGCCTCATAGGATTGGAATCTTTGATTCCACCTCCATGTGATGTTGCTTTTTGGAATCCGCATCGAGCTTGCATGTGAGATCGCTCGATGCCTTGCGTGGACCATATCACCAAACTTCCTTGTTCAGTAAAGTATGGACCATGAGCCTCAAGTATATGATGCATTAAAGAACACAGGATATCCACAATTAAACTTACCATTCGCATAATGCAATTTGAAGTCCCATATCTTACTTTCTTCACTTCATATATTGCCCTCTTGCAAACGGTTTCTATATCATTCGATTTGGACTTTATTAATTTGTCCTAATGCTTTACCGCTATTCTCTTACTGACTCTCTCCTCGGTTGTCAACTACTCTGTATGATGCTCTCCAGCTTTTCATATCTTACTTTCTTCACTTCATATATTGCCCTACGAACGCCTCCATATCATTGGATATGGACTTTCTTAATTTGTCCTCATACTTTACATATTCTTCTATACCATTATTAAAGTAACTGCCTCATAGGATTGGAATCTTTGATTCCACCTTCATGTGATGTTGCTTTTTGGAATCCGAATCAAGCTTGCCTGTGATATCGCTCGATGCCTTGCGTGGACCATATCACCAAACTTCCTTGTTCAGTAAAGTATGGACCATGAGTCTCAATTACATGATGCATTAAAGAACACAGGATATCCACAATTAAACTTAAAATATCACATGTACATTTTAATTATAATAAAATAGTGACCACTCTTACCATATTTGGCATAATGCAATTTGAAGTCCCATATCTTACTTTCTTCACTTCATATATTGCCCTCTTGCAAATGGTTTCTATATCATTCGATTTGGACTTTATTAATTTGTCCTAATGCTTTACCGCTATTCTCTTACTGACTCTCTCCTCGGTTGTCAACTACTCTGTATGATGCTCTCCAGCTTTTCATATCTTACTTTCTTCACTTCATATATTGCCCTACGAACGCCTCCATATCATTGGATATGGACTTTCTTAATTTGTCCTCATACTTTACATATTCTTCTATACCATTATTAAAGTAACTGCCTCATAGGATTGGAATCTTTGATTCCACCTTCATGTGATGTTGCTTTTTGGAATCCGGATCAAGCTTGCCTGTGATATCGCTCGATGCCTTGCGTGGACCATATCACCAAACTTCCTTGTTGAGTAAAGTATGGACCATGAGTCTCAATTACATGATGCATTAAAGAACACAGGATATCCACAATTAAACTTAAAATATTACATGTACATTTTAATTCTAACAAAATAGTGACCACTCTTACCATATTAAGCATAATGCAATTTGACATCCACCCTGTATCATTAAATTATATAAGTTTACCACCGCCTCTTTAAATGTATCGGCATTATCACAATTGAATGTCATGTTTTATAAAAGTGTGCATAGATGTATCATATACCACCTCTTGAAAAAAATATTAAAGTGGCAATGCCTAGTCGCCATCTTCTCCCCTCATGTGTAGCCGGCCAGCATAGGGGGAGCATCTTTCCCATTTAGAGGAGCTTGGCCTTTTTCATTACATACTATAGGTGATAGTACGTTCACTAGATATGGACGAATAAACTAGTGCCTTGGTACGCATCATACTCACAAGGCTAGGAAGAATGGAGAGAAATGAAAGAAATGCCTTCATTTGTAAATGGGACTTACTATAATTTATTGACACTTACTTTTAAAATATATCAACACTATGAACATTTCAAAAAAGTTACCCAAATCCAACTTTAGCAGACACCTATTTCTTTAAGACATTGGATCGCTCCAGTTCTCTCATAAACATAAAATGTTATTATATTGCGGTACACATTATACTCACAAGCTAAAAGGAACGGAGAGAAATGAAAGAAGTGCCTTCATAAGTTATTGACACTTACTTTTAAAATATATCAATAGTATGTTCTCTTAAAAAATATCTATATTGATTTTCACTTTGTAGATCTTGCAATATTTCTTGCACCAACCTTGAGAAAGATACCTTGGGTATAATCAACTCGAGACTCTTATGGACCTCCTAATTTCACAAAGAGTGGCGATGCCTAGTCTCCATCTTCTCTTCTCATGTGTAGCTGGCGTAGGGGGAGCATCTTTCCCATTTAGAGGAGCTTGGCCTTCATCATTACGTACTGTTGTTGATAGATATAGACGAATGAACTAGTGCCTTGTTACGCATCATACTCATAAGCTAGAAAGAATGGAGAGAAATGCCTTCATTTGTAAATGGGACTTACTACAAGTTATTGACACTTACTTTTAAAATATATCAACACTATGAACATTTTAAAAAAGTTACCCAAATCCATCTTTAGCAAACACCTATCTCTTTAGAACATTGGATTGCTCTAGTTCTCTCATAAACATAAAATGTTATTATATTTCTCAGTTACATATCCGAATCACTTCTATCACCACTTTGTGCTCGATGTTTCGATTTGCTACTGACTCTCTCGTGGGTTGTCAATCATTCTGTATGATGTCCTCTAACTGTGTTATTTTCATATCTTACTTTCTTCACTTCATATATTGCCCTGCAAAGAGTTTCTATATCATTGGATTTGGACTTTATTAATTGTCCTCTTACTTTATCGCTATTCTCTTACTGACTCTCTCCTCGGTTGTCAACTACTCTGTATGACGTTCTCTAGCTGTGCTATTTTTATATCTAAATTTTTTCACTTCATATATTGCCCTACGAACACCTCTATATCATTGGATATGGACTTTCTTAATTTGTCCTCTTACTTTACGTCTATTCTTCTGTACCATTATTAAAGTAACTGTCTCATAGGATTGGAATCTTTGATTCCACCTCCATGTGATGTTGCTTTTTGGAATCCGCATTGAGCTTGCCTGTGAGATCGCTCGATGCCTTGCGTGGATCATATCACCAAGCTTCCTTGTTCAGTGAAGTATGAACCATGAGCCTCAAGTGTATGATGCATTAAAGAACAACATAGGATACCCACAATTAAACTTAAAATATTACATGTACATTTTAATTATAACTAAATAGTGACCACTCTTTCCATATTGTGCATAATGCAATTTGAAGTCCACGCGTGCATCATTGAATTATAAAAGTTTACCACCGCCTCTTTAAATGCATCGGCATTATCAGAATTGAATGTCATGTTATCTGAAAGTGTGCATAGATGTATCATATACCACCTCTTGGAAAAAAATATATTAATCCCATCAGAGGCTTGCAGGGCCCTTGTCCGTAGGCCTGCAGAGGCTTGCATTTTAAAGCCCCTAGGGTCCTCGTGCGTCGTGCCTTTGCAATATTTCTTGCACCAATCTTGAGAAATCTACCTTGGGTATAATCAACTCAGGAGGATTCTTCTAGACCTCCAAATTTCACAAAGAGTGGCGATGCCTAGTCTTCATCTTCTCTTCTTATATGTGTATCTAGCATAGCGGGAGCATATTTCCTATCTGGAGGAGCTTGGCCTTCATCATTAATTACTATCGGTGATAGTATGTTCACTAGATCCAGATAAATGAACTAGTGCTGTGGTACGCATTATACTCAGAAGCTAAAAGGAATTGAGAGAAATGGAAGAAGTGCCTTCATTTCTAAATGGGAGTTACTATAAGTTATTGACACTTACTTTTAAAATATATCAATAGTATGTTATCTTGAAAAGCATCTATATTGATTTTTGCTTTGTAGTATGTTATCTTGAAAAGCATCTATATTGATTTTTGCTTTGTAGATCTTGCAATATTTCTTGCACACCAACCTTGAGAAAGATACCTTGGGTATAATCAACTCGAGACTCTTATGGACTCCTAGTCTCCATCTTCTCTTCTCATGTGTAGCTGGCGTAGGGGGAGCATCTTGCCCATTTAGCGGAGCTTGGCCTTCATCATTACATACTGTCGTTGATAGTACGTTCACTAGACATAGACGAATGAACTAGTGCCTTGTTACGCATCATACTCATAAGCTAGAGAGAATGGAGAGAAATGCCTTCATTTGTAATGGGACTTACTACAAGTTATTGACACTTACTTTTAAAATATATCAACACTATGAACATTTTAAAAAAGTTACCCAAATCCGTCTTTAGCAAACACCTATCTCTTTAAAACATTGGATTGCTCCAGTTCTCTCATAAACATAAAATGTTATTATATTTCTCAATTACATATCCAAATCACTTCTATCACCACTTTGTACTCAATGTTTCGATTTGCTACCGACTCTCTCGTGGGTTGTCAATCATTCTGTATGATGTTCTCTAACTGTGTTATTTTCATATCTCACTTTCTTCACTTCATATATTGCCCTGCAAAGAGTTTCTATATCATTGGATTTGGACTTTATTAATTTGTCCTCTTACTTTATCGCTATTCTCTTACTGACTCTCTCCTCGGTTGTCAACTACTCTGTATGACGTTCTCTAGCTGTGCTATTTTTATATCTAAATTTCTTCACTTCCAATATTGCCCTACGAACACCTCTATATCATTGGATATAGACTTTCTTAATTTGTCCTCTCACTTTACGTCTATTCTTCTACACCATTATTAAAGTAACTGCCTCATAGGATTGGAATCTTTGATTCCACCTTTATGTGATGTTGCTTTTTGGAATCCGCATCGAGCTTGCCTGTGAGATCGCTCGATGCCTTGCGTGGACCATATCACCAAACTTTTTTGTTCAGTAAAGTATGCACCATGACCCTCAAGTATATGATGCATTAAAGAACACAGGATCTCCACAATCAAACTCAAAATATTACATGCACATTTTAATTCTAACAAAATAGTGACCACTCTCACCATATTGTGCGTAATGCAATTTGAAGTCCACCCCTGTATCATTGAATTATGAAAGTTTACCACCGCCTCTTTAAATGCATCGGCATTATCAGAATTGAATGTCATGTTGTATAAAAGTGTGCATAGATGTATCATATACCACCTCTTGAAAAAAATATTAAAGAGTGGCGATGCCTAGTCGCCATCTTCTCTTCTCATGTGTAGCTGACCAGCATAGGGGGAGCATCTTTCCCATTTAGAGGAGCTTGGCCTTCATCATTATGTACTATCGGTGATAGTACGTTCACTAGATATGGACTAGTGCCTTGGTACGCATCATACTCACAAGCTAGAAAGCACGGAGAGAAATGAAAGAAATGCCGTCATTTGTAAATGGGACTTACTATAAGTTGTTGACACTTACTTTTAAATTATATCAACATTATGAAAAGTTATCCAAATCCAACTTTGGCAAACAATTATTTCTTTAAAACATTGAGTTCTCTCATAAACATAAAATGTTATTATATTTCTCAATTACAAATCTGAGTCACTTCTATCACCACTTTGTGCTCGATGCTTCGATTTGCTCTATCGACTCTCTCGTGGGTTGTCAATCATTTTGTATGATGGTCTCTAACTGTGTTATTTTCATATCTTACTTTCTTCACTTCATATTGCACATGGACTTTATTAATTTGTCCTCTTACTTTGTGTCTATTCTTCTATACCATTATAAAAGTAACTACCTCATAGGATTGGAATCTTTGATTCCACCTCCATGTGATGTTGCTTTTTGGAATCCGCATCGAGCTTGCATGTGAGATCGCTCGATGCCTTGCGTGGACCATATCACCAAACTTCCTTGTTCAGTAAAGTATGGACCATGAGCCTCAAGTATATGATGCATTAAAGAACACAGGATATCCACAATTAAACTTAAAATATTACATGTACATTTTAATTATAATAAAATAGTGACCACTCTTACCATATTTGGCATAATGCAATTTGAAGTCCCATATCTTACTTTCTTCACTTCATATATTGCCCTCTTGCAAATGGTTTCTATATCATTCGATTTGGACTTTATTAATTTGTCCTAATGCTTTACCGCTATTCTCTTACTGACTCTCTCCTCGGTTGTCAACTACTCTGTATGATGCTCTCCAGCTTTTCATATCTTACTTTCTTCACTTCATATATTGCCCTACGAACGCCTCCATATCATTGGATATGGACTTTCTTAATTTGTCCTCATACTTTACATATTCTTCTATACCATTATTAAAGTAACTGCCTCATAGGATTGGAATCTTTGATTCCACCTTCATGTGATGTTGCTTTTTGGAATCCGGATCAAGCTTGCCTGTGATATCGCTCGATGCCTTGCGTGGACCATATCACCAAACTTCCTTGTTGAGTAAAGTATGGACCATGAGTCTCAATTACATGATGCATTAAAGAACACAGGATATCCACAATTAAACTTAAAATATTACATGTACATTTTAATTCTAACAAAATAGTGACCACTCTTACCATATTAAGCATAATGCAATTTGACATCCACCCTGTATCATTAAATTATATAAGTTTACCACCGCCTCTTTAAATGTATCGGCATTATCACAATTGAATGTCATGTTTTATAAAAGTGTGCATAGATGTATCATATACCACCTCTTGAAAAAAATATTAAAGTGGCAATGCCTAGTCGTCATCTTCTCCCCTCATGTGTAGCCGGCCAGCATAGGGGGAGCATCTTTCCCATTTAGAGGAGCTTGGCCTTTATCATTACATACTATAGGTGATAGTACGTTCACTAGATATGGACGAATAAACTAGTGCCTTGGTACGCATCATACTCACAAGGCTAGGAAGAATGGAGAGAAATGAAAGAAATGCCTTCATTTGTAAATGGGACTTACTATAATTTATTGACACTTACTTTTAAAATATATCAACACTATGAACATTTCAAAAAAGTTACCCAAATCCAACTTTAGCAGACACCTATTTCTTTAAGACATTGGATCGCTCCAGTTCTCTCATAAACATAAAATGTTATTATATTGCGGTACACATTATACTCACAAGCTAAAAGGAACGGAGAGAAATGAAAGAAGTGCCTTCATAAGTTATTGACACTTACTTTTAAAATATATCAATAGTATGTTCTCTTAAAAAATATCTATATTGATTTTCACTTTGTAGATCTTGCAATATTTCTTGCACCAACCTTGAGAAAGATACCTTGGGTATAATCAACTCGAGACTCTTATGGACCTCCTAATTTCACAAAGAGTGGCGATGCCTAGTCTCCATCTTCTCTTCTCATGTGTAGCTGGCGTAGGGGGAGCATCTTTCCCATTTAGAGGAGCTTGGCCTTCATCATTACGTACTGTCGTTGATAGATATAGACGAATGAACTAGTGTCTTGTTACGCATCATACTCATAAGCTAGAAAGAATGGAGAGAAATGCCTTCATTTGTAAATGGGACTTACTACAAGTTATTGACACTTACTTTTAAAATATATCAACACTATGAACATTTTAAAAAAGTTACCCAAATCCATCTTTAGCAAACACCTATCTCTTTAAAACATTGGATTGCTCTAGTTCTCTCATAAACATAAAATGTTATTATATTTCTCAGTTACATATCCGAATCACTTCTATCACCACTTTGTGCTCGATGTTTCGATTTGCTACTGACTCTCTCGTGGGTTGTCAATCATTCTGTATGATGTTCTCTAACTGTGTTATTTTCATATCTTACTTTCTTCACTTCATATATTGCCCTGAAAAGAGTTTCTATATCATTGGATTTGGACTTTATTAATTGTCCTCTTACTTTATCGCTATTCTCTTACTGACTCTCTCCTCGGTTGTCAACTACTCTGTATGACGTTCTCTAGCTGTGCTATTTTTATATCTAAATATATTGCCCTACGAACACCTCTATATCATTGGATATGGACTTTCTTAATTTGTCCTCTTACTTTACGTCTATTCTTCTGTACCATTATTAAAGTAACTGTCTCATAGGATTGGAATCTTTGATTCCACCTCCATGTGATGTTGCTTTTTGGAATCCGCATTGAGCTTGCCTGTGAGATCGCTCGATGCCTTGCGTGGATCATATCACCAAGCTTCCTTGTTCAGTGAAGTATGAACCATGAGCCTCAAGTGTATGATGCATTAAAGAACAACATAGGATACCCACAATTAAACTTAAAATATTACATGTACATTTTAATTATAACTAAATAGTGACCACTCTTTCCATATTGTGCATAATGCAATTTGAAGTCCACGCATGCATCATTGAATTATAAAAGTTTACCACCGCCTCTTTAAATGCATCGGCATTATCAGAATTGAATGTCATGTTATCTGAAAGTGTGCATAGATGTATCATATACCACCTCTTGGAAAAAAATATATTAATCCCATCAGAGGCTTGCAGGGCCCTTGTCCGTAGGCCTGCAGAGGCTTGCATTTTAAAGCCCCTAGGGTCCTCGTGCGTCGTGCCTTTGCAATATTTCTTGCACCAATCTTGAGAAAGCTACCTTGGGTATAATAAACTCAGGAGGATTCTTCTAGACCTCCAAATTTCACAAAGAGTGGCGATGCCTAGTCTTCATCTTCTCTTCTTATATGTGTATCTAGCATAGCGGGAGCATATTTCCTATCTGGAGGAGCTTGGCCTTCATCATTAAGTACTATCGGTGATAGTATGTTCACTAGATCCAGATAAATGAACTAGTGCTGTGGTACGCATTATACTCAGAAGCTAAAAGGAATTGAGAGAAATGGAAGAAGTGCCTTTATTTCTAAATGGGAGTTACTATAAGTTATTGACACTTACTTTTAAAATATATCAATAGTATGTTATCTTGAAAAGCATCTATATTGATTTTTGCTTTGTAGTATGTTATCTTGAAAAGCATCTATATTGATTTTTGCTTTGTAGATCTTGCAATATTTCTTGCACACCAACCTTGAGAAAGATACCTTGGGTATAATCAACTCGAGACTCTTATGGACTCCTAGTCTCCATCTTCTCTTCTCATGTGTAGCTGGCGTAGGGGGAGCATCTTGCCCATTTAGCGGAGCTTGGCCTTCATCATTACATACTGTCGTTGATAGTACGTTCACTAGACATAGATGAATGAACTAGTGCCTTGTTACGCATCATACTCATAAGCTAGAGAGAATGGAGAGAAATGCCTTCATTTGTAATGGGACTTACTACAAGTTATTGACACTTACTTTTAAAATATATCAACACTATGAACATTTTAAAAAAGTTACCCAAATCCGTCTTTAGCAAACACCTATCTCTTTAAAACATTGGATTGCTCCAGTTCTCTCATAAACATAAAATGTTATTATATTTCTCAATTACATATCCAAATCACTTCTATCACCACTTTGTACTCAATGTTTCGATTTGCTACCGACTCTCTCGTGGGTTGTCAATCATTCTGTATGATGTTCTCTAACTGTGTTATTTTCATATCTTACTTTCTTCACTTCATATATTGCCCTGCAAAGAGTTTCTATATCATTGGATTTGGACTTTATTAATTTGTCCTCTTACTTTATCGCTATTCTCTTACTGACTCTCTCATCGGTTGTCAACTACTCTGTATGACGTTCTCTAGCTGTGCTATTTTCATATCTAAATTTCTTCACTTCCAATATTGCCCTACGAACACCTCTATATCATTGGATATGGACTTTCTTAATTTGTCCTCTCACTTTACGTCTATTCTTCTACACCATTATTAAAGTAACTGCCTCATAGGATTGGAATCTTTGATTCCACCTTTATGTGATGTTGCTTTTTGGAATCCGCATCGAGCTTGCCTGTGAGATCGCTCGATGCCTTGCGTGGACCATATCACCAAACATTTTTGTTCAGTGAAGTATGCACCATGACCCTCAAGTATATGATGCATTAAAGAACACAGGATCTCCACAATCAAACTCAAAATATTACATGCACATTTTAATTATAACAAAATAGTGACCACTCTCACCATATTGTGTGTAATGCAATTTGAAGTCCACCGCTGTATCATTGAATTATGAAAGTTTACCACCGCCTCTTTAAATGCATCGGCATTATCAGAATTGAATGTCATGTTGTATAAAAGTGTGCATAGATGTATCATATACCACCTCTTGAAAAAAATATTAAAGAGTGGCGATGCCTAGTCGCCATCTTCTCTTCTCATGTGTAGCTGACCAGCATAGGGGGAGCATCTTTCCCATTTAGAGGAGCTTGGCCTTCATCATTATGTACTATCGGTGATAGTACGTTCACTAGATATGGACTAGTGCCTTGGTACGTATCATACTCACAAGCTAGAAAGCACGGAGAGAAATGAAAGAAATGCCGTCATTTGTAAATGGGACTTACTATAAGTTGTTGACACTTACTTTTAAATTATATCAACATTATGAAAAGTTATCCAAATCCAACTTTGGCAAACAATTATTTCTTTAAAACATTGAGTTCTCTCATAAACATAAAATGTTATTATATTTCTCAATTACAAATCTGAGTCACTTCTATCACCACTTTGTGCTCGATGCTTCGATTTGCTCTACCGACTCTCTCGTGGGTTGTCAATCATTTTGTATGATGGTCTCTAACTGTGTTATTTTCATATCTTACTTTCTTCACTTCATATTACACATGGACTTTATTAATTTGTCCTCTTACTTTGTGTCTATTCTTCTATACCATTATAAAAGTAACTGCCTCATAGGATTGGAATCTTTGATTCCACCTCCATGTGATGTTGCTTTTTGGAATCCGCATCGAGCTTGCATGTGAGATCGCTCGATGCCTTGCGTGGACCATATCACCAAACTTCCTTATTCAGTAAAGTATGGACCATGAGCCTCAAGTATATGATGCATTAAAGAACACAAGATATCCACAATTAAACTTAAAATATTACATGTACATTTTAATTATAATAAAATAGTGACCACTCTTACCATATTTCGCATAATGCAATTTGAAGTCCCATATCTTACTTTCTTCACTTCATATATTGCCCTCTTGCAAACGGTTTCTATATCATTCGATTTGGACTTTATTAATTTGTCCTAATGCTTTACCGCTATTCTCTTACTGACTCTCTCCTCGGTTGTCAACTACTCTATATGATGCTCTCCAGCTTTTCATATCTTACTTTCTTCACTTCATATATTGCCCTACGAACGCCTCCATATCATTGGATATGGACTTTCTTAATTTGTCCTCATACTTTACGTATTCTTCTATACCATTATTAAAGTAACTGCCTCATAGGATTGGAATCTTTGATTCCACCTTCATGTGATGTTGCTTTTTGGAATCCGGATCAAGCTTGCCTGTGATATCGCTCGATGCCTTGCGTGGACCATATCACCAAACTTCCTTGTTGAGTAAAGTATGGACCATGAGTCTCAATTACATGATGCATTAAAGAACACAGGATATCCACAATAAAACTTAAAATATTACATGTACATTTTAATTCTAACAAAATAGTGACCACTCTTACCATATTAAGCATAATGCAATTTGACATCCACCCTGTATCATTAAATTATATAAGTTTACCACCGCCTCTTTAAATGTATCGGCATTATCACAATTGAATGTCATGTTTTATAAAAGTGTGCATAGATGTATCATATACCACCTCTTGAAAAAAATATTAAAGTGGCAATGCCTAGTCGCCATCTTCTCCCCTCATGTGTAGCCGCGGCCAGCATAGGGGGAGCATCTTTCCCATTTAGAGGAGCTTGGCCTTTATCATTACATACTATAGGTGATAGTACGTTCACTAGATATGGACGAATAAACTAGTGCCTTGGTACGCATCATACTCACAAGGCTAGGAAGAATGGAGAGAAATTAAAGAAATGCCTTCATTTGTAAATGGGACTTACTATAAGTTATTGACACTTACTTTTAAAATATATCAACACTATGAACATTTCAAAAAAGTTACCCAAATCCAACTTTAGCAGACACCTATTTCTTTAAGACATTGGATCGCTCCAGTTCTCTCATAAACATAAAATGTTATTATATTGCGGTACACATTATACTCACAAGCTAAAAGGAACGGAGAGAAATGAAAGAAGTGCCTTCATAAGTTATTGACACTTACTTTTAAAATATATCAATAGTATGTTCTCTTAAAAAATATCTATATTGATTTTCACTTTGTAGATCTTGCAATATTTCTTGCACCAACCTTGAGAAAGATACCTTGGGTATAATCAACTCGAGACTCTTATGGACCTCCTAATTTCACAAAGAGTGGCGATGCCTAGTCTCCATCTTCTCTTCTCATGTGTAGCTGGCGTAGGGGGAGCATCTTTCCCATTTAGAGGAGCTTGGCCTTCATCATTACGTACTGTCGTTGATAGATATAGACGAATGAACTAGTGTCTTGTTACGCATCATACTCATAAGCTAGAAAGAATGGAGAGAAATGCCTTCATTTGTAAATGGGACTTACTACAAGTTATTGACACTTACTTTTAAAATATATCAACACTATGAACATTTTAAAAAAGTTACCCAAATCCATCTTTAGCAAACACCTATCTCTTTAGAACATTGGATTGCTCTAGTTCTCTCATAAACATAAAATGTTATTATATTTCTCAGTTACATATCCGAATCACTTCTATCACCACTTTGTGCTCGATGTTTCGATTTGCTACTGACTCTCTCGTGGGTTGTCAATCATTCTGTATGATGTTCTCTAACTGTGTTATTTTCATATCTTACTTTCTTCACTTCATATATTGCCCTGCAAAGAGTTTCTATATCATTGGATTTGGACTTTATTAATTGTCCTCTTACTTTATCGCTATTCTCTTACTGACTCTCTCCTCGGTTGTCAACTACTCTGTATGACGTTCTCTAGCTGTGCTATTTTTATATCTAAATTTTTTCACTTCATATATTGCCCTACGAACACCTCTATATCATTGGATATGGACTTTCTTAATTTGTCCTCTTACTTTACGTCTATTCTTCTGTACCATTATTAAAGTAACTGTCTCATAGGATTGGAATCTTTGATTCCACCTCCATGTGATGTTGCTTTTTGGAATCCGCATTGAGCTTGCCTGTGAGATCGCTCGATGCCTTGCGTGGATCATATCACCAAGCTTCCTTGTTCAGTGAAGTATGAACCATGAGCCTCAAGTGTATGATGCATTAAAGAACAACATAGGATACCCACAATTAAAATTAAAATATTACATGTACATTTTAATTATAACTAAATAGTGACCACTCTTTCCATATTGTGCATAATGCAATTTGAAGTCCACGCGTGCATCATTGAATTATAAAAGTTTACCACCGCCTCTTTAAATGCATCGGCATTATCAGAATTGAATGTCATGTTATCTGAAAGTGTGCATAGATGTATCATATACCACCTCTTGGAAAAAAATATATTAATCCCATCAGAGGCTTGCAGGGCCCTTGTCCGTAGGCCTGCAGAGGCTTGCATTTTAAAGCCCCTAGGGTCCTCGTGCGTCGTGCCTTTGCAATATTTCTTGCACCAATCTTGAGAAAGCTACCTTGGGTATAATCAACTCAGGAGGATTCTTCTAGACCTCCAAATTTCACAAAGAGTGGCGATGCCTAGTCTTCATCTTCTCTTCTTATATGTGTATCTAGCATAGCGGGAGCATATTTCCTATCTGGAGGAGCTTGGCCTTCATCATTAATTACTATCGGTGATAGTATGTTCACTAGATCCAGATAAATGAACTAGTGCTGTGGTACGCATTATACTCAGAAGCTAAAAGGAATTGAGAGAAATGGAAGAAGTGCCTTCATTTCTAAATGGGAGTTACTATAAGTTATTGACACTTACTTTTAAAGTATATCAATAGTATGTTATCTTGAAAAGCATCTATATTGATTTTTGCTTTGTAGTATGTTATCTTGAAAAGCATCTATATTGATTTTTGCTTTGTAGATCTTGCAATATTTCTTGCACACCAACCTTGAGAAAGATACCTTGGGTATAATCAACTCGAGACTCTTATGGACTCCTAGTCTCCATCTTCTCTTCTCATGTGTAGCTGGCGTAGGGGGAGCATCTTGCCCATTTAGCGGAGCTTGGCCTTCATCATTACATACTGTCGTTGATAGTACGTTCACTAGACATAGACGAATGAACTAGTGCCTTGTTACGCATCATACTCATAAGCTAGAGAGAATGGAGAGAAATGCCTTCATTTGTAATGGGACTTACTACAAGTTATTGACACTTACTTTTAAAATATATCAACACTATGAACATTTTAAAAAAGTTACCCAAATCCGTCTTTAGCAAACACCTATCTCTTTAAAACATTGGATTGCTCCAGTTCTCTCATAAACATAAAATGTTATTATATTTCTCAATTACATATCCAAATCACTTCTATCACCACTTTGTACTCAATGTTTCGATTTGCTACCGACTCTCTCGTGGGTTGTCAATCATTCTGTATGATGTTCTCTAACTGTGTTATTTTCATATCTCACTTTCTTCACTTCATATATTGCCCTGCAAAGAGTTTCTATATCATTGGATTTGGACTTTATTAATTTGTCCTCTTACTTTATCGCTATTCTCTTACTGACTCTCTCCTCGGTTGTCAACTACTCTGTATGACGTTCTCTAGCTGTGCTATTTTCATATCTAAATTTCTTCACTTCCAATATTGCCCTACGAACACCTCTATATCATTGGATATAGACTTTCTTAATTTGTCCTCTCACTTTACGTCTATTCTTCTACACCATTATTAAAGTAACTGCCTCATAGGATTGGAATCTTTGATTCCACCTTTATGTGATGTTGCTTTTTGGAATCCGCATCGAGCTTGCCTCTGAGATCGCTCGATGCCTTGCGTGGACCATATCACCAAACTTTTTTGTTCAGTAAAGTATGCACCATGACCCTCAAGTATATGATGCATTAAAGAACACAGGATCTCCACAATCAAACTCAAAATATTACATGCACATTTTAATTCTAACAAAATAGTGACCACTCTCACCATATTGTGCGTAATGCAATTTGAAGTCCACCCCTGTATCATTGAATTATGAAAGTTTACCACCGCCTCTTTAAATGCATCGGCATTATCAGAATTGAATGTCATGTTGTATAAAAGTGTGCATAGATGTATCATATACCACCTCTTGAAAAAAATATTAAAGAGTGGCGATGCCTATTCGCCATCTTCTCTTCTCATGTGTAGCTGACCAGCATAGGGGGAGCATCTTTCCCATTTAGAGGAGCTTGGCCTTCATCATTATGTACTATCGGTGATAGTACGTTCACTAGATATGGACTAGTGCCTTGGTACGCATCATACTCACAAGCTAGAAAGCACGGAGAGAAATGAAAGAAATGCCGTCATTTGTAAATGGGACTTACTATAAGTTGTTGACACTTACTTTTAAATTATATCAACATTATGAAAAGTTATCCAAATCCAACTTTGGCAAACAATTATTTCTTTAAAACATTGAGTTCTCTCATAAACATAAAATGTTATTATATTTCTCAATTACAAATCTGAGTCACTTCTATCACCACTTTGTGCTCGATGCTTCGATTTGCTCTATCGACTCTCTCGTGGGTTGTCAATCATTTTGTATGATGGTCTCTAACTGTGTTATTTTCATATCTTACTTTCTTCACTTCATATTGCACATGGACTTTATTAATTTGTCCTCTTACTTTGTGTCTATTCTTCTATACCATTATAAAAGTAACTACCTCATAGGATTGGAATCTTTGATTCCACCTCCATGTGATGTTGCTTTTTGGAATCCGCATCGAGCTTGCATGTGAGATCGCTCGATGCCTTGCGTGGACCATATCACCAAACTTCCTTGTTCAGTAAAGTATGGACCATGAGCCTCAAGTATATGATGCATTAAAGAACACAGGATATCCACAATTAAACTTAAAATATTACATGTACATTTTAATTATAATAAAATAGTGACCACTCTTACCATATTTGGCATAATGCAATTTGAAGTCCCATATCTTACTTTCTTCACTTCATATATTGCCCTCTTGCAAATGGTTTCTATATCATTCGATTTGGACTTTATTAATTTGTCCTAATGCTTTACCGCTATTCTCTTACTGACTCTCTCCTCGGTTGTCAACTACTCTGTATGATGCTCTCCAGCTTTTCATATCTTACTTTCTTCACTTCATATATTGCCCTACGAACGCCTCCATATCATTGGATATGGACTTTCTTAATTTGTCCTCATACTTTACATATTCTTCTATACCATTATTAAAGTAACTGCCTCATAGGATTGGAATCTTTGATTCCACCTTCATGTGATGTTGCTTTTTGGAATCCGGATCAAGCTTGCCTGTGATATCGCTCGATGCCTTGCGTGGACCATATCACCAAACTTCCTTGTTGAGTAAAGTATGGACCATGAGTCTCAATTACATGATGCATTAAAGAACACAGGATATCCACAATTAAACTTAAAATATTACATGTACATTTTAATTCTAACAAAATAGTGACCACTCTTACCATATTAAGCATAATGCAATTTGACATCCACCCTGTATCATTAAATTATATAAGTTTACCACCGCCTCTTTAAATGTATCGGCATTATCACAATTGAATGTCATGTTTTATAAAAGTGTGCATAGATGTATCATATACCACCTCTTGAAAAAAATATTAAAGTGGTAATGCCTAGTCGCCATCTTCTCCCCTCATGTGTAGCCGGCCAGCATAGGGGGAGCATCTTTCCCATTTAGAGGAGCTTGGCCTTTATCATTACATACTATAGGTGATAGTACGTTCACTAGATATGGACGAATAAACTAGTGCCTTGGTACGCATCATACTCACAAGGCTAGGAAGAATGGAGAGAAATGAAAGAAATGCCTTCATTTGTAAATGGGACTTACTATAATTTATTGACACTTACTTTTAAAATATATCAACACTATGAACATTTCAAAAAAGTTACCCAAATCCAACTTTAGCAGACACCTATTTCTTTAAGACATTGGATCGCTCCAGTTCTCTCATAAACATAAAATGTTATTATATTGCGGTACACATTATACTCACAAGCTAAAAGGAACGGAGAGAAATGAAAGAAGTGCCTTCATAAGTTATTGACACTTACTTTTAAAATATATCAATAGTATGTTCTCTTAAAAAATATCTATATTGATTTTCACTTTGTAGATCTTGCAATATTTCTTGCACCAACCTTGAGAAAGATACCTTGGGTATAATCAACTCGAGACTCTTATGGACCTCCTAATTTCACAAAGAGTGGCGATGCCTAGTCTCCATCTTCTCTTCTCATGTGTAGCTGGCGTAGGGGGAGCATCTTTCCCATTTAGAGGAGCTTGGCCTTCATCATTACGTACTGTCGTTGATAGATATAGACGAATGAACTAGTGTCTTGTTACGCATCATACTCATAAGCTAGAAAGAATGGAGAGAAATGCCTTCATTTGTAAATGGGACTTACTACAAGTTATTGACACTTACTTTTAAAATATATCAACACTATGAACATTTTAAAAAAGTTACCCAAATCCATCTTTAGCAAACACCTATCTCTTTAAAACATTGGATTGCTCTAGTTCTCTCATAAACATAAAATGTTATTATATTTCTCAGTTACATATCCGAATCACTTCTATCACCACTTTGTGCTCGATGTTTCGATTTGCTACTGACTCTCTCGTGGGTTGTCAATCATTCTGTATGATGTTCTCTAACTGTGTTATTTTCATATCTTACTTTCTTCACTTCATATATTGCCCTGAAAAGAGTTTCTATATCATTGGATTTGGACTTTATTAATTGTCCTCTTACTTTATCGCTATTCTCTTACTGACTCTCTCCTCGGTTGTCAACTACTCTGTATGACGTTCTCTAGCTGTGCTATTTTTATATCTAAATATATTGCCCTACGAACACCTCTATATCATTGGATATGGACTTTCTTAATTTGTCCTCTTACTTTACGTCTATTCTTCTGTACCATTATTAAAGTAACTGTCTCATAGGATTGGAATCTTTGATTCCACCTCCATGTGATGTTGCTTTTTGGAATCCGCATTGAGCTTGCCTGTGAGATCGCTCGATGCCTTGCGTGGATCATATCACCAAGCTTCCTTGTTCAGTGAAGTATGAACCATGAGCCTCAAGTGTATGATGCATTAAAGAACAACATAGGATACCCACAATTAAACTTAAAATATTACATGTACATTTTAATTATAACTAAATAGTGACCACTCTTTCCATATTGTGCATAATGCAATTTGAAGTCCACGCATGCATCATTGAATTATAAAAGTTTACCACCGCCTCTTTAAATGCATCGGCATTATCAGAATTGAATGTCATGTTATCTGAAAGTGTGCATAGATGTATCATATACCACCTCTTGGAAAAAAATATATTAATCCCATCAGAGGCTTGCAGGGCCCTTGTCCGTAGGCCTGCAGAGGCTTGCATTTTAAAGCCCCTAGGGTCCTCGTGCGTCGTGCCTTTGCAATATTTCTTGCACCAATCTTGAGAAAGCTACCTTGGGTATAATAAACTCAGGAGGATTCTTCTAGACCTCCAAATTTCACAAAGAGTGGCGATGCCTAGTCTTCATCTTCTCTTCTTATATGTGTATCTAGCATAGCGGGAGCATATTTCCTATCTGGAGGAGCTTGGCCTTCATCATTAAGTACTATCGGTGATAGTATGTTCACTAGATCCAGATAAATGAACTAGTGCTGTGGTACGCATTATACTCAGAAGCTAAAAGGAATTGAGAGAAATGGAAGAAGTGCCTTTATTTCTAAATGGGAGTTACTATAAGTTATTGACACTTACTTTTAAAATATATCAATAGTATGTTATCTTGAAAAGCATCTATATTGATTTTTGCTTTGTAGTATGTTATCTTGAAAAGCATCTATATTGATTTTTGCTTTGTAGATCTTGCAATATTTCTTGCACACCAACCTTGAGAAAGATACCTTGGGTATAATCAACTCGAGACTCTTATGGACTCCTAGTCTCCATCTTCTCTTCTCATGTGTAGCTGGCGTAGGGGGAGCATCTTGCCCATTTAGCGGAGCTTGGCCTTCATCATTACATACTGTCGTTGATAGTACGTTCACTAGACATAGATGAATGAACTAGTGCCTTGTTACGCATCATACTCATAAGCTAGAGAGAATGGAGAGAAATGCCTTCATTTGTAATGGGACTTACTACAAGTTATTGACACTTACTTTTAAAATATATCAACACTATGAACATTTTAAAAAAGTTACCCAAATCCGTCTTTAGCAAACACCTATCTCTTTAAAACATTGGATTGCTCCAGTTCTCTCATAAACATAAAATGTTATTATATTTCTCAATTACATATCCAAATCACTTCTATCACCACTTTGTACTCAATGTTTCGATTTGCTACCGACTCTCTCGTGGGTTGTCAATCATTCTGTATGATGTTCTCTAACTGTGTTATTTTCATATCTTACTTTCTTCACTTCATATATTGCCCTGCAAAGAGTTTCTATATCATTGGATTTGGACTTTATTAATTTGTCCTCTTACTTTATCGCTATTCTCTTACTGACTCTCTCATCGGTTGTCAACTACTCTGTATGACGTTCTCTAGCTGTGCTATTTTCATATCTAAATTTCTTCACTTCCAATATTGCCCTACGAACACCTCTATATCATTGGATATGGACTTTCTTAATTTGTCCTCTCACTTTACGTCTATTCTTCTACACCATTATTAAAGTAACTGCCTCATAGGATTGGAATCTTTGATTCCACCTTTATGTGATGTTGCTTTTTGGAATCCGCATCGAGCTTGCCTGTGAGATCGCTCGATGCCTTGCGTGGACCATATCACCAAACATTTTTGTTCAGTGAAGTATGCACCATGACCCTCAAGTATATGATGCATTAAAGAACACAGGATCTCCACAATCAAACTCAAAATATTACATGCACATTTTAATTATAACAAAATAGTGACCACTCTCACCATATTGTGTGTAATGCAATTTGAAGTCCACCGCTGTATCATTGAATTATGAAAGTTTACCACCGCCTCTTTAAATGCATCGGCATTATCAGAATTGAATGTCATGTTGTATAAAAGTGTGCATAGATGTATCATATACCACCTCTTGAAAAAAATATTAAAGAGTGGCGATGCCTAGTCGCCATCTTCTCTTCTCATGTGTAGCTGACCAGCATAGGGGGAGCATCTTTCCCATTTAGAGGAGCTTGGCCTTCATCATTATGTACTATCGGTGATAGTACGTTCACTAGATATGGACTAGTGCCTTGGTACGTATCATACTCACAAGCTAGAAAGCACGGAGAGAAATGAAAGAAATGCCGTCATTTGTAAATGGGACTTACTATAAGTTGTTGACACTTACTTTTAAATTATATCAACATTATGAAAAGTTATCCAAATCCAACTTTGGCAAACAATTATTTCTTTAAAACATTGAGTTCTCTCATAAACATAAAATGTTATTATATTTCTCAATTACAAATCTGAGTCACTTCTATCACCACTTTGTGCTCGATGCTTCGATTTGCTCTACCGACTCTCTCGTGGGTTGTCAATCATTTTGTATGATGGTCTCTAACTGTGTTATTTTCATATCTTACTTTCTTCACTTCATATTACACATGGACTTTATTAATTTGTCCTCTTACTTTGTGTCTATTCTTCTATACCATTATAAAAGTAACTGCCTCATAGGATTGGAATCTTTGATTCCACCTCCATGTGATGTTGCTTTTTGGAATCCGCATCGAGCTTGCATGTGAGATCGCTCGATGCCTTGCGTGGACCATATCACCAAACTTCCTTATTCAGTAAAGTATGGACCATGAGCCTCAAGTATATGATGCATTAAAGAACACAAGATATCCACAATTAAACTTAAAATATTACATGTACATTTTAATTATAATAAAATAGTGACCACTCTTACCATATTTCGCATAATGCAATTTGAAGTCCCATATCTTACTTTCTTCACTTCATATATTGCCCTCTTGCAAACGGTTTCTATATCATTCGATTTGGACTTTATTAATTTGTCCTAATGCTTTACCGCTATTCTCTTACTGACTCTCTCCTCGGTTGTCAACTACTCTATATGATGCTCTCCAGCTTTTCATATCTTACTTTCTTCACTTCATATATTGCCCTACGAACGCCTCCATATCATTGGATATGGACTTTCTTAATTTGTCCTCATACTTTACGTATTCTTCTATACCATTATTAAAGTAACTGCCTCATAGGATTGGAATCTTTGATTCCACCTTCATGTGATGTTGCTTTTTGGAATCCGGATCAAGCTTGCCTGTGATATCGCTCGATGCCTTGCGTGGACCATATCACCAAACTTCCTTGTTCAGTAAAGTATGGACCATGAGTCTCAATTACATGATGCATTAAAGAACACAGGATATCCACAATAAAACTTAAAATATTACATGTACATTTTAATTCTAACAAAATAGTGACCACTCTTACCATATTAAGCATAATGCAATTTGACATCCACCCTGTATCATTAAATTATATAAGTTTACCACCGCCTCTTTAAATGTATCGGCATTATCACAATTGAATGTCATGTTTTATAAAAGTGTGCATAGATGTATCATATACCACCTCTTGAAAAAAATATTAAAGTGGCAATGCCTAGTCGCCATCTTCTCCCCTCATGTGTAGCCGCGGCCAGCATAGGGGGAGCATCTTTCCCATTTAGAGGAGCTTGGCCTTTATCATTACATACTATAGGTGATAGTACGTTCACTAGATATGGACGAATAAACTAGTGCCTTGGTACGCATCATACTCACAAGGCTAGGAAGAATGGAGAGAAATTAAAGAAATGCCTTCATTTGTAAATGGGACTTACTATAAGTTATTGACACTTACTTTTAAAATATATCAACACTATGAACATTTCAAAAAAGTTACCCAAATCCAACTTTAGCAGACACCTATTTCTTTAAGACATTGGATCGCTCCAGTTCTCTCATAAACATAAAATGTTATTATATTGCGGTACACATTATACTCACAAGCTAAAAGGAACGGAGAGAAATGAAAGAAGTGCCTTCATAAGTTATTGACACTTACTTTTAAAATATATCAATAGTATGTTCTCTTAAAAAATATCTATATTGATTTTCACTTTGTAGATCTTGCAATATTTCTTGCACCAACCTTGAGAAAGATACCTTGGGTATAATCAACTCGAGACTCTTATGGACCTCCTAATTTCACAAAGAGTGGCGATGCCTAGTCTCCATCTTCTCTTCTCATGTGTAGCTGGCGTAGGGGGAGCATCTTTCCCATTTAGAGGAGCTTGGCCTTCATCATTACGTACTGTCGTTGATAGATATAGACGAATGAACTAGTGTCTTGTTACGCATCATACTCATAAGCTAGAAAGAATGGAGAGAAATGCCTTCATTTGTAAATGGGACTTACTACAAGTTATTGACACTTACTTTTAAAATATATCAACACTATGAACATTTTAAAAAAGTTACCCAAATCCATCTTTAGCAAACACCTATCTCTTTAGAACATTGGATTGCTCTAGTTCTCTCATAAACATAAAATGTTATTATATTTCTCAGTTACATATCCGAATCACTTCTATCACCACTTTGTGCTCGATGTTTCGATTTGCTACTGACTCTCTCGTGGGTTGTCAATCATTCTGTATGATGTTCTCTAACTGTGTTATTTTCATATCTTACTTTCTTCACTTCATATATTGCCCTGCAAAGAGTTTCTATATCATTGGATTTGGACTTTATTAATTGTCCTCTTACTTTATCGCTATTCTCTTACTGACTCTCTCCTCGGTTGTCAACTACTCTGTATGACGTTCTCTAGCTGTGCTATTTTTATATCTAAATTTTTTCACTTCATATATTGCCCTACGAACACCTCTATATCATTGGATATGGACTTTCTTAATTTGTCCTCTTACTTTACGTCTATTCTTCTGTACCATTATTAAAGTAACTGTCTCATAGGATTGGAATCTTTGATTCCACCTCCATGTGATGTTGCTTTTTGGAATCCGCATGGAGCTTGCCTGTGAGATCGCTCGATGCCTTGCGTGGATCATATCACCAAGCTTCCTTGTTCAGTGAAGTATGAACCATGAGCCTCAAGTGTATGATGCATTAAAGAACAACATAGGATACCCACAATTAAAATTAAAATATTACATGTACATTTTAATTATAACTAAATAGTGACCACTCTTTCCATATTGTGCATAATGCAATTTGAAGTCCACGCGTGCATCATTGAATTATAAAAGTTTACCACCGCCTCTTTAAATGCATCGGCATTATCAGAATTGAATGTCATGTTATCTGAAAGTGTGCATAGATGTATCATATACCACCTCTTGGAAAAAAATATATTAATCCCATCAGAGGCTTGCAGGGCCCTTGTCCGTAGGCCTGCAGAGGCTTGCATTTTAAAGCCCCTAGGGTCCTCGTGCGTCGTGCCTTTGCAATATTTCTTGCACCAATCTTGAGAAAGCTACCTTGGGTATAATCAACTCAGGAGGATTCTTCTAGACCTCCAAATTTCACAAAGAGTGGCGATGCCTAGTCTTCATCTTCTCTTCTTATATGTGTATCTAGCATAGCGGGAGCATATTTCCTATCTGGAGGAGCTTGGCCTTCATCATTAATTACTATCGGTGATAGTATGTTCACTAGATCCAGATAAATGAACTAGTGCTGTGGTACGCATTATACTCAGAAGCTAAAAGGAATTGAGAGAAATGGAAGAAGTGCCTTCATTTCTAAATGGGAGTTACTATAAGTTATTGACACTTACTTTTAAAGTATATCAATAGTATGTTATCTTGAAAAGCATCTATATTGATTTTTGCTTTGTAGTATGTTATCTTGAAAAGCATCTATATTGATTTTTGCTTTGTAGATCTTGCAATATTTCTTGCACACCAACCTTGAGAAAGATACCTTGGGTATAATCAACTCGAGACTCTTATGGACTCCTAGTCTCCATCTTCTCTTCTCATGTGTAGCTGGCGTAGGGGGAGCATCTTGCCCATTTAGCGGAGCTTGGCCTTCATCATTACATACTGTCGTTGATAGTACGTTCACTAGACATAGACGAATGAACTAGTGCCTTGTTACGCATCATACTCATAAGCTAGAGAGAATGGAGAGAAATGCCTTCATTTGTAATGGGACTTACTACAAGTTATTGACACTTACTTTTAAAATATATCAACACTATGAACATTTTAAAAAAGTTACCCAAATCCGTCTTTAGCAAACACCTATCTCTTTAAAACATTGGATTGCTCCAGTTCTCTCATAAACATAAAATGTTATTATATTTCTCAATTACATATCCAAATCACTTCTATCACCACTTTGTACTCAATGTTTCGATTTGCTACCGACTCTCTCGTGGGTTGTCAATCATTCTGTATGATGTTCTCTAACTGTGTTATTTTCATATCTCACTTTCTTCACTTCATATATTGCCCTGCAAAGAGTTTCTATATCATTGGATTTGGACTTTATTAATTTGTCCTCTTACTTTATCGCTATTCTCTTACTGACTCTCTCCTCGGTTGTCAACTACTCTGTATGACGTTCTCTAGCTGTGCTATTTTCATATCTAAATTTCTTCACTTCCAATATTGCCCTACGAACACCTCTATATCATTGGATATAGACTTTCTTAATTTGTCCTCTCACTTTACGTCTATTCTTCTACACCATTATTAAAGTAACTGCCTCATAGGATTGGAATCTTTGATTCCACCTTTATGTGATGTTGCTTTTTGGAATCCGCATCGAGCTTGCCTGTGAGATCGCTCGATGCCTTGCGTGGACCATATCACCAAACTTTTTTGTTCAGTAAAGTATGCACCATGACCCTCAAGTATATGATGCATTAAAGAACACAGGATCTCCACAATCAAACTCAAAATATTACATGCACATTTTAATTCTAACAAAATAGTGACCACTCTCACCATATTGTGCGTAATGCAATTTGAAGTCCACCCCTGTATCATTGAATTATGAAAGTTTACCACCGCCTCTTTAAATGCATCGGCATTATCAGAATTGAATGTCATGTTGTATAAAAGTGTGCATAGATGTATCATATACCACCTCTTGAAAAAAATATTAAAGAGTGGCGATGCCTAGTCGCCATCTTCTCTTCTCATGTGTAGCTGACCAGCATAGGGGGAGCATCTTTCCCATTTAGAGGAGCTTGGCCTTCATCATTATGTACTATCGGTGATAGTACGTTCACTAGATATGGACTAGTGCCTTGGTACGCATCATACTCACAAGCTAGAAAGCACGGAGAGAAATGAAAGAAATGCCGTCATTTGTAAATGGGACTTACTATAAGTTGTTGACACTTACTTTTAAATTATATCAACATTATGAAAAGTTATCCAAATCCAACTTTGGCAAACAATTATTTCTTTAAAACATTGAGTTCTCTCATAAACATAAAATGTTATTATATTTCTCAATTACAAATCTGAGTCACTTCTATCACCACTTTGTGCTCGATGCTTCGATTTGCTCTATCGACTCTCTCGTGGGTTGTCAATCATTTTGTATGATGGTCTCTAACTGTGTTATTTTCATATCTTACTTTCTTCACTTCATATTGCACATGGACTTTATTAATTTGTCCTCTTACTTTGTGTCTATTCTTCTATACCATTATAAAAGTAACTACCTCATAGGATTGGAATCTTTGATTCCCCCTCCATGTGATGTTGCTTTTTGGAATCCGCATCGAGCTTGCATGTGAGATCGCTCGATGCCTTGCGTGGACCATATCACCAAACTTCCTTGTTCAGTAAAGTATGGACCATGAGCCTCAAGTATATGATGCATTAAAGAACACAGGATATCCACAATTAAACTTAAAATATTACATGTACATTTTAATTATAATAAAATAGTGACCACTCTTACCATATTTGGCATAATGCAATTTGAAGTCCCATATCTTACTTTCTTCACTTCATATATTGCCCTCTTGCAAATGGTTTCTATATCATTCGATTTGGACTTTATTAATTTGTCCTAATGCTTTACCGCTATTCTCTTACTGACTCTCTCCTCGGTTGTCAACTACTCTGTATGATGCTCTCCAGCTTTTCATATCTTACTTTCTTCACTTCATATATTGCCCTACGAACGCCTCCATATCATTGGATATGGACTTTCTTAATTTGTCCTCATACTTTACATATTCTTCTATACCATTATTAAAGTAACTGCCTCATAGGATTGGAATCTTTGATTCCACCTTCATGTGATGTTGCTTTTTGGAATCCGGATCAAGCTTGCCTGTGATATCGCTCGATGCCTTGCGTGGACCATATCACCAAACTTCCTTGTTGAGTAAAGTATGGACCATGAGTCTCAATTACATGATGCATTAAAGAACACAGGATATCCACAATAAAACTTAAAATATTACATGTACATTTTAATTCTAACAAAATAGTGACCACTCTTACCATATTAAGCATAATGCAATTTGACATCCACCCTGTATCATTAAATTATATAAGTTTACCACCGCCTCTTTAAATGTATCGGCATTATCACAATTGAATGTCATGTTTTATAAAAGTGTGCATAGATGTATCATATACCACCTCTTGAAAAAAATATTAAAGTGGCAATGTCTAGTCGCCATCTTCTCCCCTCATGTGTAGCCGGCCAGCATAGGGGGAGCATCTTTCCCATTTAGAGGAGCTTGGCCTTTATCATTACATACTATAGGTGATAGTACGTTCACTAGATATGGACGAATAAACTAGTGCCTTGGTACGCATCATACTCACAAGGCTAGGAAGAATGGAGAGAAATGAAAGAAATGCCTTCATTTGTAAATGGGACTTACTATAATTTATTGACACTTACTTTTAAAATATATCAACACTATGAACATTTCAAAAAAGTTACCCAAATCCAACTTTAGCAGACACCTATTTCTTTAAGACATTGGATCGCTCCAGTTCTCTCATAAACATAAAATGTTATTATATTGCGGTACACATTATACTCACAAGCTAAAAGGAACGGAGAGAAATGAAAGAAGTGCCTTCATAAGTTATTGACACTTACTTTTAAAATATATCAATAGTATGTTCTCTTAAAAAATATCTATATTGATTTTCACTTTGTAGATCTTGCAATATTTCTTGCACCAACCTTGAGAAAGATACCTTGGGTATAATCAACTCGAGACTCTTATGGACCTCCTAATTTCACAAAGAGTGGCGATGCCTAGTCTCCATCTTCTCTTCTCATGTGTAGCTGGCATAGGGGGAGCATCTTTCCCATTTAGAGGAGCTTCGCCTTCATCATTACGTACTGTCGTTGATAGATATAGACGAATGAACTAGTGTCTTGTTACGCATCATACTCATAAGCTAGAAAGAATGGAGAGAAATGCCTTCATTTGTAAATGGGACTTACTACAAGTTATTGACACTTACTTTTAAAATATATCAACACTATGAACATTTTAAAAAAGTTACCCAAATCCATCTTTAGCAAACACTTATCTCTTTAAAACATTGGATTGCTCTAGTTCTCTCATAAACATAAAATGTTATTATATTTCTCAGTTACATATCCGAATCACTTCTATCACCACTTTGTGCTCGATGTTTCGATTTGCTACTGACTCTCTCGTGGGTTGTCAATCATTCTGTATGATGTTCTCTAACTGTGTTATTTTCATATCTTACTTTCTTCACCTCATATATTGCCCTGAAAAGAGTTTCTATATCATTGGATTTGGACTTTATTAATTGTCCTCTTACTTTATCGCTATTCTCTTACTGACTCTCTCCTCGGTTGTCAACTACTCTGTATGACGTTCTCTAGCTGTGCTATTTTTATATCTAAATTTCTTCACTTCATATATTGCCCTACGAACACCTCTATATCATTGGATATGGACTTTCTTAATTTGTCCTCTTACTTTACGTCTATTCTTCTGTACCATTATTAAAGTAACTGTCTCATAGGATTGGAATCTTTGATTCCACCTCCATGTGATGTTGCTTTTTGGAATCCGCATTGAGCTTGCCTGTGAGATCGCTCGATGCCTTGCGTGGATCATAGCACCAAACTTCCTTGTTCAGTGAAGTATGAACCATGAGCCTCAAGTGTATGATGCATTAAAGAACAACATAGGATACCCACAATTAAACTTAAAATATTACATGTACATTTTAATTATAACTAAATAGTGACCACTCTTTCCATATTGTGCATAATGCAATTTGAAGTCCACGCATGCATCATTGAATTATAAAAGTTTACCACCGCCTCTTTAAATGCATTGGCATTATCAGAATTGAATGTCATGTTATCTGAAAGTGTGCATAGATGTATCATATACCACCTCTTGGAAAAAAATATATTAATCCCATCAGAGGCTTGCAGGGCCCTTGTCCGTAGGCCTGCAGAGGCTTGCATTTTAAAGCCCCTAGGGTCCTCGTGCGTCGTGCCTTTGCAATATTTCTTGCACCAATCTTGAGAAAGCTACCTTGGGTATAATAAACTCAGGAGGATTCTTCTAGACCTCCAAATTTCACAAAGAGTGGCGATGCCTAGTCTTCATCTTCTCTTCTTATATGTGTATCTAGCATAGCGGGAGCATATTTCCTATCTGGAGGAGCTTGGCCTTCATCATTAAGTACTATCGGTGATAGTATGTTCACTAGATCCAGATAAATGAACTAGTGCTGTGGTACGCATTATACTCAGAAGCTAAAAGGAATTGAGAGAAATGGAAGAAGTGCCTTCATTTCTAAATGGGAGTTACTATAAGTTATTGACACTTACTTTTAAAATATATCAATAGTATGTTATCTTGAAAAGCATCTATATTGATTTTTGCTTTGTAGTATGTTATCTTGAAAAGCATCTATATTGATTTTTGCTTTGTAGATCTTGCAATATTTCTTGCACACCAACCTTGAGAAAGATACCTTGGGTATAATCAACTCGAGACTCTTATGGACTCCTAGTCTCCATCTTCTCTTCTCATGTGTAGCTGGCGTAGGGGGAGCATCTTGCCCATTTAGCGGAGCTTGGCCTTCATCATTACATACTGTCGTTGATAGTACGTTCACTAGACATAGACGAATGAACTAGTGCCTTGTTACGCATCATACTCATAAGCTAGAGAGAATGGAGAGAAATGCCTTCATTTGTAATGGGACTTACTACAAGTTATTGACACTTACTTTTAAAATATATCAACACTATGAACATTTTAAAAAAGTTACCCAAATCCGTCTTTAGCAAACACCTATCTCTTTAAAACATTGGATTGCTCCAGTTCTCTCATAAACATAAAATGTTATTATATTTCTCAATTACATATCCAAATCACTTCTATCACCACTTTGTACTCAATGTTTCGATTTGCTACCGACTCTCTCGTGGGTTGTCAATCATTCTGTATGATGTTCTCTAACTGTGTTATTTTCATATCTTACTTTCTTCACTTCATATATTGCCCTGCAAAGAGTTTCTATATCATTGGATTTGGACTTTATTAATTTGTCCTCTTACTTTATCGCTATTCTCTTACTGACTCTCTCCTCGGTTGTCAACTACTCTGTATGACGTTCTCTAGCTGTGCTATTTTCATATCTAAATTTCTTCACTTCCAATATTGCCCTACGAACACCTCTATATCATTGGATATGGACTTTCTTAATTTGTCCTCTCACTTTACGTCTATTCTTCTACACCATTATTAAAGTAACTGCCTCATAGGATTGGAATCTTTGATTCCACCTTTATGTGATGTTGCTTTTTGGAATCCGCATCGAGCTTGCCTGTGAGATCGCTCGATGCCTTGCGTGGACCATATCACCAAACGTTTTTGTTCAGTGAAGTATGCACCATGACCCTCAAGTATATGATGCATTAAAGAACACAGGATCTCCACAATCAAACTCAAAATATTACATGCACATTTTAATTATAACAAAATAGTGACCACTCTCACCATATTGTGTGTAATGCAATTTGAAGTCCACCGCTGTATCATTGAATTATGAAAGTTTACCACCGCCTCTTTAAATGCATCGGCATTATCAGAATTGAATGTCATGTTGTATAAAAGTGTGCATAGATGTATCATATACCACCTCTTGAAAAAAATATTAAAGAGTGGCGATGCCTAGTCGCCATCTTCTCTTCTCATGTGTAGCTGACCAGCATAGGGGGAGCATCTTTCCCATTTAGAGGAGCTTGGCCTTCATCATTATGTACTATCGGTGATAGTACGTTCACTAGATATGGACTAGTGCCTTGGTACGTATCATACTAAAAAGCTAGAAAGCACGGAGAGAAATGAAAGAAATGCCGTCATTTGTAAATGGGACTTACTATAAGTTGTTGACACTTACTTTTAAATTATATCAACATTATGAAAAGTTATCCAAATCCAACTTTGGCAAACAATTATTTCTTTAAAACATTGAGTTCTCTCATAAACATAAAATGTTATTATATTTCTCAATTACAAATCTGAGTCACTTCTATCACCACTTTGTGCTCGATGCTTCGATTTGCTCTACCGACTCTCTCGTGGGTTGTCAATCATTTTGTATGATGGTCTCTAACTGTGTTATTTTCATATCTTACTTTCTTCACTTCATATTACACATGGACTTTATTAATTTGTCCTCTTACTTTGTGTCTATTCTTCTATACCATTATAAAAGTAACTGCCTCATAGGATTGGAATCTTTGATTCCACCTCCATGTGATGTTGCTTTTTGGAATCCGCATCGAGCTTGCATGTGAGATCGCTCGATGCCTTGCGTGGACCATATCACCAAACTTCCTTATTCAGTAAAGTATGGACCATGAGCCTCAAGTATATGATGCATTAAAGAACACAAGATATCCACAATTAAACTTAAAATATTACATGTACATTTTAATTATAATAAAATAGTGACCACTCTTACCATATTTCGCATAATGCAATTTGAAGTCCCATATCTTACTTTCTTCACTTCATATATTGCCCTCTTGCAAACGGTTTCTATATCATTCGATTTGGACTTTATTAATTTGTCCTAATGCTTTACCGCTATTCTCTTACTGACTCTCTCCTCGGTTGTCAACTACTCTATATGATGCTCTCCAGCTTTTCATATCTTACTTTCTTCACTTCATATATTGCCCTACGAACGCCTCCATATCATTGGATATGGACTTTCTTAATTTGTCCTCATACTTTACGTATTCTTCTATACCATTATTAAAGTAACTGCCTCATAGGATTGGAATCTTTGATTCCACCTTCATGTGATGTTGCTTTTTGGAATCCGGATCAAGCTTGCCTGTGATATCGCTCGATGCCTTGCGTGGACCATATCACCAAACTTCCTTGTTCAGTAAAGTATGGACCATGAGTCTCAATTACATGATGCATTAAAGAACACAGGATATCCACAATAAAACTTAAAATATTACATGTACATTTTAATTCTAACAAAATAGTGACCACTCTTACCATATTAAGCATAATGCAATTTGACATCCACCCTGTATCATTAAATTATATAAGTTTACCACCGCCTCTTTAAATGTATCGGCATTATCACAATTGAATGTCATGTTTTATAAAAGTGTGCATAGATGTATCATATACCACCTCTTGAAAAAAATATTAAAGTGGCAATGCCTAGTCGCCATCTTCTCCCCTCATGTGTAGCCGCGGCCAGCATAGGGGGAGCATCTTTCCCATTTAGAGGAGCTTGGCCTTTATCATTACATACTATAGGTGATAGTACGTTCACTAGATATGGACGAATAAACTAGTGCCTTGGTACGCATCATACTCACAAGGCTAGGAAGAATGGAGAGAAATGAAAGAAATGCCTTCATTTGTAAATGGGACTTACTATAATTTATTGACACTTACTTTTAAAATATATCAACACTATGAACATTTCAAAAAAGTTACCCAAATCCAACTTTAGCAGACACCTATTTCTTTAAGACATTGGATCGCTCCAGTTCTCTCATAAACATAAAATGTTATTATATTGCGGTACACATTATACTCACAAGCTAAAAGGAACGGAGAGAAATGAAAGAAGTGCCTTCATAAGTTATTGACACTTACTTTTAAAATATATCAATAGTATGTTCTCTTAAAAAATATCTATATTGATTTTCACTTTGTAGATCTTGCAATATTTCTTGCACCAACCTTGAGAAAGATACCTTGGGTATAATCAACTCGAGACTCTTATGGACCTCCTAATTTCACAAAGAGTGGCGATGCCTAGTCTCCATCTTCTCTTCTCATGTGTAGCTGGCGTAGGGGGAGCATCTTTCCCATTTAGAGGAGCTTGGCCTTCATCATTACGTACTATCGTTGATAGATATAGACGAATGAACTAGTGTCTTGTTACGCATCATACTCATAAGCTAGAAAGAATGGAGAGAAATGCCTTCATTTGTAAATGGGACTTACTACAAGTTATTGACACTTACTTTTAAAATATATCAACACTATGAACATTTTAAAAAAGTTACCCAAATCCATCTTTAGCAAACACCTATCTCTTTAGAACATTGGATTGCTCTAGTTCTCTCATAAACATAAAATGTTATTATATTTCTCAGTTACATATCCGAATCACTTCTATCACCACTTTGTGCTCGATGTTTCGATTTGCTACTGACTCTCTCGTGGGTTGTCAATCATTCTGTATGATGTTCTCTAACTGTGTTATTTTCATATCTTACTTTCTTCACTTCATATATTGCCCTGCAAAGAGTTTCTATATCATTGGATTTGGACTTTATTAATTGTCCTCTTACTTTATCGCTATTCTCTTACTGACTCTCTCCTCGGTTGTCAACTACTCTGTATGACGTTCTCTAGCTGTGCTATTTTTATATCTAAATTTTTTCACTTCATATATTGCCCTACGAACACCTCTATATCATTGGATATGGACTTTCTTAATTTGTCCTCTTACTTTACATCTATTCTTCTGTACCATTATTAAAGTAACTGTCTCATAGGATTGGAATCTTTGATTCCACCTCCATGTGATGTTGCTTTTTGGAATCCGCATTGAGCTTGCCTGTGAGATCGCTCGATGCCTTGCGTGGATCATATCACCAAGCTTCCTTGTTCAGTGAAGTATGAACCATGAGCCTCAAGTGTATGATGCATTAAAGAACAACATAGGATACCCACAATTAAACTTAAAATATTACATGTACATTTTAATTATAACTAAATAGTGACCATTCTTTCCATATTGTGCATAATGCAATTTGAAGTCCACGCGTGCATCATTGAATTATAAAAGTTTACCACCGCCTCTTTAAATGCATCGGCATTATCAGAATTGAATGTCATGTTATCTGAAAGTGTGCATAGATGTATCATATACCACCTCTTGGAAAAAAAATATATTAATCCCATCAGAGGCTTGCAGGGCCCTTGTCCGTAGGCCTGTAGAGGCTTGCATTTTAAAGCCCCTGGGGTCCTCGTGCGTCGCGCCTTTGCAATATTTCTTGCACCAATCTTGAGAAAGCTACCTTGGGTATAATCAACTCAGGAGGATTCTTCTAGACCTCCAAATTTCACAAAGAGTGGCGATGCCTAGTCTTCATCTTCTCTTCTTATATGTGTATCTAGCATAGCGGGAGCATATTTCCTATCTGGAGGAGCTTGGCCTTCATCATTAATTACTATCGGTGATAGTATGTTCACTAGATCCAGATAAATGAACTAGTGCTGTGGTACGCATTATACGCAGAAGCTAAAAGGAATTGAGAGAAATGGAAGAAGTGCCTTCATTTCTAAATGGGAGTTACTATAAGTTATTGACACTTACTTTTAAAATATATCAATAGTATGTTATCTTGAAAAGCATCTATATTGATTTTTGCTTTGTAGTATGTTATCTTGAAAAGCATCTATATTGATTTTTGCTTTGTAGATCTTGCAATATTTCTTGCACACCAACCTTGAGAAAGATACCTTGGGTATAATCAACTCGAGACTCTTATGGACTCCTAGTCTCCATCTTCTCTTCTCATGTGTAGCTGGCGTAGGGGGAGCATCTTGCCCATTTAGCGGAGCTTGGCCTTCATCATTACATACTGTCGTTGATAGTACGTTCACTAGACATAGACGAATGAACTAGTGCCTTGTTACGCATCATACTCATAAGCTAGAGAGAATGGAGAGAAATGCCTTCATTTGTAATGGGACTTACTACAAGTTATTGACACTTACTTTTAAAATATATCAACACTATGAACATTTTAAAAAAGTTACCCAAATCCGTCTTTAGCAAACACCTATCTCTTTAAAACATTGGATTGCTCCAGTTCTCTCATAAACATAAAATGTTATTATATTTCTCAATTACATATCCAAATCACTTCTATCACCACTTTGTACTCAATGTTTCGATTTGCTACCGACTCTCTCGTGGGTTGTCAATCATTCTGTATGATGTTCTCTAACTGTGTTATTTTCATATCTCACTTTCTTCACTTCATATATTGCCCTGCAAAGAGTTTCTATATCATTGGATTTGGACTTTATTAATTTGTCCTCTTACTTTATCGCTATTCTCTTACTGACTCTCTCCTCGGTTGTCAACTACTCTGTATGACGTTCTCTAGCTGTGCTATTTTCATATCTAAATTTCTTCACTTCCAATATTGCCCTACGAACACCTCTATATCATTGGATATAGACTTTCTTAATTTGTCCTCTCACTTTACGTCTATTCTTCTACACCATTATTAAAGTAACTGCCTCATAGGATTGGAATCTTTGATTCCACCTTTATGTGATGTTGCTTTTTGGAATCCGCATCGAGCTTGCCTCTGAGATCGCTCGATGCCTTGCGTGGACCATATCACCAAACTTTTTTGTTCAGTAAAGTATGCACCATGACCCTCAAGTATATGATGCATTAAAGAACACAGGATCTCCACAATCAAACTCAAAATATTACATGCACATTTTAATTCTAACAAAATAGTGACCACTCTCACCATATTGTGCGTAATGCAATTTGAAGTCCACCCCTGTATCATTGAATTATGAAAGTTTACCACCGCCTCTTTAAATGCATCGGCATTATCAGAATTGAATGTCATGTTGTATAAAAGTGTGCATAGATGTATCATATACCACCTCTTGAAAAAAATATTAAAGAGTGGCGATGCCTATTCGCCATCTTCTCTTCTCATGTGTAGCTGACCAGCATAGGGGGAGCATCTTTCCCATTTAGAGGAGCTTGGCCTTCATCATTATGTACTATCGGTGATAGTACGTTCACTAGATATGGACTAGTGCCTTGGTACGCATCATACTCACAAGCTAGAAAGCACGGAGAGAAATGAAAGAAATGCCGTCATTTGTAAATGGGACTTACTATAAGTTGTTGACACTTACTTTTAAATTATATCAACATTATGAAAAGTTATCCAAATCCAACTTTGGCAAACAATTATTTCTTTAAAACATTGAGTTCTCTCATAAACATAAAATGTTATTATATTTCTCAATTACAAATCTGAGTCACTTCTATCACCACTTTGTGCTCGATGCTTCGATTTGCTCTATCGACTCTCTCGTGGGTTGTCAATCATTTTGTATGATGGTCTCTAACTGTGTTATTTTCATATCTTACTTTCTTCACTTCATATTGCACATGGACTTTATTAATTTGTCCTCTTACTTTGTGTCTATTCTTCTATACCATTATAAAAGTAACTACCTCATAGGATTGGAATCTTTGATTCCACCTCCATGTGATGTTGCTTTTTGGAATCCGCATCGAGCTTGCATGTGAGATCGCTCGATGCCTTGCGTGGACCATATCACCAAACTTCCTTGTTCAGTAAAGTATGGACCATGAGCCTCAAGTATATGATGCATTAAAGAACACAGGATATCCACAATTAAACTTAAAATATTACATGTACATTTTAATTATAATAAAATAGTGACCACTCTTACCATATTTGGCATAATGCAATTTGAAGTCCCATATCTTACTTTCTTCACTTCATATATTGCCCTCTTGCAAATGGTTTCTATATCATTCGATTTGGACTTTATTAATTTGTCCTAATGCTTTACCGCTATTCTCTTACTGACTCTCTCCTCGGTTGTCAACTACTCTATATGATGCTCTCCAGCTTTTCATATCTTACTTTCTTCACTTCATATATTGCCCTACGAACGCCTCCATATCATTGGATATGGACTTTCTTAATTTGTCCTCATACTTTACATATTCTTCTATACCATTATTAAAGTAACTGCCTCATAGGATTGGAATCTTTGATTCCACCTTCATGTGATGTTGCTTTTTGGAATCCGGATCAAGCTTGCCTGTGATATCGCTCGATGCCTTGCGTGGACCATATCACCAAACTTCCTTGTTGAGTAAAGTATGGACCATGAGTCTCAATTACATGATGCATTAAAGAACACAGGATATCCACAATTAAACTTAAAATATTACATGTACATTTTAATTCTAACAAAATAGTGACCACTCTTACCATATTAAGCATAATGCAATTTGACATCCACCCTGTATCATTAAATTATATAAGTTTACCACCGCCTCTTTAAATGTATCGGCATTATCACAATTGAATGTCATGTTTTATAAAAGTGTGCATAGATGTATCATATACCACCTCTTGAAAAAAATATTAAAGTGGTAATGCCTAGTCGCCATCTTCTCCCCTCATGTGTAGCCGGCCAGCATAGGGGGAGCATCTTTCCCATTTAGAGGAGCTTGGCCTTTATCATTACATACTATAGGTGATAGTACGTTCACTAGATATGGACGAATAAACTAGTGCCTTGGTACGCATCATACTCACAAGGCTAGGAAGAATGGAGAGAAATGAAAGAAATGCCTTCATTTGTAAATGGGACTTACTATAATTTATTGACACTTACTTTTAAAATATATCAACACTATGAACATTTCAAAAAAGTTACCCAAATCCAACTTTAGCAGACACCTATTTCTTTAAGACATTGGATCGCTCCAGTTCTCTCATAAACATAAAATGTTATTATATTGCGGTACACATTATACTCACAAGCTAAAAGGAACGGAGAGAAATGAAAGAAGTGCCTTCATAAGTTATTGACACTTACTTTTAAAATATATCAATAGTATGTTCTCTTAAAAAATATCTATATTGATTTTCACTTTGTAGATCTTGCAATATTTCTTGCACCAACCTTGAGAAAGATACCTTGGGTATAATCAACTCGAGACTCTTATGGACCTCCTAATTTCACAAAGAGTGGCGATGCCTAGTCTCCATCTTCTCTTCTCATGTGTAGCTGGCGTAGGGGGAGCATCTTTCCCATTTAGAGGAGCTTGGCCTTCATCATTACGTACTGTCGTTGATAGATATAGACGAATGAACTAGTGTCTTGTTACGCATCATACTCATAAGCTAGAAAGAATGGAGAGAAATGCCTTCATTTGTAAATGGGACTTACTACAAGTTATTGACACTTACTTTTAAAATATATCAACACTATGAACATTTTAAAAAAGTTACCCAAATCCATCTTTAGCAAACACCTATCTCTTTAAAACATTGGATTGCTCTAGTTCTCTCATAAACATAAAATGTTATTATATTTCTCAGTTACATATCCGAATCACTTCTATCACCACTTTGTGCTCGATGTTTCGATTTGCTACTGACTCTCTCGTGGGTTGTCAATCATTCTGTATGATGTTCTCTAACTGTGTTATTTTCATATCTTACTTTCTTCACTTCATATATTGCCCTGAAAAGAGTTTCTATATCATTGGATTTGGACTTTATTAATTGTCCTCTTACTTTATCGCTATTCTCTTACTGACTCTCTCCTCGGTTGTCAACTACTCTGTATGACGTTCTCTAGCTGTGCTATTTTTATATCTAAATTTCTTCACTTCATATATTGCCCTACGAACACCTCTATATCATTGGATATGGACTTTCTTAATTTGTCCTCTTACTTTACGTCTATTCTTCTGTACCATTATTAAAGTAACTGTCTCATAGGATTGGAATCTTTGATTCCACCTCCATGTGATGTTGCTTTTTGGAATCCGCATTGAGCTTGCCTGTGAGATCGCTCGATGCCTTGCGTGGATCATATCACCAAGCTTCCTTGTTCAGTGAAGTATGAACCATGAGCCTCAAGTGTATGATGCATTAAAGAACAACATAGGATACCCACAATTAAACTTAAAATATTACATGTACATTTTAATTATAACTAAATAGTGACCACTCTTTCCATATTGTGCATAATGCAATTTGAAGTCCACGCATGCATCATTGAATTATAAAAGTTTACCACCGCCTCTTTAAATGCATCGGCATTATCAGAATTGAATGTCATGTTATCTGAAAGTGTGCATAGATGTATCATATACCACCTCTTGGAAAAAAATATATTAATCCCATCAGAGGCTTGCAGGGCCCTTGTCCGTAGGCCTGCAGAGGCTTGCATTTTAAAGCCCCTAGGGTCCTCGTGCGTCGTGCCTTTGCAATATTTCTTGCACCAATCTTGAGAAAGCTACCTTGGGTATAATAAACTCAGGAGGATTCTTCTAGACCTCCAAATTTCACAAAGAGTGGCGATGCCTAGTCTTCATCTTCTCTTCTTATATGTGTATCTAGCATAGCGGGAGCATATTTCCTATCTGGAGGAGCTTGGCCTTCATCATTAAGTACTATCGGTGATAGTATGTTCACTAGATCCAGATAAATGAACTAGTGCTGTGGTACGCATTATACTCAGAAGCTAAAAGGAATTGAGAGAAATGGAAGAAGTGCCTTCATTTCTAAATGGGAGTTACTATAAGTTATTGACACTTACTTTTAAAATATATCAATAGTATGTTATCTTGAAAAGCATCTATATTGATTTTTGCTTTGTAGTATGTTATCTTGAAAAGCATCTATATTGATTTTTGCTTTGTAGATCTTGCAATATTTCTTGCACACCAACCTTGAGAAAGATACCTTGGGTATAATCAACTCGAGACTCTTATGGACTCCTAGTCTCCATCTTCTCTTCTCATGTGTAGCTGGCGTAGGGGGAGCATCTTGCCCATTTAGCGGAGCTTGGCCTTCATCATTACATACTGTCGTTGATAGTACGTTCACTAGACATAGACGAATGAACTAGTGCCTTGTTACGCATCATACTCATAAGCTAGAGAGAATGGAGAGAAATGCCTTCATTTGTAATGGGACTTACTACAAGTTATTGACACTTACTTTTAAAATATATCAACACTATGAACATTTTAAAAAAGTTACCCAAATCCGTCTTTAGCAAACACCTATCTCTTTAAAACATTGGATTGCTCCAGTTCTCTCATAAACATAAAATGTTATTATATTTCTCAATTACATATCCAAATCACTTCTATCACCACTTTGTACTCAATGTTTCGATTTGCTACCGACTCTCTCGTGGGTTGTCAATCATTCTGTATGATGTTCTCTAACTGTGTTATTTTCATATCTTACTTTCTTCACTTCATATATTGCCCTGCAAAGAGTTTCTATATCATTGGATTTGGACTTTATTAATTTGTCCTCTTACTGACTCTCTCCTCGGTTGTCAACTACTCTGTATGACGTTCTCTAGCTGTGCTATTTTCATATCTAAATTTCTTCACTTCCAATATTGCCCTACGAACACCTCTATATCATTGGATATGGACTTTCTTAATTTGTCCTCTCACTTTACGTCTATTCTTCTACACCATTATTAAAGTAACTGCCTCATAGGATTGGAATCTTTGATTCCACCTTTATGTGATGTTGCTTTTTGGAATCCGCATCGAGCTTGCCTGTGAGATCGCTCGATGCCTTGCGTGGACCATATCACCAAACGTTTTTGTTCAGTGAAGTATGCACCATGACCCTCAAGTATATGATGCATTAAAGAACACAGGATCTCCACAATCAAACTCAAAATATTACATGCACATTTTAATTATAACAAAATAGTGACCACTCTCACCATATTGTGTGTAATGCAATTTGAAGTCCACCGCTGTATCATTGAATTATGAAAGTTTACCACCGCCTCTTTAAATGCATCGGCATTATCAGAATTGAATGTCATGTTGTATAAAAGTGTGCATAGATGTATCATATACCACCTCTTGAAAAAAATATTAAAGAGTGGCGATGCCTAGTCGCCATCTTCTCTTCTCATGTGTAGCTGACCAGCATAGGGGGAGCATCTTTCCCATTTAGAGGAGCTTGGCCTTCATCATTATGTACTATCGGTGATAGTACGTTCACTAGATATGGACTAGTGCCTTGGTACGTATCATACTCACAAGCTAGAAAGCACGGAGAGAAATGAAAGAAATGCCGTCATTTGTAAATGGGACTTACTATAAGTTGTTGACACTTACTTTTAAATTATATCAACATTATGAAAAGTTATCCAAATCCAACTTTGGCAAACAATTATTTCTTTAAAACATTGAGTTCTCTCATAAACATAAAATGTTATTATATTTCTCAATTACAAATCTGAGTCACTTCTATCACCACTTTGTGCTCGATGCTTCGATTTGCTCTACCGACTCTCTCGTGGGTTGTCAATCATTTTGTATGATGGTCTCTAACTGTGTTATTTTCATATCTTACTTTCTTCACTTCATATTACACATGGACTTTATTAATTTGTCCTCTTACTTTGTGTCTATTCTTCTATACCATTATAAAAGTAACTGCCTCATAGGATTGGAATCTTTGATTCCACCTCCATGTGATGTTGCTTTTTGGAATCCGCATCGAGCTTGCATGTGAGATCGCTCGATGCCTTGCGTGGACCATATCACCAAACTTCCTTATTCAATAAAGTATGGACCATGAGCCTCAAGTATATGATGCATTAAAGAACACAGGATATCCACAATTAAACTTAAAATATTACATGTACATTTTAATTATAATAAAATAGTGACCACTCTTACCATATTTCGCATAATGCAATTTGAAGTCCCATATCTTACTTTCTTCACTTCATATATTGCCCTCTTGCAAACGGTTTCTATATCATTCGATTTGGACTTTATTAATTTGTCCTAATGCTTTACCGCTATTCTCTTACTGACTCTCTCCTCGGTTGTCAACTACTCTGTATGATGCTCTCCAGCTTTTCATATCTTACTTTCTTCACTTCATATATTGCCCTACGAACGCCTCCATATCATTGGATATGGACTTTCTTAATTTGTCCTCATACTTTACGTATTCTTCTATACCATTATTAAAGTAACTGCCTCATAGGATTGGAATCTTTGATTCCACCTTCATGTGATGTTGCTTTTTGGAATCCGGATCAAGCTTGCCTGTGATATCGCTCGATGCCTTGCGTGGACCATATCACCAAACTTCCTTGTTCAGTAAAGTATGGACCATGAGTCTCAATTACATGATGCATTAAAGAACACAGGATATCCACAATAAAACTTAAAATATTACATGTACATTTTAATTCTAACAAAATAGTGACCACTCTTACCATATTAAGCATAATGCAATTTGACATCCACCCTGTATCATTAAATTATATAAGTTTACCACCGCCTCTTTAAATGTATCGGCATTATCACAATTGAATGTCATGTTTTATAAAAGTGTGCATAGATGTATCATATACCACCTCTTGAAAAAAATATTAAAGTGGCAATGCCTAGTCGCCATCTTCTCCCCTCATGTGTAGCCGCGGCCAGCATAGGGGGAGCATCTTTCCCATTTAGAGGAGGTTGGCCTTTATCATTACATACTATAGGTGATAGTACGTTCACTAGATATGGACGAATAAACTAGTGCCTTGGTACGCATCATACTCACAAGGCTAGGAAGAATGGAGAGAAATGAAAGAAATGCCTTCATTTGTAAATGGGACTTACTATAAGTTATTGACACTTACTTTTAAAATATATCAACACTATGAACATTTCAAAAAAGTTACCCAAATCCAACTTTAGCAGACACCTATTTCTTTAAGACATTGGATCGCTCCAGTTCTCTCATAAACATAAAATGTTATTATATTGCAGTACACATTATACTCACAAGCTAAAAGGAACGGAGAGAAATGAAAGAAGTGCCTTCATAAGTTATTGACACTTACTTTTAAAATATATCAATAGTATGTTCTCTTAAAAAATATCTATATTGATTTTCACTTTGTAGATCTTGCAATATTTCTTGCACCAACCTTGAGAAAGATACCTTGGGTATAATCAACTCGAGACTCTTATGGACCTCCTAATTTCACAAAGAGTGGCGATGCCTAGTCTCCATCTTCTCTTCTCATGTGTAGCTGGCGTAGGGGGAGCATCTTTCCCATTTAGAGGAGCTTGGCCTTCATCATTACGTACTGTCGTTGATAGATATAGACGAATGAACTAGTGCCTTGTTACGCATCATACTCATAAGCTAGAAAGAATGGACAGAAATGCCTTCATTTGTAAATGGGATTTACTACAAGTTATTGACACTTACTTTTAAAATATATCAACACTATGAACATTTTAAAAAAGTTACCCAAATGCATCTTTAGCAAACACCTATCTCTTTAAAACATTGGATTGCTCTAGTTCTCTCATAAACATAAAATGTTATTATATTTCTCAGTTACATATCCGAATCACTTCTATCACCACTTTGTGCTCGATGTTTCGATTTGCTACCGACTCTCTCGTGGGTTGTCAATCATTCTGTATGATGTTCTCTAACTGTGTTATTTTCATATCTTACTTTCTTCACTTCATATATTGCCCTGCAAAGAGTTTCTATATCATTGGATTTGGACTTTATTAATTGTCCTCTTACTTTATCACTATTCTCTTACTGACTCTCTCCTCGGTTGTCAACTACTCTGTATGACGTTCTCTAGCTGTGCTATTTTTATATCTCAATTTCTTCACTTCATATATTGCCCTACGAACACCTCTATATCATTGGATATGGACTTTCTTAATTTGTCCTCTCACTTTACGTCTATTCTTCTGTACCATTATTAAAGTAACTGTCTCATAGGATTGGAATCTTTGATTCCACCTCCATGTGATGTTGCTTTTTGGAATCCGCATTGAGCTTGCCTGTGAGATCGCTCGATGCCTTGCGTGGATCATATCAGCAAACTACCTTGTTCAGTGAAGTATGAACCATGAGCATCAAGTGTATGATGCATTAAAGAACAACATAGGATACCCACAATTAAACTTAAAATATTACATGTACATTTTAATTATAACTAAATAGTGACCACTCTTTCCATATTGTGCATAATGAAATTTGAAGTCCACGCGTGCATCATTGAATTATAAAAGTTTAACACCGCCTCTTTAAATGCATCGGCATTATCAGAATTAAATGTCATGTTATCTGAAAGTGTGCATAGATGTATCATATACCACCTCTTGGAAAAAAAATATATTAATCCCATCAGAGGCTTGCAGGGCCCTTGTCCGTAGGCCTGTAGAGGCTTGCATTTTAAAGCCCCTGGGGTCCTCGTGCGTCGCGCCTTTGCAATATTTCTTGCACCAATCTTGAGAAAGCTACCTTGGGTATAATCAACTCAGGAGGATTCTTCTAGACCTCCAAATTTCACAAAGAGTGGCGATGCCTAGTCTTCATCTTCTCTTCTTATATGTGTATCTAGCATAGCGGGAGCATATTTCCTATCTGGAGGAGCTTGGCCTTCATCATTAAGTACTATCGGTGATAGTATGCTCACTAGATCCAGATAAATGAACTAGTGCTGTGGTACGCATTATACTCAGAAGCTAAAAGGAATTGAGAGAAATGGAAGAAGTGCCTTCATTTCTAAATGGGAGTTACTATAAGTTATTGACACTTACTTTTAAAATATATCAATAGTATGTTATCTTGAAAAGCATCTATATTGATTTTTGCTTTGTAGTATGTTATCTTGAAAAGCATCTATATTGATTTTTGCTTTGTAGATCTTGCAATATTTCTTGCACACCAACCTTGAGAAAGATACCTTGGGTATAATCAACTCGAGACTCTTATGGACTCCTAGTCTCCATCTTCTCTTCTCATGTGTAGCTGGCGTAGGGGGAGCATCTTGCCCATTTAGCGGAGCTTGGCCTTCATCATTACATACTGTCGTTGATAGTACGTTCACTAGACATAGACGAATGAACTAGTGCCTTGTTACGCATCATACTCATAAGCTAGAGAGAATGGAGAGAAATGCCTTCATTTGTAAATGGGACTTACTACACGTTATTGACACTTACTTTTAAAATATATCAACACTATGAACATTTTAAAAAAGTTACCCAAATCCGTCTTTAGCAAACACCTATCTCTTTAAAACATTGGATTGCTCCAGTTCTCTCATAAACATAAAATGTTATTATATTTCTCAATTACATATCCAAATCACTTCTATCACCACTTTGTACTCAATGTTTCGATTTGCTACCGACTCTCTCGTGGGTTGTCAATCATTCTGTATGATGTTCTCTAACTGTGTTATTTTCATATCTTACTTTCTTCACTTCATATATTGCCCTGCAAAGAGTTTCTATATCATTGGATTTGGACTTTATTAATTTGTCCTCTTACTTTATCGCTATTCTCTTACTGACTCTCTCCTCGGTTGTCAACTACTCTGTATGACGTTCTCTAGCTGTGCTATTTTCATATCTAAATTTCTTCACTTCCAATATTGCCCTACGAACACCTCTATATCATTGGATATGGACTTTCTTAATTTGTCCTCTCACTTTACGTCTATTCTTCTATACCATTATTAAAGTAACTGCCTCATAGGATTGGAATCTTTGATTCCACCTTTATGTGATGTTGCTTTTTGGAATCCACATCGAGCTTGCCTGTGAGATCGCTCGATGCCTTGCGTGGACCATATCACCAAACGTTTTTGTTCAGTGAAGTATGCACCATGACCCTTAAGTATATGATGCATTAAAGAACACAGGATCTCCACAATCAAACTCAAAATATTACATGCACATTTTAATTATAACAAAATAGTGACCACTCTCACCATATTGTGCGTAATGCAATTTGAAGTCCACCCCTGTATCATTGAATTATGAAAGTTTACCACCGCCTCTTTAAATGCATCGGCATTATCAGAATTTAATGTCATGTTGTATAAAAGTGTGCATAGATGTATCATATACCACCTCTTGAAAAAAATATTAAAGAGTGGCGATGCCTAAACGCCATCTTCTCTTCTCATGTGTAGCTGACCAGCATAGGGGGAGCATCTTTCCCATTTAGAGGAGCTTGGCCTTCATCATTATGTACTATCAGTGATAGTACGTTCACTAGATATGGACTAGTGCCTTGGTAAGCATCATACTCACAAGCTAGAAAGCACGGAGAGAAATGAAAGAAATGCCTTCATTTGTAAATGGGACTTACTATAAGTTGTTGACACTTACTTTTAAATTATATCAACATTATGAAAAGTTATCCAAATCCAACTTTGGCAAACAATTATTTTCTTTAAAACATTGAGTTCTCTCATAAACATAAAATGTTATTATATTTCTCAATTACAAATCTGAGTCACTTCTATCACCACTTTGTGCTCGATGCTTCGATTTGCTCTACCGACTCTCTCGTGGGTTGTCAATCATTTTGTATGATGGTCTCTAACTGTGTTATTTTCATATCTTACTTTCTTCACTTCATATTACACATGGACTTTATTAATTTGTCCTCTTACTTTGTGTCTATTCTTCTATACCATTATAAAAGTAACTGCCTCATAGGATTGGAATCTTTGATTCCACCTCCATGTGATGTTGCTTTTTGGAATCCGCATCGAGCTTGCATGTGAGATCGCTCGATGCCTTGCATGGACCATATCACCAAACTTCCTTATTCAGTAAAGTATGGACCATGAGCCTCAAGTATATGATGCATTAAAGAACACAGGATATACACAATTAAACTTAAAATATTACATGTACATTTTAATTATAATAAAATAGTGACCACTCTTACCATATTTCGCATAATGCAATTTGAAGTCCCATATCTTACTTTCTTCACTTCATATATTGTCCTCTTGCAAACGGTTTCTATATCATTCGATTTGGACTTTATTAATTTGTCCTAATGCTTTACCGCTATTCTCTTACTGACTCTCTCCTCGGTTGTCAACTACTCTGCATGATGCTCTCCAGCTTTTCATATCTTACTTTCTTCACTTCATATATTGCCCTACGAACGCCTCCATATCATTGGATATGGACTTTCTTAATTTGTCCTCATACTTTACGTATTCTTCTATACCATTATTAAAGTAACTGCCTCATAGGATTGGAATCTTTGATTCCACCTTCATGTGATGTTGCTTTTTGGAATCCGGATCAAGCTTGCCTGTGATATCGCTCGATGCCTTGCGTGGACCATATCACCAAACTTCCTTGTTCAGTAAAGTATGGACCATGAGTCTCAATTACATGATGCATTAAAGAACACAGGATATCCACAATAAAACTTAAAATATTACATGTACATTTTAATTCTAACAAAATAGTGACCACTCTTACCATATTAAGCATAATGCAATTTGACATCCACCCTGTATCATTAAATTATATAAGTTTACCACCGCCTCTTTAAATGTATCGGCATTATCACAATTGAATGTCATGTTTTATAAAAGTGTGCATAGATGTATCATATACCACCTCTTGAAAAAAATATTAAAGTGGCAATGCCTAGTCGCCATCTTCTCCCCTCATGTGTAGCCGCGGCCAGCATAGGGGGAGCATCTTTCCCATTTAGAGGAGCTTGGCCTTTATCATTACATACTATAGGTGATAGTACGTTCACTAGATATGGACGAATAAACTAGTGCCTTGGTACGCATCATACTCACAAGGCTAGGAAGAATGGAGAGAAATGAAAGAAATGCCTTCATTTGTAAATGGGACTTACTATAAGTTATTGACACTTACTTTTAAAATATATCAACACTATGAACATTTCAAAAAAGTTACCCAAATCCAACTTTAGCAGACACCTATTTCTTTAAGACATTGGATCGCTCCAGTTCTCTCATAAACATAAAATGTTATTATATTGCGGTACACATTATACTCACAAGCTAAAAGGAACGGAGAGAAATGAAAGAAGTGCCTTCATAAGTTATTGACACTTACTTTTAAAATATATCAATAGTATGTTCTCTTAAAAAATATCTATATTGATTTTCACTTTGTAGATCTTGCAATATTTCTTGCACCAACCTTGAGAAAGATACCTTGGGTATAATCAACTCGAGACTCTTATGGACCTCCTAATTTCACAAAGAGTGGCGATGCCTAGTCTCCATCTTCTCTTCTCATGTGTAGCTGGCGTAGGGGGAGCATCTTTCCCATTTAGAGGAGCTTGGCCTTCATCATTACGTACTGTCGTTGATAGATATAGACGAATGAACTAGTGCCTTGTTACGCATCATACTCATAAGCTAGAAAGAATGGACAGAAATGCCTTCATTTGTAAATGGGATTTACTACAAGTTATTGACACTTACTTTTAAAATATATCAACACTATGAACATTTTAAAAAAGTTACCCAAATCCATCTTTAGCAAACACCTATCTCTTTAAAACATTGGATTGCTCTAGTTCTCTCATAAACATAAAATGTTATTATATTTCTCAGTTACATATCCGAATCTATTCTATCACCACTTTGTGCTCGATGTTTCGATTTGCTACCGACTCTCTCGTGGGTTGTCAATCATTCTGTATGATGTTCTCTAACTGTGTTATTTTCATATCTTACTTTCTTCACTTCATATATTGCCCTGCAAAGAGTTTCTATATCATTGGATTTGGACTTTATTAATTGTCCTCTTACTTTATCACTATTCTCTTACTGACTCTCTCCTCGGTTGTCAACTACTAATCCGTCTTTAGCAAACACCTATCTCTTTAAAACATTGGATTGCTCCAGTTCTCTCATAAACATAAAATGTTATTATATTTCTCAATTACATATCCAAATCACTTTTATCACCACTTTGTACTCAATGTTTCGATTTGCTACCGACTCTCTCGTGGGTTGTCAATCATTCTGTATGATGTTCTCTAACTGTGTTATTTTCATATCTCACTTTCTTCACTTCATATATTGCCCTGCAAAGAGTTTCTATATCATTGGATTTGGACTTTATTAATTTGTCCTCTTACTTTATCGCTATTCTCTTACTGACTCTCTCCTCGGTTGTCAACTACTCTGTATGACGTTCTCTAGCTGTGCTATTTTCATATCTAAATTTCTTCACTTCCAATATTGCCCTACGAACACCTCTATATCATTGGATATGGACTTTCTTAATTTGTCCTCTCACTTTACGTCTATTCTTCTATACCATTATTAAAGTAACTGCCTCATAGGATTGGAATCTTTGATTCCACCTTTATGTGATGTTGCTTTTTGGAATCCGCATCGAGCTTGCCTGTGAGATCGCTCGATGCCTTGCGTGGACCATATCACCAAACGTTTTTGTTCAGTGAAGTATGCACCATGACCCTCAAGTATATGATGCATTAAAGAACACAGGATCTCCACAATCAAACTCAAAATATTACATGCACATTTTAATTATAACAAAATAGTGACCACTCTCACCATATTGTGCGTAATGCAATTTGAAGTCCACCCCTGTATCATTGAATTATGAAAGTTTACCACCGCCTCTTTAAATGAATCGGCATTATCAAAATTGAATGTCATGTTGTATAAAAGTGTGCATAGATGTATCATATACCACCTCTTGAAAAAAATATTAAAGAGTGGCGATGCCTAAACGCCATCTTCTCTTCTCATGTGTAGCTGACCAGCATAGGGGGAGCATCTTTCCCATTTAGAGGAGCTTGGCCTTCATCATTATGTACTATCAGTGATAGTACGTTCACTAGATATGGACTAGTGCCTTGGTAAGCATCATACTCACAAGCTAGAAAGCACGGAGAGAAATGAAAGAAATGCCTTCATTTGTAAATGGGACTTACTATAAGTTGTTGACACTTACTTTTAAATTATATCAACATTATGAAAAGTTATCCAAATCCAACTTTTGGCAAACAATTATTTTCTTTAAAACATTGAGTTCTCTCATAAACATAAAATGTTATTATATTTCTCAATTACAAATCTGAGTCACTTCTATCACCACTTTGTGCTCGATGCTTCGATTTGCTCTACCGACTCTCTCGTGGGTTGTCAATCATTTTGTATGATGGTCTCTAACTGTGTTATTTTCATATCTTACTTTCTTCACTTCATATTACACATGGACTTTATTAATTTGTCCTCTTACTTTGTGTCTATTCTTCTATACCATTATAAAAGTAACTGCCTCATAGGATTGGAATCTTTGATTCCACCTCCATGTGATGTTGCTTTTTGGAATCCGCATCGAGCTTGCATGTGAGATCGCTCGATGCCTTGCGTGGACCATATCACCAAACTTCCTTATTCAGTAAAGTATGGACCATGAGCCTCAAGTATATGATGCATTAAAGAACACAGGATATCCACAATTAAACTTAAAATATTACATGTACATTTTAATTATAATAAAATAGTGACCACTCTTACCATATTTTGCATAATGCAATTTGAAGTCCCATATCTTACTTTCTTCACTTCATATATTGTCCTCTTGCAAACGGTTTCTATATCATTCGATTTGGACTTTATTAATTTGTCCTAATGCTTTACCGCTATTCTCTTACTGACTCTCTCCTCGGTTGTCAACTACTCTGTATGATGCTCTCCAGCTTTTCATATCTTACTTTCTTCACTTCATATATTGCCCTACGAACGCCTCCATATCATTGGATATGGACTTTCTTAATTTGTCCTCATACTTTACGTATTCTTCTATACCATTATTAAAGTAACTGCCTCATAGGATTGGAATCTTTGATTCCACCTTCATGTGATGTTGCTTTTTGGAATCCGGATCAAGCTTGCCTGTGATATCGCTCGATGCCTTGCGTGGACCATATCACCAAACTTTCTTGTTCAGTAAAGTATGGACCATGAGTCTCAATTACATGATGCATTAAAGAACACAGGATATCCACAATAAAACTTAAAATATTACATGTACATTTTAGTTCTAACAAAATAGTGACCACTCTTACCATATTAAGCATAATGCAATTTGACATCCACCCTGTATCATTAAATTATATAAGTTTACCACCGCCTCTTTAAATGTATCGGCATTATCACAATTGAATGTCATGTTTTATAAAAGTGTGCATAGATGTATCATATACCACCTCTTGAAAAAAATATTAAAGTGGCAATGCCTAGTCGCCATCTTCTCCCCTCATGTGTAGCCGCGGCCAGCATAGGGGGAGCATCTTTCCCATTTAGAGGAGGTTGGCCTTTATCATTACATACTATAGGTGATAGTACGTTCACTAGATATGGACGAATAAACTAGTGCCTTGGTACGCATCATACTCACAAGGCTAGGAAGAATGGAGAGAAATGAAAGAAATGCCTTCATTTGTAAATGGGACTTACTATAAGTTATTGACACTTACTTTTAAAATATATCAACACTATGAACATTTCAAAAAAGTTACCCAAATCCAACTTTAGCAGACACCTATTTCTTTAAGACATTGGATCGCTCCAGTTCTCTCATAAACATAAAATGTTATTATATTGCGGTACACATTATACTCACAAGCTAAAAGGAACGGAGAGAAATGAAAGAAGTGCCTTCATAAGTTATTGACACTTACTTTTAAAATATATCAATAGTATGTTCTCTTAAAAAATATCTATATTGATTTTCACTTTGTAGATCTTGCAATATTTCTTGCACCAACCTTGAGAAAGATACCTTGGGTATAATCAACTCGAGACTCTTATGGACCTCCTAATTTCACAAAGAGTGGCGATGCCTAGTCTCCATCTTCTCTTCTCATGTGTAGCTGGCGTAGGGGGAGCATCTTTCCCATTTAGAGGAGCTTGGCCTTCATCATTACGTACTGTCGTTGATAGATATAGACGAATGAACTAGTGCCTTGTTACGCATCATACTCATAAGCTAGAAAGAATGGAGAGAAATGCCTTCATTTGTAAATGGGATTTACTACAAGTTATTGACACTTACTTTTAAAATATATCAACACTATGAACATTTTAAAAAAGTTACCCAAATCCATCTTTAGCAAACACCTATCTCTTTAAAACATTGGATTGCTCTAGTTCTCTCATAAACATAAAATGTTATTATATTTCTCAGTTACATATCCGAATCACTTCTATCACCACTTTGTGCTCGATGTTTCGATTTGCTACCGACTCTCTCGTGGGTTGTCAATCATTCTGTATGATGTTCTCTAACTGTGTTATTTTCATATCTTACTTTCTTCACTTCATATATTGCCCTGCAAAGAGTTTCTATATCATTGGATTTGGACTTTATTAATTGTCCTCTTACTTTATCGCTATTCTCTTACTGACTCTCTCCTCGGTTGTCAACTACTCTGTATGACGTTCTCTAGCTGTACTATTTTTATATCTCAATTTCTTCACTTCATATATTGCCCTACGAACACCTCTATATCATTGGATATGGACTTTCTTAATTTGTCCTCTCACTTTACGTCTATTCTTCTGTACCATTATTAAAGTAACTGTCTCATAGGATTGGAATCTTTGATTCCACCTCCATGTGATATTGCTTTTTGGAATCCGCATTGAGCTTGCCTGTGAGATCGCTCGATGCCTTGCGTGGATCATATCACCAAACTTCCTTGTTCAGTGAAGTATGAACCATGAGCCTCAAGTGTATGATGCATTAAAGAACAACATAGGATACCCACAATTAAACTTAAAATATTACATGTACATTTTAATTATAACTAAATAGTGACCACTCTTTCCATATTGTGCATAATGCAATTTGAAGTCCACGCGTGCATCATTGAATTATAAAAGTTTAACACCGCCTCTTTAAATGCATCGGCATTATCAGAATTAAATGTCATGTTATCTGAAAGTGTGCATAGATGTATCATATACCACCTCTTGGAAAAAAAATATATTAATCCCATCAGAGGCTTGCAGGGCCCTTGTCCGTAGGCCTGTAGAGGCTTGCATTTTAAAGCCCCTGGGGTCCTCGTGCGTCGCGCCTTTGCAATATTTCTTGCACCAATCTTGAGAAAGCTACCTTGGGTATAATCAACTCAGGAGGATTCTTCTAGACCTCCAAATTTCACAAAGAGTGGCGATGCCTAGTCTTCATCTTCTCTTCTTATATGTGTATCTAGCATAGCGGGAGCATATTTCCTATCTGGAGGAGCTTGGCCTTCATCATTAAGTACTATCGGTGATAGTATGTTCACTAGATCCAGATAAATGAACTAGTGCTGTGGTACGCATTATACTCAGAAGCTAAAAGGAATTGAGAGAAATGGAAGAAGTGCCTTCATTTCTAAATGGGAGTTACTATAAGTTATTGACACTTACTTTTAAAATATATCAATAGTATGTTATCTTGAAAAGCATCTATATTGATTTTTGCTTTGTAGTATGTTATCTTGAAAAGCATCTATATTGATTTTTGCTTTGTAGATCTTGCAATATTTCTTGCACACCAACCTTGAGAAAGATACCTTGGGTATAATCAACTCGAGACTCTTATGGACTCCTAGTCTCCATCTTCTCTTCTCATGTGTAGCTGGCGTAGGGGGAGGCATCTTGCCCATTTAGCGGAGCTTGGCCTTCATCATTACATACTGTCATTGATAGTACGTTCACTAGACATAGACGAATGAACTAGTGCCTTGTTACGCATCATACTCATAAGCTAGAGAGAATGGAGAGAAATGCCTTCATTTGTAAATGGGACTTACTACAAGTTATTGACACTTACTTTTAAAATATATCAACACTATGAACATTTTAAAAAAGTTACCCAAATCCGTCTTTAGCAAGCACCTATCTCTTTAAAACATTGGATTGCTCCAGTTCTCTCATAAACATAAAATGTTATTATATTTCTCAATTACATATCCAAATCACTTCTATCACCACTTTGTACTCAATGTTTCGATTTGCTACCGACTCTCTCGTGGGTTGTCAATCATTCTGTATGATGTTCTCTAACTGTGTTATTTTCATATCTTACTTTCTTCACTTCATATATTGCCCTGCAAAGAGTTTCTATATCATTGGATTTGGACTTTATTAATTTGTCCTCTTACTTTATCGCTATTCTCTTACTGACTCTCTCCTCGGTTGTCAACTACTCTGTATGACGTTCTCTAGCTGTGCTATTTTCATATCTAAATTTCTTCACTTCCAATATTGCCCTACGAATACCTCTATATCATTGGATATGGACTTTCTTAATTTGTCCTCTCACTTTACGTCTATTCTTCTATACCATTATTAAAGTAACTGCCTCATAGGATTGGAATCTTTGATTCCACCTTTATGTGATGTTGCTTTTTGGAATCCGCATCGAGCTTTCCTGTGAGATCGCTTGATGCCTTGCGTGGACCATATCACCAAACTTTTTTGTTCAGTGAAGTATGCACCATGACCCTCAAGTATATGATGCATTAAAGAACACAGGATCTCCACAATCAAACTCAAAATATTACATGCACATTTTAATTATAACAAAATAGTGACCACTCTCACCATATTGTGCGTAATGCAATTTGAAGTCCACCCTTGTATCATTGAATTATGAAAGTTTACCACCGCCTCTTTAAATGCATCGGCATTATCAGAATTGAATGTCATGTTGTATAAAAGTGTGCATAGATGTATCATATACCACCTCTTTAAAAAAATTTAAAGAGTGGCGATGCCTAGTCGCCATCTTCTCTTCTCATGTGTAGCTGACCAGCATAGGGGGAGCATCTTTCCCATTTAGAGGAGCTTGGCCTTCATCATTATGTACTATCGGTGATATTACGTTCACTAGATATGGACTAGTGCCTTGGTACGCATCATACTCACAAGCTAGAAAGCATGGAGAGAAATGAAAGAAATGCCTTCATTTGTAAATGGGACTTACTATAAGTTGTTGACACTTACTTTTAAATTATATCAACATTATGAAAAGTTATCCAAATCCAACTTTAGCAAACAATTATTTCTTTAAAACATTGAGTTCTCTCATAAACATAAAATGTTATTATATTTCTCAATTACAAATCTGAGTCACTTCTATCACCACTTTGTGCTCGATGCTTCGATTTGCTCTATCGACTCTCTCGTGGGTTGTCAATCATTTTGTATGATGGTCTCTAACTGTGTTATTTTCATATCTTACTTTCTTCACTTCATATTGCACATGGACTTTATTAATTTGTCCTCTTACTTTGTGTGTATTCTTCTATACCATTATAAAAGTAACTGCCTCATAGGATTGGAATCTTTGATTCCACCTCCATGTGATGTTGCTTTTTGGAATCCGCATCGAGCTTGCATGTGAGATCGCTCGATGCCTTGCGTGGACCATATCACCAAACTTCCTTGTTCAGTAAAGTATGGACCATGAGCCTCAAGTATATGATGCATTAAAGAACACAGGATATCCACAATTAAACTTAAAATATTACATGTACATTTTAATTATAATAAAATAGTGACCACTCTTACCATATTTCGGATAATGCAATTTGAAGTCCCATATCTTACTTTCTTCACTTCATATATTTCCCTCTTGCAAACGGTTTCTATATCATTCGATTTGGACTTTATTAATTTGTCCTAATGCTTTTCCGCTATTCTCTTACTGACTCTCTCCTCGGTTGTCAACTACTCTGTATGATGCTCTCCAGCTTTTCATATCTTACTTTCTTCACTTCATATATTGCCCTACGAACGCCTCCATATCATTGGATATGGACTTTCTTAATTTGTCCTCATACTTTACGTATTCTTCTATACCATTATTAAAGTAACTGCCTCATAGGATTGGAATCTTTGATTCCACCTTCATGTGATGTTGCTTTTTGGAATCCGGATCAAGCTTGCCTGTGATATCGCTCGATGCCTTGCGTGGACCATATCACCAAACTTCCTTGTTCAGTAAAGTATTTACCATGAGTCTCAATTACATGATGCATTAAAGAACACAGGATATCCACAATTAAACTTAAAATATTACATTTACATTTTAATTCTAACAAAATAGTGACCACTCTTACCATATTAAGCATAATGCAATTTGACATCCACCCTGTATCATTAAATTATATAAGTTTACCACCGCCTCTTTAAATGTATCGGCATTATCACAATTGAATGTCATGTTTTATAAAAGTGTGCATAGATGTATCATATACCACCTCTTGAAAAAAATATTAAAGTGGCAATGCCTAGTCGCCATCTTCTCCCCTCATGTGTAGCCGCGGCCAGCATAGGGAGAGCATCTTTCCCATTTAGAGGAGGTTGGCCTTTATCATTACATACTATAGGTGATAGTACGTTCACTAGATATGGATGAATAAACTAGTGCCTTGGTACGCATCATACTCACAAGGCTAGGAAGAATGGAGAGAAATGAAAGAAATGCCTTCATTTGTAAATGGGACTTACTATAAGTTATTGACACTTACTTTTAAAATATATCAACACTATGAACATTTCAAAAAAGTTACCCAAATCCAACTTTAGCAGACACCTATTTCTTTAAGACATTGGATCGCTCCAGTTCTCTCATAAACATAAAATGTTATTATATTGCGGTACACATTATACTCACAAGCTAAAAGGAACGGAGAGAAATGAAAGAAGTGCCTTCATAAGTTATTGACACTTACTTTTAAAATATATCAATAGTATGTTCTCTTAAAAAATATCTATATTGATTTTCACTTTGTAGATCTTGCAATATTTCTTGCACCAACCTTGAGAAAGATACCTTGGGTATAATCAACTCGAGACTCTTATGGACCTCCTAATTTCACAAAGAGTGGCGATGCCTAGTCTCCATCTTCTCTTCTCATGTGTAGCTGGCGTAGGGGGAGCATCTTTCCCATTTAGAGGAGCTTGGCCTTCATCATTACGTACTGTCGTTGATAGATATAGACGAATGAACTAGTGCCTTGTTACGCATCATACTCATAAGCTAGAAAGAATGGAGAGAAATGCCTTCATTTGTAAATGGGATTTACTACAAGTTATTGACACTTACTTTTAAAATATATCAACACTATGAACATTTTAAAAAAGTTACCCAAATCCATCTTTAGCAAACACCTATCTCTTTAAAACATTTAGAGGAGCTTGGCCTTTATCATTACATACTATAGGTGATAGTAACTTGTAGTAAGTCCCATTTACAAATGAAGGCATTTCTCTCCATTCTCTCTAGCTTATGAGTATGATGCGTAACAAGGCACTAGTTCATTCATCTATGTCTAGTGAACGTACTATCAACGACAGTATGTAATGATGAAGGCCAAGCTCCGCTAAATGGGCAAGATGCTCCCCCTACGCCAGCTACACATGACAAGAGAAGATGGAGACTAGGAGTCCATAAGAGTCTCGAGTTGATTATACCCAAGGTATCTTTCTCAAGGTTGGTGTGCAAGAAATATTGCAAGATCTACAAAGCAAAAATCAATATAGATGCTTTTCAAGATAACATACTACAAAGCAAAAATCAATAAAGATGCTTTTCAAGATAACATACTATTGATATATTTTAAAAGTAAGTGTCAATAACTTATAGTAACTCCCATTTAGAAATGAAGGCACTTCTTCCATTTCTCTCAATTCCTTTTAGCTTCTGAGTATAATGCGTACCACAGCACTAGTTCATTTATCTGGATCTAGTGAACATACTATCACCGATAGTACTTAATGATGAAGGCCAAGCTCCTCCAAATAGGAAATATGCTCCCGCTATGCTAGATACACATATAAGAAGAGAAGATGGAGACTAGGCATCGCCACTCTTTGTGAAATTTGGAGGTCTAGAAGAATCCTCCTGAGTTGATTATACCCAAGGTAGCTTTCTCAAGATTGGTGCAAGAAATATTGCAAAGGCGCAACGCACAAGGACCCCAGGGGCTTTAAAATGCAAGCCTCTGCAGGCCTACGGACAAGGGCCCTGCAAGCCTCTGATGGGATTAATATATTTTTTTCCAAGAGGTGGTATATGATACATCTATGCACACTTTCATATAACATGACATTTAATTCTGATAATGCCGATGCATTTAAAGAGGCGGTGGTAAACTTTTATAATTCAATGATGCACGCGTGGACTTCAAATTGCATTATGCACAATATGGAAAGAGTGGTCACTATTTAGTTATAATTAAAATTTACATGTAATATTTTAAGTTTAATTGTGGGTATCCTATGTTGTTCTTTAATGCATCATACACTTTAGGCTCATGGTTCATACTTCACTGAACAACGAAGTTTGGTGATATGATCCACGCAAGGCATCGAGCGATCTCACAGGCAAGCTCAATGCGGATTCCAAAAAGCAACATCACATGGAGGTGGAATCAAAGATTCCAATCCTATGAGACAGTTACTTTAATATTGGTACAGAAGAATAGACGTAAAGTAAGAGGACAAATTAAGAAAGTCCATATCCAATGATATAGAGGTGTTCGTAGGGCAATATATGAAGTGAAGAAATTTAGATATAAAAATAGCACAGCTAGAGAACGTCATACAGAGTAGTTGACAACCGAGGAGAGAGTCAGTAAGAGAATAGCGATAAAGTAAGAGGACAATTAATAAAGTCCAAATCCAATGATATAGAAACTCTTTGCATGGCAATATATGAAGTGAAGAAAGTAAGATATGAAAATAACACAGTTAGAGAACATCATACAGAATGATTGACAACCCACGAGAGAGTCGGTAGCAAATCGAAACATCGAGCACAAAGTGGTGATAGAAGTGATTCGGATATGTAACTGAGAAATATAATAACATTTTATGTTTATGAGAGAACTAGAGCAATCCAATGTTTTAAAGAGATAGGTGTTTGCTAAAGATGGATTTGGGTAACTTTTTTAAAATGTTCATAGTGTTGATATATTTTAAAAGTAAGTGTCAATAACTTGTAGTAAGTCCCATTTACAAATGAAGGCATTTCTCTCCATTCTTTCTAGCTTATGAGTATGATGCGTAACAAGGCACTAGTTCATTCGTCTATATCTATCAACGACAGTACGTAATGATGAAGGCCAAGCTCCTCTAAATGGGAAAGATGCTCCCCCTATGCCAGCTACACATGAGAAGAGAAGATGGAGACTAGGCATCGCCACTCTTTGTGAAATTAGGAGGTCCATAAGAGTCTCGAGTTGATTATACCCAAGGTATCTTTCTCAAGGTTGGTGCAAGAAATATTGCAAGATCTACAAAGTGAAAATCAATAGAGATATTTTTTTAGAGAACATACTATTGATATATTTTAAAAGTAAGTGTCAATAACTTATGAAGGCACTTCTTTCATTTCTCTCCGTTCCTTTTAGCTTGTGAGTATAATGTGTACCACAATATAATAACATTTTATGTTTATGAGAGAACTGGAGCGATCCAATGTCTTAAAGAAATAGGTGTCTGCTAAAGTTGGATTTGGGTAACTTTTTTGAAATGTTCATAGTGTTGATATATTTTAAAAGTAAGTGTCAATAACTTATAGTAAGTCCCATTTACAAATGAAGGCATTTCTTTCATTTCTCTCCATTCTTCCTAGCCTTGTGAGTATGATGCGTACCAAGGCACTAGTTTATTCGTCCATATCTAGTGAACGCTATCTCTTTAAAACATTTAATTGCTCCAGTTCTCTCATAAACATAAAATGTTATTATCACCACTTTGTACTCAATGTTTCGATTTGCTACCGACTCTCTCGTGGGTTGTCAATCATTATGTATGATGTTCTCTAACTGTGTTATTTTCATATCTTACTTTCTTCACTTCATATATTGCCCTGCAAAGAGTTTCTATATCATTGGATTTGGACTTTATTAATTTGTCCTCTTACTTTATCGCTATTCTCTTACTGACTCTCTCCTCGGTTGTCAACTACTCTGTATGACGTTCTCTAGCTGTGCTATTTTCATATCTAAATTTCTTCACTTCCAATATTGCCCTACGAACACCTCTATATCATTGGATATGGACTTTCTTAATTTGTCCTCTCACTTTACGTCTATTCTTCTATACCATTATTAAAGTAACTGCCTCATAGGATTGGAATCTTTGATTCCACCTTTATGTGATGTTGCTTTTTGGAATCCGCATCGAGCTTGCCTGTGAGATCGCTCGATGCCTTGCGTGGACCATATCACCAAACTTTTTTGTTCAGTGAAGTATGCACCATGACCCTCAAGTATATGATGCATTAAAGAACACAGGATCTCCACAATCAAACTCAAAATATTACATGCACATTTTAATTATAACAAAATAGTGACCACTCTCACCATATTGTGCGTAATGCAATTTGAAGTCCACCCCTGTATCATTGAATTATGAAAGTTTACCACCGCCTCTTTAAATGCATCGGCATTATCAGAATTGAATGTCATGTTGTATAAAAGTGTGCATAGATGTATCATATACCACCTCTTGAAAAAAATATTAAAGAGTGGCGATGCCTAGTCGCCATCTTCTCTTCTCATGTGTAGCTGACCAGCATAGGGGGAGCATCTTTCCCATTTAGAGGAGCTTGGCCTTCATCATTATGTACTATCAGTGATAGTACGTTCACTAGATATGGACTAGTGCCTTGGTACGCATCATACTCACAAGCTAGAAAGCACGGAGAGAAATGAAAGAAATGCCTTCATTTGTAAATGGGACTTACTATAAGTTGTTGACACTTACTTTTAAATTATATCAACATTATGAAAAGTTATCCAAATCCAACTTTAGCAAACAATTATTTCTTTAAAACATTGAGTTCTCTCATAAACATAAAATGTTATTATATTTCTCAATTACAAGTCTGAGTCACTTCTATCACCACTTTGTGCTCGATGCTTCGATTTGCTCTATCGACTCTCTCGTGGGTTGTCAATCATTTTGTATGATGGTCTCTAACTGTGTTATTTTCATATCTTACTTTCTTCACTTCATATTGCACATGGACTTTATTAATTTGATCTCTTACTTTGTGTCTATTCTTCTATACCATTATAAAAGTAACTGCCTCATAGGATTGGAATCTTTGATTCCACCTCCATGTGATGTTGCTTTTTGGAATCCGCATCGAGCTTGCATGTGAGATCGCTCGATGCCTTACGTGGACCATATCACCAAACTTCCTTGTTCAGTAAAGTATGGACCATGAGCCTCAAGTATATGATGCATTAAAGAACACAGGATATCCACAATTAAACTTAAAATATTACATGTACATTTTAATTATAATAAAATAGCGACCACTCTTACCATATTTCGCATAATGCAATTTGAAGTCCCATATCTTACTTTCTTCACTTCATATATTGCCCTCTTGCAAACGGTTTCTATATCATTCGATTTGGACTTTATTAATTTGTCCTAATGCTTTACCGCTATTCTCTTACTGACTCTCTCCTCGGTTGTCAACTACTCTGTATGATGCTCTCCAGCTTTTCATATCTTACTTTCTTCACTTCATATATTGCCCTACGAACGCCTCCATATCATTGGATATGGACTTTCTTAATTTGTCCTCATACTTTACGTATTCTTCTATACCATTATTAAAGTAACTGCCTCATAGGATTGGAATCTTTGATTCCACCTTCATGTGATGTTGCTTTTTGGAATCCGGATCAAGCTTGCCTGTGATATCGCTCGATGCCTTACGTGGACCATATCACCAAACTTCCTTGTTCAGTAAAGTATGGACCATGAGTCTCAATTACATGATGCATTAAAGAACACAGGATATCCACAATTAAACTTAAAATATTACATGTACATTTTAATTCTAACAAAATAGTGACCACTCTTACCATATTAAGCATAATGCAATTTGACATCCACCCTGTATCATTAAATTATATAGGTTTACCACCGCCTCTTCAAATGTATCGGCATTATCACAATTGAATGTCATGTTTTATAAAAGTGTGCATAGATGTATCATATACCACCTCTTGAAAAAAATATTGAAGTGGCAATGCCTAGTCGCCATCTTCTCCCCTCATGTGTAGCCGGCCAGCATAGGGGGAGCATCTTTCCCATTTAGAGGAGCTTGGCCTTTATCATTACATACTATAGGTGATAGTACGTTCACTAGATATGGATGAATAAACTAGTGCCTTGGTACGCATCATACTCACAAGGCTAGGAAGAATGGAGAGAAATGAAAGAAATGCCTTCATTTGTAAATGGGACTTACTATAAGTTATTGACACTTACTTTTAAAATATATCAACACTATGAACATTTCAAAAAAGTTACCCAAATCCAACTTTAGCAGACACCTATTTCTTTAAGACATTGGATCGCTCCAGTTCTCTCATAAACATAAAATGTTATTATATTGCGGTACACATTATACTCACAAGCTAAAAGGAACGGAGAGAAATGAAAGAAGTGCCTTCATAAGTTATTGACACTTACTTTTAAAATATATCAATAGTATGTTCTCTTAAAAAATATCTATATTGATTTTCACTTTGTAGATCTTGCAATATTTCTTGCACCAACCTTGAGAAAGATACCTTGGGTATAATCAACTCGAGACTCTTATGGACCTCCTAATTTCACAAAGAGTGGCGATGCCTAGTCTCCATCTTCTCTTCTCATGTGTAGCTGGCATAGGGGGAGCATCTTTCCCATTTAGAGGAGCTTGGCCTTCATCATTACGTACTGTCGTTGATAGATATAGACGAATGAACTAGTGCCTTGTTACGCATCATACTCATAAGCTAGAAAGAATGGAGAGAAATGCCTTCATTTGTAAATGGGATTTACTACAAGTTATTGACACTTACTTTTAAAATATATCAACACTATGAACATTTTAAAAAAGTTACCCAAATCCATCTTTAGCAAACACCTATCTCTTTAAAACATTGGATTGCTCTAGTTCTCTCATAAACATAAAATGTTATTATATTTCTCAGTTACATATCCGAATCACTTCTATCACCACTTTGTGCTCGATGTTTCGATTTGCTACCGACTCTCTCGTGGGTTGTCAATCATTCTGTATGATGTTCTCTAACTGTGTTATTTTCATATCTTACTTTCTTCACTTCATATATTGCCCTGCAAAGAGTTTCTATATCATTGGATTTGGACTTTATTAATTGTCCTCTTACTTTATCGCTATTCTCTTACTGAGTCTCTCCTTGGTTGTCAACTACTCTGTATGACGTTCTCTAGCTGTGCTATTTTTATATCTAAATTTCTTCACTTCATATATTGCCCTACGAACACCTCTATATCATTGGATATGGACTTTCTTAATTTGTCCTCTCACTTTACGTCTATTCTTCTGTACCATTATTAAAGTAACTGTCTCATAGGATTGGAATCTTTGATTCCACCTCCATGTGATGTTGCTTTTTGGAATCCGCATTGAGCTTGCCTGTGAGATCACTCCATGCCTTGCGTGGATCATATCACCAAACTTCCTTGTTCAGTGAAGTATGAACCATGAGCCTCAAGTGTATGATGCATTAAAGAACAACATAGGATACCCACAATTAAACTTAAAATATTACATGTACATTTTAATTATAACTAAATAGTGACCACTCTTTCCATATTGTGCATAATGCAATTTGAAGTCCACGCGTGCATCATTGAATTATAAAAGTTTACCACCGCCTGTTTAAATGCATCGGCATTATCAGAATTAAATGTCATGTTATATGAAAGTAGTGTGCATAGATGTATCATATACCACCTCTTGGAAAAAAAATATATTAATCCCATCAGAGGCTTGCAGGGCCCTTGTCCATAGGCCTGCAGAGGCTTGCATTTTAAAGCCCCTGGGGTCCTTGTGCGTCGCGCCTTTGCAATATTTCTTGCACCAATCTTGAGAAAGCTACCTTGGGTATAATCAACTCAGGAGGATTCTTCTAGACCTCCAAATTTCACAAAGAGTGGCGATGCCTAGTCTTCATCTTCTCTTCTTATATGTGTATCTAGCATAGAGGGAGCATATTTCCTATCTGGAGGAGCTTGGCCTTCATCATTAAGTACTATCGGTGATAGTATGTTCACTAGATCCAGATAAATGAACTAGTGCTGTGGTACGCATTATACTCGGAAGCTAAAAGGAATTGAGAGAAATGGAAGAAGTGCCTTCATTTCTAAATGGGAGTTACTATAAGTTATTGACACTTACTTTTAAAATATATCAATAGTATGTTATCTTGAAAAGCATCTATATTGATTTTTGCTTTGTAGTATGTTATCTTGAAAAGCATCTATATTGATTTTTGCTTTGTAGATCTTGCAATATTTCTTGCACACCAACCTTGAGAAAGATACCTTGGGTATAATCAACTCGAGACTCTTATGGACTCCTAGTCTCCATCTTCTCTTCTCATGTGTAGCTGGCGTAGGGGGAGCATCTTGCCCATTTAGCGGCCTTCATCATTACATACTGTCGTTGATAGTACATTCACTAGACATAGACGAATGAACTAGTGCCTTGTTACGCATCATACTCATAAGCTAGAGAGAATGGAGAGAAATGCCTTCATTTGTAGATGGGACTTACTACAAGTTATTGACACTTACTTTTAAAATATATCAACACTATGAACATTTTAAAAAAGTTACCCAAATCCGTCTCTTTAGCAAACACCTATCTCTTTAAAACATTGGATTGCTCCAATTCTCTCATAAACATAAAATATTATTATATTTCTCAATTACATATCCAAATCACTTCTATCACCACTTTGTACTCAATGTTTCGATTTGCTACCGACTCTCTCGTGGGTTGTCGATCATTCTGTATGATGTTCTCTAACTGTGTTATTTTCATATCTTACTTTCTTCACTTCATATATTGCCCTGCAAAGAGTTTCTATATCATTGGATTTGGACTTTATTAATTTGTCCTCTTACTTTATCGCTATTCTCTTACTGACTCTCTCCTCGGTTGTCAACTACTCTGTATGACGTTCTCTAGCTGTGCTATTTTCATATCTAAATTTCTTCACTTCCAATATTGCCCTACGAACACCTCTATATCATTGGATATGGACTTTCTTAATTTGTCCTCTCACTTTACGTCTATTTTTCTATACCATTATTAAAGTAACTGCCTCATAGGATTGGAATCTTTGATTCCACCTTTATGTGATGTTGCTTTTTGGAATCCGCATCGAGCTTGCTTGTGAGATCGCTCGATGCCTTGCGTGGACCATATCACCAAACTTTTTTGTTCAGTGAAGTATGCACCATGACCCTCAAGTATATGATGCATTAAAGAACACAGGATCTCCACAATCAAATTCAAAATATTACATGCACATTTTAATTATAACAAAATAGTGACCACTCTCACCATATTGTGTGTAATGCAATTTGAAGTCCACCCCTGTATCATTGAATTATGAAAGTTTACCACCGCCTCTTTAAATGCATCGGCATTATCAGAATTGAATGTCATGTTGTATAAAAGTGTGCATAGATGTATCATATACCACCTCTTGAAAAAAATATTAAAGAGTGGCGATGCCTAGTCGCCATCTTCTCTTCTCATGTGTAGCTGACCAGCATAGGGGGAGCATCTTTCCCATTTAGAGGAGCTTGGCCTTCATCATTATGTACTATCGGTGATAGTACGTTCACTAGATATGGACTAGTGCCTTGGTACGCATCATACTCACAAGCTAGAAAGCACGGAGAGAAATGAAAGAAATGCCTTCATTTGTAAATGGGACTTACTATAAGTTGTTGACACTTACTTTTAAATTATATCAACATTATGAAAAGTTATCCAAATCCAACTTTAGCAAACAATTATTTCTTTAAAACATTGAGTTCTCTCATAAACATAAAATGTTATTATATTTCTCAATTACAAATTTGAGTCACTTCTATCACCACTTTGTGCTCGATGATTCGATTTGCTCTATCGACTCTCTCGTGGGTTGTCAATCATTTTGTATGATGGTCTCTAACTGTGTTATTTTCATATCTTACTTTCTTCACTTCATATTGCACATGGACTTTATTAATTTGTCCTCTTACTTTGTGTCTATTCTTCTATACCATTATAAAAGTAATTGCCTCATAGGATTGGAATCTTTGATTCCACCTCCATGTGATGTTGCTTTTTGGAATCCGCATCGAGCTTGCATGTGAGATCGCTCGATGCCTTGCGTGGACCATATCACCAAACTTCCTTGTTCAGTAAAGTATGGACCATGAGCCTCAAGTATATGATGCATTAAAGAACACACGATATCCACAATTAAACTTAAAATATTACATGTACATTTTAATTATAATAAAATAGTGACCACTCTTACCATACTTCGCATAATGCAATTTGAAATCCCATATCTTACTTTCTTCACTTCATATATTGCCCTCTTGCAAACGGTTTCTATATCATTTGATTTGGACTTTATTAATTTGTCCTAATGCTTTACCGCTATTCTCTTACTGACTCTCTCCTCGATTGTCAACTACTCTGTATGATGCTCTCCAGCTTTTCATATCTTACTTTCTTCACTTCATATATTGCCCTACAAACGCCTCCATATCATTGGATATGGACTTTCTTAATTTGTCCTCATACTTTACGTATTCTTCTATACCATTATTAAAGTAACTGCCTCATAGGATTGGAATCTTTGATTCCACCTTCATGTGATGTTGCTTTTTGGAATCCGGATCAAGCTTGCCTGTGATATCGCTCGATGCCTTGCGTGGACCATATCACCAAACTTCCTTGTTCAGTAAAGTATGGACCATGAGTCTCAATTACATGATGCATTAAAGAACACAGGATATCCACAATTAAACTTAAAATATTACATGTACATTTTAATTCTAACAAAATAGTGACCACTCTTACCATATTAAGCATAATGCAATTTGACATCCACCATGTATCATTAAATTATATAAGTTTACCACCGCCTCTTTAAATGTATCGGCATTATCACAATTGAATGTCATGTTTTATAAAAGTGTGCATAGATGTATCATATACCACCTCTTGAAAAAAATATAGAAGTGGCAATGCCTAGTCGCCATCTTCTCCCCTCATGTGTAGCCGGCCAGCATAGGGGGAGCATCTTTCCCATTTAGAGGAGCTTGGCCTTTATCATTACATACTATAGGTGATAGTACGTTCACTAGATATGGATGAATAAACTAGTGCCTTGGTACGCATCATACTCACAAGGCTAGGAAGAATGGAGAGAAATGAAAGAAATGCCTTCATTTGTAAATGGGACTTACTATAAGTTATTGACACTTACTTTTAAAATATATCAACACTATGAACATTTCAAAAAAGTTACCCAAATCCAACTTTAGCAGACACCTATTTCTTTAAGACATTGGATCGCTCCAGTTCTCTCATAAACATAAAATGTTATTATATTGCGGTACACATTATACTCACAAGCTAAAAGGAACGGAGAGAAATGAAAGAAGTGCCTTCATAAGTTATTGACACTTACTTTTAAAATATATCAATAGTATGTTCTCTAAAAAAATATCTATATTGATTTTCACTTTGTAGATCTTGCAATATTTCTTGCACCAACCTTGAGAAAGATACCTTGGGTATATACAACTAGCGGCTCTTATGGACCTCCTAATTTCACAAAGAGTTGCGATGCCTAGTCTCCATCTTCTCTTCTCATGTGTAGCTGGCGTAGGGGGAGCATCTTTCCCATTTAGAGGAGCTTGGCCTTCATCATTACGTACTGTCGTTGATAGATATAGACGAATGAACTAGTGCCTTGTTACGCATCATACTCATAAGCTAGAAAGAATGTAGAGAAATGCCTTCATTTGTAAATGGGACTTACTACAAGTTATTGACACTTACTTTTAAAATATATCAACACTATGAACATTTTAAAAAAGTTACCCAAATCCATCTTTAGCAAACACCTATCTCTTTAAAACATTGGATTGCTCTAGTTCTCTCATAAACATAAAATGTTATTATATTTCTCAGTTACATATCCGAATCACTTCTATCACCACTTTGTGCTCGATGTTTCGATTTGCTACCGACTCTCTCGTGGGTTGTCAATCATTCTGTATGATGTTCTCTAACTGTGTTATTTTCATATCTTACTTTCTTCACTTCATATATTGCCCTGCAAAGAGTTTCTATATCATTGGATTTGGACTTTATTAATTGTCCTCTTACTTTATCACTATTCTCTTACTGACTCTCTCCTCGGTTGTCAACTACTCTGTATGACGTTCTCTAGCTGTGCTATTTTTATATCTAAATTTCTTCACTTCATATATTGCCCTACGAACACCTCTATATCATTGGATATGGACTTTCTTAATTTGTCCTCTCACTTTACGTCTATTCTTATGTACCATTATTAAAGTAACTGTCTCATAGGATTGGAATCTTTGATTCCACCTGTAAGATTCCTCCCCCAACCCCCTTTTTGATGTCTAGTATCTTCCCCCGTAATCAATCCCTCTTCAGAAATATAATGACCTTGTTTCTAATTGTTTTAACCTAGAGAGAGAAAATATTCTAGAGAGAGAATATTCAGATTATGAATATTTTTGGATAGAAAAATAACTCATCTTATTAAAATAAGTTCCCCTGAAACAGAAATTCAAAAAGAAATTTCCAATGTGCAATTGGAATTAATTGGAAATAGGTATAAAGAACCTTAGTCTAAGGGCCTAGATTTTCAGAAATCTTTAGACTATGGTCCAATTAAGGTTTCTATGGGCCAATAGCATCAATCCATGTGTAGGGAGGAGATAAATCCAAATTGTAAAAGAAGATACCCAAAAATGAGTAAATGCTCACATAAGATGAAGAGTTGAAAATGTACAAGGTTTATTAGTAAATAAACTCATATGTAAGGAAGAGGAGTTCTTTAAAGGAGGTGCATATTTCACATAAGATGAAGAGTTGAAAATGTACAAGGTTTATTAGTAAATAAACACATATGTAAGGAAGGGGAGTTCTTTAAAGGAGGTGCATATTTCACATAAGATGAAGAGTTGAAAATGTACAAGGCTTATTAGTAAAAAAACTATGACACATATGTAAGGAAGAGGAGTTCTTTAAAGGAGGTGCATATTTCACATAAGATGAAGAGTTGAAAATGTACAAGGTTTATTAGTAAAAAACTATGAGCAATACAATTTTGACACATATGTAAGGAAGGGGAATTCTTTAAAGGAGGTGCATATTTCACATGCTTGAATGAGTTTTAAACTCATAAAAATTGAGATATTTCATCTCTCCTCTCTCCTCATTCAAGTCTAGTTCCAGAAAGTTAGCTTAACTGACCTAAAAATGGTCAAAAAGTGACCAAACTGACTTAGAAAATTCTAGAATCAGTTTGTTTGGTTAGGAGCTCAAATTTTCCTATAAATAGAAGCCTCCCCTTGTTGAAAAAAACATAGTCTCTTATGCTTTGTTACTCTACTCCACCTAAGCCAAGATATATAGTCTCTTATGCTTTGTTACTCTACTCCACCTAAGCCAAGATATATAGTCTCTTATGCTTTGTTACTCTACTCCACCTAAGCCAAGATATATAGTCTCTTATGCTTTGTTACTCTACTCCACCTAAGCCAAGATATATAGAGTCTTATGCTTTGTTACTCTACTCCACCTAAGCCAAATTAGATAGAGTCTTATGCTTTGTTACTCTACTCCACCTAAGCTAAAATATATAGTGTCTTATGCCTTGTTACTCTACTCTACCTAAGCCAAGAACTGTGAATTCTTTAATAATTCACTAGTTTTTTGATACCTCTCTCTTTCTTCAATCTCCATTGGTGGCTCCATCAACATACTAAACCAATTGATTGGTTGGGGGCCTCTACCGTGAATAAAGAATCAAGCAAATCATAAGATAAGTATATTGAATTTCGATCTTTTCTATGATTTCTCAATGATTCTCTCTTCTCAACCCCTCTCAAGCTTGAGAAGTTTAATTGGTATGGTTTTTTTTTTAAATGCTAATGAAGTTAATTGGTGAATAGTAGTGAAGAGGTACATAATTTAATAAATGCTACAGAAGTTAATTTCCACTTATATTTAAATTCTAATGGTTTTTATAATTTCTCTCTCTCACTCAAGAAATGGTCATACTCATGACCCATTCTCAATCCAAATGAAGCTTTTCATAAAGCTTTTCCTTAATCCAAGATTAAGCTATTCTTGAGGCCAAATTAATGGCTTTTTGCTATACTTTTAGTTTATGCACATTGATGATTCAATCCATTATGGATTGATGACCCAATTAGAGACCATTCTAATTGTTTTCTTAATGATCCAATTAGAGACCATTATGGATTGATGACCCAATTAGAGACCATTCTAATTGTTTTCTTAATGATCCAATTAGAGACCATTATGGATTGATGATCCAATTAGAGACCATTCTAATTGTTTTCTTAATGATCCAATTAGAGACCATTATGGATTGATGACCCAATTAGAGACCATTCTAATTGTTTTCTTAATGATCCAATTAGAGACCATTATGGATTGATGATCCAATTAGAGACCATTCTAATTGTTTTCTTAATGATCCAATTAGAGACCATTATGGATTGATGATCCAATTAGAGACCATTCTAATTATTTCTTTAATAATGAGCTTTATCCCTTAGAAAAAAAATTGAGATTTATCAGTCATAGTAGCGGAGCTATGGCAAAATTTTTATAGAAATTATGCATAAAATAAATTTATTCAAAGCATAAAAAGAGGACTTTCTACCATATTCTAGGAACTATCATCCTAGATTAATTAAAAGAATTTTATCATGCATGGAGATGTGGATGTTTGCATGTAGATGTAGATGTATAGATGTAGATGTGGATATGGAGGTGGATGGATGCATGTAGATGTAGATGTATAGATGTAGATGTGAATGGAGATGTGGATGTATGCATGTAGATGTAGATGTATAGATGTGGATGTGGATGTATACATGTAGATGTAGATGTATAGATACGGATGTGGATATAGAGGTGGATGTATACATGTAGATGTAGATGTATAGATATAGATGTGGATGTTGAGGTAGATGGATGCATGTAGATGTAGATGTAGATGTATAGATGTAGATGGGAACGGAGATATGGATGTATGCATGTAGATGTAGATGTATAGATGTAGATGTATAGATGTAGATGTGGATGTGGAGGTGGATGGATGCATGTAGATGTAGATGTATAGATGTAGATGTGAATGGAGATGTGGATGTATACATGTAGATGTAGATGTATGGAGGTGAATGTGAATGTGGATGTGGATGTATGCATAGAGATGTAGATGTATGCATGTAAATGTGAATGTACGCATATAGATGTGGATGTATGGATGTGAATATACGATATGCGATGTGAGGGAATCTGAAGTGATGAGATAGAAATGATGTGATGGGATGAGTATACATATAAATGGAATATGGGATAAGTAATGTAGATTGATAAAGGATAATGTGGAAAAATGAAAGTTAAAATAGAAATTGTGTTGTAAACTGTTTGTAAATACTGTTTGTAAATGCTGTTTGTAAATGATTGTTTTATGTCAAGAATGCTGGGGGGAGCATTTTGACCGTCTTGTGATTAAAGTCGTGATGGTAAAGTTGCAACTGCTGACGGGGAGTCAATGAAGGACGTCTCGCGTAGCAAGGTCGGCCGAGGTCTTGACCAGCCTCGGTGCGATTAAAATGGTGAGCTTCCGGTACGGTGGATGAGGGGCCAAGGAAGCGGCCTATGCGTGAAGCGCTAGGTTACCTGCGAAGGATCCTAGAGGGTGCTGACCATACGGTGCTCGGGCTCTGGGTTGCCTAGGATACCCACGCGTGCGTCGAGGAAGATATTGGAACAGAGTTGGAGTTGTTTTCTGAAATCGAGCATGGATCTGGTTGATTGACCTTGCTGGTCTTCAATGGATGAGTCCATGGCTCCTTATATGGATCTGTTGGTTGATCTTGCTGATCTTCAACGAGAGTCCATCTTGTTAAGTGATTATATTGCCAAGTATTATGGGCTAGGAACTATCGAAACGGCTCCTGAGCGTTCTAGTTACCAATGATGCCATATATACTCTGATGAAGGAATGATGGAAAATTATTAAAGGCTAGGAACTATCGAAACGGCCCCTGAGCGTTCTAGTTGCCAATGATGCCATATATACTCTGATGAAGGAATGATGGAAAATTAAGAATCAATGGGATAAATTGGAAGATGGTGATCAATGATACTATGGTTTTATTAAAGGATTGTTTTAAACTGGTTGAATCTGGTTGGAAAAAAGGCAATTTCATATTGGGTGTGTGAGTGGTGTGACTAGTTTTATTTTGCATGAACATCCGGCTAGGGGGCCTTGGAACTCTTTTCCTTGGTACCCGGGACAAAACCTAACCAAATTTTTTAATTGGATCCCATCACTACAGTGGTTGGGCGGTTGGCTAACCCATGGGATTGGATGGGGTTAGGCTGGACTGATGGATCCGTAAACCGAGACTCAAACTTTTGTTTTTACGATAGGAAAAAAAAAAATAAATCCCGGACAGAAACTGTTCTATGGATAGGAATCAACGGCTGTGCCTCTTGAATGGGGAAAAAAGCGTTGATCCCAATGATCCAAGTGCAAGTTTCTTCCTTGAACTGACTAAGTATCTTATAGATGTAATCGGACCATCTCGATCAGAAATGATCTTGACTACGTTAGAGTAAAAAGTTATCCTGGTGGAATCGCCCGTGCTTTCCGGTAAAGGAAGTTTTTCCGGGTTCGGTTTTGGAACAACCGACGGATTAGTCTCTTATCCGGATATCCGTGGGCGAGGCCCCGAGTGTGGGGTAGAATGTAAGATTCTTCCCCAGCCTTCGAGGTATATAGGAGTAAGAATCTCCCTTTCGGATCTTATAATTATTCCCTCTCTAAAATAAAAGAAAGTTTCTGTTTAAAAAAGGAATACCCTTTTCCTAAAATACTTCTCAAGAGTCACGCCTATTTTAAGGATTTAGAACAATGAGTTTAGAAGTGAGAATCGGTGTTTTGGATACCAAGGTTTTGGTTTTCATTCGAGTACGGCCCAAAAGAAGTTCTTTATCTCTTGGGGAGTATAAGAAGTTATCCCCCAGATATTGTGATCCTTATATCTGAATTCAATGAAAGTAGGTGACTTAGCCTACAAGTTTCTTTTATCTCCTCATCTCAAAATTCTTAATGCCTTCTATAGAAAAATGTGCCAAACCCAAATCATGGAAAGACGGTAAAACTTCAGTGGCAAGTTACCGTTGGCTTCTAGGTTACGCTAGCTCCTTCCTTTATATAAGTCGTAACTTTTACTTGCCGCTCACAGTAATCTCACTCCCATCAATCTCCTTTCTTTCTTAATCTCCTTCATGGCGGCCTGGCAACAGGAATTAGTTTTATCCCTGATGATTTCTCACCTTCAAGACGCAAGAGAGTCTGTGAAGAAAGACTTTATAGAACAGTATGAGCGCTCACTTTTTCCTCACCTAGGAACTTCTGTAGCGCAGACCAAATGGCGGACCTATCAAAACATAACTAGGGTAACACCCTGGGGTCAGCAGCACTTTCGTAACAATGTCCGCTTGGCCATGGTTATTGAAGCTTTGGGTTTGGGTCCCCGATACTACTGCGTCATGAGATCAAGGCATCCTGGGTTTTCTGAGCGGGTCTTCTTACTGGCATGTTTTCTTCCTCATGAGAAGATATGCCTTTACCCCGTTTTTGGCTTGTCTCTTAGAGGTCCTTTTGTTAGATCACCTCATACCACTGAGATAGGTGCGGCAATAACCAGCAGAATCATTCCCATAGATGAGTTACCCTATACTTGTGCAGCTTGTGAGGACTGCTTTTGTGACCATATGATGGACGGGCTTATGGAAGTGTAAAGAGTTCTTCTATCTTTACTGTATAAGTCCCGTGAATGAATAAAGTTTAAATCTTGTTCTTATTTTGAATCTTGCTCTCTTTAAGACTTTTCTTGGTGGTTAATCGTGATTAAAATTTTTCTCTAAGTCTCATATTCGTGCATCTTGCGAAATTATTCCAAGTTGCGAGATGAGGACATCTCGCGTTTTTTAAGTGGGGTAGAATGTAAGATTCCTCCCCCAACCCCCTTTTTGATGTCTAGTATATTCCCCTATAATCAATTCCCTTTTCTGAAATATAAGAGATCTTGTTTGTGGTTGTTTTAACCTAGAGAGAGAAAATATTCTAGAGAGAGAATATTCAGATTTTGAATATTTTTGGATAGAAAAATATCTCTTATAATTCAGATGAGTTTCCTTGAAACAAAAATTTAAAAAAAAATTTCCAATGTGCAATTGGAATTAATTGAAAATAGGTATAAAGAACCTTAGCCTAAGGGTCTGGATTTTCATAAATCTTTAGACTATGGTCCAATTAAGGTTCCTATGGGCCAATAGCATCAATCCATGTGTAGGGAGGAGATAAATCCAAATTGTAAAAGAAGATACCCAAAAATTAGTAAATGCTCACATAAGATGAAGAGTTGAAAATGTACAAGGTTTATTAGTAAATAAACACATATGTAAGGAAGGGAAGTTCTTTAAAGGAGGTGCATATTTCACATAAGATGAAGAGTTGAAAATGTACAAGGTTTATTAGTAAATAAACACATATGTAAGGAAGGGGAGTTCTTTAAAGGAGGTGCATATTTCACATAAGATGAAGAGTTGAAAATGTACAAGGTTTATTAGTAAATAAACACATATGTAAGGAAGGGGAGTTCTTTAAAGGAGGTGCATATTTCACATAAGATGAAGAGTTGAAAATGTACAAGGCTTATTAGTAAAAAAACTATGACACATGTGTAAGGAAGAGGAGTTCTTTAAAGGAGGTGCATATTTCACATAAGATGAAGAGTTGAAAATGTACAAGGTTTATTAGTAAAAAACTATGAGCAATACAATTTTGACACATATGTAAGGAAGGGGAATTCTTTAAAGGAGGTGCATATTTCACATGCTTGAATGAGTTTTAAACTCATAAAAATTGAGATATTTCATCTCTCCTCTCTCCTCATTCAAGTCTAGTTCCAAAAAGTTAGCTTAACTGACCTAAAAATGGTCAAAAAGTGACCAAACTGACTTGGAAAATTCTAGAATCAGTTTGTTTGGTTAGGAGCTCAAATTTTCCTATAAATAGAAGCCTCCCCTTGTTGAAAAAAACATATAGTCTCTTATGCCTTGTTACTCTACTCCACCTAAGCCAAAATATATAGTCTCTTATGCTTGTTACTCTACTCCACCTAAGCCAAATTAGATAGAGTCTTATGCTTTATTACTCTACTCCACCTAAGCCAAAATATATAGTCTCTTATGCTTTGTTACTCTACTCCACCTAAGCCAAAATATATAGTCTCTTATGCTTTGTTACTCTACTCCACCTAAGCCAAAATATATAGTCTCTTATGCTTTGTTACTCTACTCCACCTAAGCCAAAATATATAGTCTCTTATGCTTGTTACTCTACTCCACCTAAGCCAAATTAGATAGAGTCTTATGCCTTGTTACTCTACTCTACCTAAGCCAAGAACTGTGAATTCTTTAATAATTCACTAGTTTTTGATACTTCTCTCTTTCTTCAATCCCCATTGGTGGCTCCATCAACACACTAAACCAATTGATTGGTTGGGGGCCTCTACCGTGAATAAAGAATCAAGCAAATCATAAGGTAAGTATATTGAATTTTGATCTTTTCTATGATTTCTCAATGATTCTCTCTTCTCAACCCCTCTCAAGCTTGAGAAGTTTAATTGGTATGGTTTTTTTTAAATGCTATTGAAGTAAATTGGTGAATAGTAGTGAAGAGTTACATAATTTAATAAATGCTATAGAAGTTAATTTCCACTTATATTTAAATTCTAATGGTTTTTATAATTTCTCTCTCTCACTCAAGAAATGGTCATACTCATGACCCATTCTCAATCCAAATGAAGCTTTTCATAAAGCTTTTCCTTAATCCAAGATTAAGCTATGCTTGAGGCCAAATTAATGGCTTTTGCTATGCTTTTAGTTTATGCACATTGATGATTATGGATTGATGACCCAATTAGAGACCATTCTAATTGTTTTCTTAATGATCCAATTAGAGACCATTATGGATTGATGATCCAATTAGAGACCATTCTAATTGTTTTCTTAATGATCCAATTAGAGACCATTATGGATTGATGATCCAATTAGAGACCATTCTAATTGTTTTCTTAATGATCCAATTAGAGACCATTATGGATCGATGATCCAATTAGAGACCATTCTAATTGTTTTCTTAATGATCCAATTAGAGACCATTATGGATTGATGATCCAATTAGAGACCATTCTAATTATTTCTTTAATAATGAACTTTATCCCTTAGAAAAAAATTGAGATTTATCAGTCATAGTAGCGGAGCTATGGCAAAATTTTTATAGAAATTACGCATAAAATAAATTCATTCAAAGTATAAAAAGAGGACTTCCTACCATATTCTAGGAACTATCATCCTAGATTAATTAAAAGAATTTTATTATGCATAGAGATGTGGATGTTGCATGTAGATGTAGATGTATGGATGTGAGTGTGAATGTGGAGGTGGATGTATGCATGGAGATGTGGATGTATGCATGTAGAAGTAGATGTATAGATGAGGATGTAAATAGAGGTGTGGATGGATGCATGTAGATGTAGATGTATAGATATGGATGCATGAATGTGCATGTAGATATGGATGTGAAATTAGATGTATGGATGTAGATGTGGATGTGTGGATGTGAATGTGGATGTGGATGTGGAAGTGGATATATGTATGGATGTGAATATACGATATGTGATGTGAAGGAACATGAAGTGTTGAGATGGAAAATGATGTGATGGGATGAGTATACATATAAATGGAATATGGAATAAGTAATGTGGATTGATGAGGGATAATGTGGAAAAATGAAAGTAAAAATAGAAACTGTATTGTAAACTGTTTGTAAATGCTGTTTGTAAATGACTGCTTTATATCAAGATTGCTGGGGGAGCATTGTGACTATCTTGTGATTAAGGTCGTGAGACCTAACTAATAATGTTGCAACTGCTGACGGAGAGTCAATGAAGGACGTCTCGCGTAGCAAGGTCGGCCGAGGTCTTGACCAGCCTCGGTGCGATTAAAATGGTGAGCTTCCGGTACGGTGGATGAGGGGCCAAGGAAGCGGCCTATGCGTGAAGCGCTAGGTTACCTGCGAAGGATCCTAGAGGGTGCTGACCATACGGTGCTCGGGCTCTGGGTCGCCTAGGATACCCACACGTGCGTCGAGGAAGATATTGGAACAAAGTTGGAGTTGTTTTCTGAAATCGAGCATGGATCTGGTTGATTGACCTTGCTGGTCTTCAATGGATGAGTCCATGGCTCCTTATATGGATCTGTTGGTTGATCTTGCTGATCTTCAACGAGAGTCCATCTTGTTAAGCGATTATATTGCCAAGTATTATGGGCTAGGAACTATCGAAACGGCTCCTGAGCGTTCTAGTTGCCAATGATGCCATAGATACTCTGATGAAGGAATGATGGAAAATTAAGAATCAATTGGATAAATTGGAAGATGGTGATCAATGATACTATGGTTTTATTAAAGGATTGTTTTAAACTGGTTGAATCTGGTTGAAAAAGGTAATTTCATATTGGGTGTGCGAGTGGTGTGACTAGTTTTATTTTGCATGAACATCCGGCTAGGGGGCCTTGGAACTCTTTTCCTTGGTACCCGGGACAAAACCTAACCAAATTTTTAAATTGGATCCCATCACTACAGTGGTTGGGCGGTTGGCTAACCCATGGGACTGGATGGGGTTAGGCTGGACTGATGGATCCGTAAATCGAGACTCAAAGTTTTGTTTTTACGATAGAAAAAAAAAATAAAATCCCGGACAGTAACTGTTCTATGGATAGGAATCATCGGCTGTGCCTCTTGAATGGGGAAAAAAGCGTTGATCCCAATGATCCAAGTACAAGTTTCTTCCTTGAACTGACTAAGTATCTTATAGATGTAATTGGATCATCTCGATCAGAAATGATCTTGACTACGTTAGAGTAAAAGGTTATCTTCCCCAGCCTTCGAGGTATATAGGAGTAAGAATCTCCCTTTCGGATCTTATAATTATTCCCTCTCTAAAATAAAAGAAAGTTTCTGTTTAAAAAAGGAATACCCTTTTCCTAAAATACTTCTCAAGAGTCACGCCTATTTTAAGGATTTAGAACAATGAGTTTAGAAGTGAGAATCGGTGTTTTGGATACCAAGGTTTTGGTTTTCATTCGAGTATGGCCCAAAAGAAGTTCTTTATCTCTTGGGGAGTATAAGAAGTTATCCCCAGATATTGTGATCCTTATATCTGAATTCAATGAAAGTAGGTGACTTAGCCTACAAGTTTCTTTTAACTCCTCATCTCAAAATTCTTAATGCCTTCTATAGAAAAATGTGTCAAACACAAATCATGGAAAGACGGTAAAACTTCAGTGGCAAGTTACCGTTGGCTTCTAGGTTACGCTAGCTCCTTCCTTTATATAAGTCGTAACTTTACTTGTCGCTCACAGTAATCTTACTCCCATCAATCTCCTTTCTTTCTTAATCTCCTTCATGGCTTGGCAACAGGAATTAGTTTTATCCCTGATGATTTCTCACCTTCAAGACGCAAGAGAGTCTGTGAAGAAAGACTTTATAGAACAGTATGAGCGCTCACTTTTTCCTCACCTAGGAACGTCTGTAGCGCAGACCAAATGGCGGACCTATCAAAACATAACTAGGGTAACACCCTGGGGTCAGCAGCACTTTCGTAACAATGTCCGCGTGGCCATGGTTATTGAAGCTTTGGGTTTGGGTCCTCGATACTACTGCGTCATGAGATCAAGGCATCTTGGGTTTTCTGAGCGGGTCTTTTTACTGGCATGTTTTCTTCCTCATGAGAAGATATGCCTTTACCCCGTTTTTGGCTTGCCTCTCAGAGGTCCTTTTGTTAGATCACCTCATACCACTGAGATAGGTGCGGCAATAACCAGCAGAATCATTCCCATAGATGAGTTACCCTATACTTGTGCAGCTTGTGAGGACTGCTTTTGTGACCATATGATGGATGGGCTTATGGAAGTGTAAAGAGTTCTTCTATCTTTACTGTATAAGTCCCGTGAATGAGTAAAGTTTAAATCTTGTTCTTATTTTGAATCTTGCTCTCTTTAAGACTTTTCTTGGTGGTTAATCTTGATTAAAAATTTTCTCTAAGTCTCATATTCGTGCATCTTGCGAAATTATCCCAAGTTGCGAGATGAGGACATCTCGCGTTTTTTAAGTGGGGTAGAATGTAAGATTCCTCCCCCAACCCCCTTTTTGATGTCTAGTATCTTCCCCCGTAATCAATCCCTCTTCAGAAATATAATGACCTTGTTTCTAATTGTTTTAACCTAGAGAGAGAAAATATTCTAGAGAGAGAATATTCAGATTATGAATATTTTTGGATAGAAAAATAACTCATCTTATTAAAATAAGTTCCCCTGAAACAGAAATTCAAAAAGAAATTTCCAATGTGCAATTGGAATTAATTGGAAATAGGTATAAAGAACCTTAGTCTAAGGGCCTAGATTTTCAGAAATCTTTAGACTATGGTCCAATTAAGGTTTCTATGGGCCAATAGCATCAATCCATGTGTAGGGAGGAGATAAATCCAAATTGTAAAAGAAGATACCCAAAAATGAGTAAATGCTCACATAAGATGAAGAGTTGAAAATGTACAAGGTTTATTAGTAAATAAACTCATATGTAAGGAAGAGGAGTTCTTTAAAGGAGGTGCATATTTCACATAAGATGAAGAGTTGAAAATGTACAAGGTTTATTAGTAAATAAACACATATGTAAGGAAGGGGAGTTCTTTAAAGGAGGTGCATATTTCACATAAGATGAAGAGTTGAAAATGTACAAGGCTTATTAGTAAAAAAACTATGACACATATGTAAGGAAGAGGAGTTCTTTAAAGGAGGTGCATATTTCACATAAGATGAAGAGTTGAAAATGTACAAGGTTTATTAGTAAAAAACTATGAGCAATACAATTTTGACACATATGTAAGGAAGGGGAATTCTTTAAAGGAGGTGCATATTTCACATGCTTGAATGAGTTTTAAACTCATAAAAATTGAGATATTTCATCTCTCCTCTCTCCTCATTCAAGTCTAGTTCCAGAAAGTTAGCTTAACTGACCTAAAAATGGTCAAAAAGTGACCAAACTGACTTAGAAAATTCTAGAATCAGTTTGTTTGGTTAGGAGCTCAAATTTTCCTATAAATAGAAGCCTCCCCTTGTTGAAAAAAACATAGTCTCTTATGCTTTGTTACTCTACTCCACCTAAGCCAAGATATATAGTCTCTTATGCTTTGTTACTCTACTCCACCTAAGCCAAGATATATAGTCTCTTATGCTTTGTTACTCTACTCCACCTAAGCCAAGATATATAGTCTCTTATGCTTTGTTACTCTACTCCACCTAAGCCAAGATATATAGAGTCTTATGCTTTGTTACTCTACTCCACCTAAGCCAAATTAGATAGAGTCTTATGCTTTGTTACTCTACTCCACCTAAGCTAAAATATATAGTGTCTTATGCCTTGTTACTCTACTCTACCTAAGCCAAGAACTGTGAATTCTTTAATAATTCACTAGTTTTTTGATACCTCTCTCTTTCTTCAATCTCCATTGGTGGCTCCATCAACATACTAAACCAATTGATTGGTTGGGGGCCTCTACCGTGAATAAAGAATCAAGCAAATCATAAGATAAGTATATTGAATTTCGATCTTTTCTATGATTTCTCAATGATTCTCTCTTCTCAACCCCTCTCAAGCTTGAGAAGTTTAATTGGTATGGTTTTTTTTTTAAATGCTAATGAAGTTAATTGGTGAATAGTAGTGAAGAGGTACATAATTTAATAAATGCTACAGAAGTTAATTTCCACTTATATTTAAATTCTAATGGTTTTTATAATTTCTCTCTCTCACTCAAGAAATGGTCATACTCATGACCCATTCTCAATCCAAATGAAGCTTTTCATAAAGCTTTTCCTTAATCCAAGATTAAGCTATTCTTGAGGCCAAATTAATGGCTTTTTGCTATACTTTTAGTTTATGCACATTGATGATTCAATCCATTATGGATTGATGACCCAATTAGAGACCATTCTAATTGTTTTCTTAATGATCCAATTAGAGACCATTATGGATTGATGACCCAATTAGAGACCATTCTAATTGTTTTCTTAATGATCCAATTAGAGACCATTATGGATTGATGATCCAATTAGAGACCATTCTAATTGTTTTCTTAATGATCCAATTAGAGACCATTATGGATTGATGACCCAATTAGAGACCATTCTAATTGTTTTCTTAATGATCCAATTAGAGACCATTATGGATTGATGATCCAATTAGAGACCATTCTAATTGTTTTCTTAATGATCCAATTAGAGACCATTATGGATTGATGATCCAATTAGAGACCATTCTAATTATTTCTTTAATAATGAGCTTTATCCCTTAGAAAAAAAATTGAGATTTATCAGTCATAGTAGCGGAGCTATGGCAAAATTTTTATAGAAATTATGCATAAAATAAATTTATTCAAAGCATAAAAAGAGGACTTTCTACCATATTCTAGGAACTATCATCCTAGATTAATTAAAAGAATTTTATCATGCATGGAGATGTGGATGTTTGCATGTAGATGTAGATGTATAGATGTAGATGTGGATATGGAGGTGGATGGATGCATGTAGATGTAGATGTATAGATGTAGATGTGAATGGAGATGTGGATGTATGCATGTAGATGTAGATGTATAGATGTGGATGTGGATGTATACATGTAGATGTAGATGTATAGATACGGATGTGGATATAGAGGTGGATGTATACATGTAGATGTAGATGTATAGATATAGATGTGGATGTTGAGGTAGATGGATGCATGTAGATGTAGATGTAGATGTATAGATGTAGATGGGAACGGAGATATGGATGTATGCATGTAGATGTAGATGTATAGATGTAGATGTATAGATGTAGATGTGGATGTGGAGGTGGATGGATGCATGTAGATGTAGATGTATAGATGTAGATGTGAATGGAGATGTGGATGTATACATGTAGATGTAGATGTATGGAGGTGAATGTGAATGTGGATGTGGATGTATGCATAGAGATGTAGATGTATGCATGTAAATGTGAATGTACGCATATAGATGTGGATGTATGGATGTGAATATACGATATGCGATGTGAGGGAATCTGAAGTGATGAGATAGAAATGATGTGATGGGATGAGTATACATATAAATGGAATATGGGATAAGTAATGTAGATTGATAAAGGATAATGTGGAAAAATGAAAGTTAAAATAGAAATTGTGTTGTAAACTGTTTGTAAATACTGTTTGTAAATGCTGTTTGTAAATGATTGTTTTATGTCAAGAATGCTGGGGGGAGCATTTTGACCGTCTTGTGATTAAAGTCGTGATGGTAAAGTTGCAACTGCTGACGGGGAGTCAATGAAGGACGTCTCGCGTAGCAAGGTCGGCCGAGGTCTTGACCAGCCTCGGTGCGATTAAAATGGTGAGCTTCCGGTACGGTGGATGAGGGGCCAAGGAAGCGGCCTATGCGTGAAGCGCTAGGTTACCTGCGAAGGATCCTAGAGGGTGCTGACCATACGGTGCTCGGGCTCTGGGTTGCCTAGGATACCCACGCGTGCGTCGAGGAAGATATTGGAACAGAGTTGGAGTTGTTTTCTGAAATCGAGCATGGATCTGGTTGATTGACCTTGCTGGTCTTCAATGGATGAGTCCATGGCTCCTTATATGGATCTGTTGGTTGATCTTGCTGATCTTCAACGAGAGTCCATCTTGTTAAGTGATTATATTGCCAAGTATTATGGGCTAGGAACTATCGAAACGGCTCCTGAGCGTTCTAGTTACCAATGATGCCATATATACTCTGATGAAGGAATGATGGAAAATTATTAAAGGCTAGGAACTATCGAAACGGCCCCTGAGCGTTCTAGTTGCCAATGATGCCATATATACTCTGATGAAGGAATGATGGAAAATTAAGAATCAATGGGATAAATTGGAAGATGGTGATCAATGATACTATGGTTTTATTAAAGGATTGTTTTAAACTGGTTGAATCTGGTTGGAAAAAAGGCAATTTCATATTGGGTGTGTGAGTGGTGTGACTAGTTTTATTTTGCATGAACATCCGGCTAGGGGGCCTTGGAACTCTTTTCCTTGGTACCCGGGACAAAACCTAACCAAATTTTTTAATTGGATCCCATCACTACAGTGGTTGGGCGGTTGGCTAACCCATGGGATTGGATGGGGTTAGGCTGGACTGATGGATCCGTAAACCGAGACTCAAACTTTTGTTTTTACGATAGGAAAAAAAAAAATAAATCCCGGACAGTAACTGTTCTATGGATAGGAATCAACGGCTGTGCCTCTTGAATGGGGAAAAAAGCGTTGATCCCAATGATCCAAGTGCAAGTTTCTTCCTTGAACTGACTAAGTATCTTATAGATGTAATCGGACCATCTCGATCAGAAATGATCTTGACTACGTTAGAGTAAAAGTTATCCTGGTGGAATCGCCCGTGCTTTCCGGTAAAGGAAGTTTTTCCGGGTTCGGTTTTGGAACAACCGACGGATTAGTCTCTTATCCGGATATCCGTGGGCGAGGCCCCGAGTGTGGGACCCTGTCCCACGCGAGAAGCGCTACTTCCGCTGCCAGTACCCCGAATCCGTTGCTCGGTGGGAACAGGGATCTTACACCACCTCCATGTGATGTTGCTTTTTGGAATCCGCATTGAGCTTGCCTGTGAGATCGCTCGATGCCTTGCGTGGATCATATCACCAAACTTCCTTGTTCAATGAAGTATGAACCATTAGCCTCAAGTGTATGATGCATTAAAGAACAACATAGGATACCCACAATTAAACTTAAAATATTACATGTACATTTTAATTATAACTAAATAGTGACCACTCTTTCCATATTGTGCATAATGCAATTTGAAGTCCACGCGTGCATCATTGAATTATAAAAGTTTACCACCGCCTCTTTAAATGCATCGGCATTATCAGAATTAAATGTCATGTTATATGAAAGTGTGCATAGATGTATCATATACCACCTCTTGGAAAAAAATATATTAATCCCATCAGAGGCTTGTAGGGCCCTTGTCCGTAGGCCTGCAGAGGCTTGCATTTTAAAGCCCCTGGGGTCCTCGTGCGTCGCGCCTTTGCAATATTTCTTGCACCAATCTTGAGAAAGCTACCTTGGGTATAATCAACTCAGGAGGATTCTTCTAGACCTCCAAATTTCACAAAGAGTGGCGATGCCTAGTCTTCATCTTCTCTTCTTATATGTGTATCTAGCATAGCGGGAGCATATTTCCTATCTGGAGGAGCTTGGCCTTCATCATTAAGTACTATCGGTGATAGTATGTTCACTAGATCCAGATAAATGAACTAGTGCTGTGGTACGCATTATACTCAGAAGCTAAAAGGAATTGAGAGAAATGGAAGAAGTGCCTTCATTTCTAAATGGGAGTTACTATAAGTTATTGACACTTACTTTTAAAATATATCAATAGTATGTTATCTTGAAAAGCATCTATATTGATTTTTGCTTTGTAGTATGTTATCTTGAAAAGCATCTATATTGATTTTTGCTTTGTAGATCTTGCAATATTTCTTGCACACCAACCTTGAGAAAGATACCTTGGGTATAATCAACTCGAGACTCTTATGGACTCCTAGTCTCCATCTTCTCTTCTCATGTGTAGCTGGCATAGGGGGAGCATCTTGCCCATTTAGCGGAGCTTGGCCTTCATCATTACATACTGTCGTTGATAGTACGTTCACTAGACATAGACGAATGAACTAGTGCCTTGTTACGCATCATACTCATAAGCTAGAGAGAATGGAGAGAAATGCCTTCATTTGTAAATGGGACTTACTACAAGTTATTGACACTTACTTTTAAAATATATCAACACTATGAACATTTTAAAAAAGTTACCCAAATCCGTCTCTTTAGAAAACACCTATCTCTTTAAAACATTGGATTGCTCCAGTTCTCTCATAAACATAAAATGTTATTATATTTCTCAATTACATATCCAAATCACTTCTATCACCACTTTGTACTCAATGTTTCGATTTGCTACCGACTCTCTCGTGGGTTGTCAATCATTCTGTATGATGTTCTCTAACTGTGTTATTTTCATATCTTACTTTCTTCACTTCATATATTGCCCTGCAAAGAGTTTCTATATCATTGGATTTGGACTTTATTAATTTGTCCTCTTACTTTATCGCTATTCTCTTACTGACTCTCTCCTCGGTTGTCAACTACTCTGTATGACGTTCTCTAGCTGTGCTATTTTCATATCTAAATTTCTTCACTTCCAATATTGCCCTACGAACACCTCTAATCATTGGATATGGACTTTCTTAATTTGTCCTCTCACTTTACGTCTATTCTTCTATACCATTATTAAAGTAACTGCCTCATAGGATTGGAATCTTTGATTCCACCTTTATGTGATGTTGCTTTTTGGAATCCGCATCGAGCTTGCCTGTGAGATCGCTCGATGCCTTGCGTGGACCATATCACCAAACTTTTTTGTTCAGTGAAGTATGCACCATGACCCTCAAGTATATGATGCATTAAAGAACACAGGATCTCCACAATCAAACTCAAAATATTACATGCACATTTTAATTATAACAAAATAGTGACCACTCTCACCATATTGTGCGTAATGCAATTTGAAGTCCACCCCTGTATCATTGAATTATAAAAGTTTACCACCGCCTCTTTAAATCCATCGGCATTATCAGAATTGAATGTCATGTTGTATAAAAGTGTGCATAGATGTATCATATACCACCTCTTGAAAAAAATATTAAAGAGTGGCGATGCCTAGTCGCCATCTTCTCTTCTCATGTGTAGCTGACCAGCATAGGGGGAGCATCTTTCCCATTTAGAGGAGCTTGGCCTTCATCATTATGTACTATCGGTGATAGTACGTTCACTAGATATGGACTAGTGCCTTGGTACGCATCATACTCACAAGCTAGAAAGCACGGAGAGAAATGAAAGAAATGCCTTCATTTGTAAATGGGACTTACTATAAGTTGTTGACACTTACTTTTAAATTATATCAACATTATGAAAAGTTATCCAAATCCAACTTTAGCAAACAATTATTTCTTTAAAACATTGAGTTCTCTCATAAACATAAAATGTTATTATATTTCTCAATTACAAATCTGAGTCACTTCTATCACCACTTTGTGCTCGATGCTTCGATTTGCTCTATCGACTCTCTCGTGGGTTGTCAATCATTTTGTATGATGGTCTCTAACTGTGTTATTTTCATATCTTACTTTCTTCACTTCATATTGCACATGGACTTTATTAATTTGTCCTCTTACTTTGTGTCTATTCTTCTATACCATTATAAAAGTAACTGCCTCATAGGATTGGAATCTTTGATTCCACCTCCATGTGATGTTGCTTTTTGGAATCCGCATCGAGCTTGCATGTGAGATCGCTCGATGCCTTGCGTGGACCATATCACCAAACTTCCTTGTTCAGTAAAGTATGGACCATGAGCCTCAAGTATATGATGCATTAAAGAACACAGGATATCCACAATTAAACTTAAAATATTACATGTACATTTTAATTATAATAAAATAGTGACCACTCTTACCATATTTCGCATAATGCAATTTGAAGTCCCATATCTTACTTTCTTCACTTCATATATTGCCCTCTTGCAAACGGTTTCTATATCATTCGATTTGGACTTTATTAATTTGTCCTAATGCTTTACCGCTATTCTCTTCCTGACTCTCTCCTCGGTTGTCAACTACTCTGTATGATGCTCTCCAGCTTTTCATATCTTACTTTCTTCACTTCATATATTGCCCTACGAACGCCTCCATATCATTGGATATGGACTTTCTTAATTTGTCCTCATACTTTACGTATTCTTCTATACCATTATTAAAGTAACTGCCTCATAGGATTGGAATCTTTGATTCCACCTTCATGTGATGTTGCTTTTTGGAATCCGGATCAAGCTTGCCTGTGATATCGCTCGATGCCTTGCGTGGACCATATCACCAAACTTCCTTGTTGAGTAAAGTATGGACCATGAGTCTCAATTACATGATGCATTAAAGAACACAGGATATCCACAATTAAACTTAAAATATTACATGTACATTTTAATTCTAACAAAATAGTGACCACTCTTACAATATTAAGCAAAATGCAATTTGACATCCACCCTGTATCATTAAATTATATAAGTTTACCACCGCCTCTTTAAATGTATCGGCATTATCACAATTGAATGTCATGTTTTATAAAAGTCTGCATAGATGTATCATATACCACCTCTTGAAAAAAATATTAAAGTGGAAATGCCTAGTCGCCATCTTCTCCCCTCATGTGTAGCCGGCCAGCATAGGGGGAGCATCTTTCCCATTTAGAGGAGCTTGGCCTTTATCATTACATACTATAGGTGATAGTACGTTCACTAGATATGGACAAATACACTAGTGCCTTGGTACGCATCATACTCACAAGGCTAGGAAGAATGGAGAGAAATGAAAGAAATGCCTTCATTTGTAAATGGGACTTACTATAAGTTATTGACACTTACTTTTAAAATATATCAACACTATGAACATTTCAAAAAAGTTACCCAAATCCAACTTTAGCAGACACCTATTTCTTTAAGACATTGGATCGCTCCAGTTCTCTCATAAACATAAAATGTTATTATATTGCGGTACACATTATACTCACAAGCTAAAAGGAACGGAGAGAAATGAAAGAAGTGCCTTCATAAGTTATTGACACTTACTTTTAAAATATATCAATAGTATGTTCTCTAAAAAAATATCTATATTGATTTTCACTTTGTAGATCTTGCAATATTTCTTGCACCAACCTTGAGAAAGATACCTTGGGTATAATCAACTCGAGACTCTTATGGACCTCCTAATTTCACAAAGAGTGGCGATGCCTAGTCTCCATCTTCTCTTCTCATGTGTAGCTGGCGTAGGGGGAGCATCTTTCCCATTTAGAGGAGCTTGGCCTTCATCATTACGTACTGTCGTTGATAGATATAGACGAATGAACTAGTGCCTTGTTACGCATCATACTCATAAGCTAGAAAGAATGGAGAGAAATGCCTTCATTTGTAAATGGGACTTACTACAAGTTATTGACACTTACTTTTAAAATATATCAACACTATGAACATTTTAAAAAAGTTACCCAAATCCATCTTTAGCAAACACCTATCTCTTTAAAACATTGGATTGCTCTAGTTCTCTCATAAACATAAAATGTTATTATATTTCTCAGTTACATATCCGAATCACTTCTATCACCACTTTGTGCTCGATGTTTCGATTTGCTACCGACTCTCTCGTGGGTTGTCAATCATTCTGTATGATGTTCTCTAACTGTGTTATTTTCATATCTTACTTTCTTCACTTCATATATTGCCTTGCAAAGAGTCTCTATATCATTGGATTTGGACTTTATTAATTGTCCTCTTACTTTATCGCTATTCTCTTACTGACTCTCTCCTCGGTTGTCAACTACTCTGTATGACGTTCTCTAGCTGTGCTAGTTTTATATCTAAATTTCTTCACTTCATATATTGCCCTATGAACACCTCTATATCATTGGATATGGGCTTTCTTAATTTGTCCTCTTACTTTACGTCTATTCTTCTGTACCATTATTAAAGTAACTGTCTCATAGGATTGGAATCTTTGATTCCACCTCCATGTGATGTTGCTTTTTGGAATCCGCATTGAGCTTGCCTGTGAGATCGCTCGATGCCTTGCGTGGATCATATCACCAAACTTCCTTGTTCAGTGAAGTATGAACCATGAGCCTCAAGTGTATGATGCATTAAAGAACAACATAGTATACCCACAATTAAACTTAAAATATTACATGTACATTTTAATTATAACTAAATAGTGACCACTCTTTCCATATTGTGCATAATGCAATTTGAAGTCCACGCGTGCATCATTGAATTATAAAAGTTTACCACCGCCTCTTTAAATGCATCGGCATTATCAGAATTAAATGTCATGTTATATGAAAGTGTGCATAGATGTATCATATACCACCTCTTGGAAAAAAATATATTAATCCCATCAGAGGCTTGCAGGGCCCTTGTCCGTAGGCCTGTAGAGGCTTGCATTTTAAAGCCCCTGGGGTCCTCGTGCGTCGTGCCTTTGCAATATTTCTTGCACTAATCTTGAGAAAGCTACCTTGGGTATAATCAACTCAGGAGGATTCTTCTAGACCTCCAAATTTCACAAAGAGTGGCGATGCCTAGTCTTCATCTTCTCTTCTTATATGTGTATCTAGCATAGCGGGAGCATATTTCCTATTTGGAGGAGCTTGGCCTTCATCATTAAGTACTATCGGTGATAGTATGTTCACTAGATCCAGATAAATGAACTAGTGCTGTGGTACGCATTATACTCAGAAGCTAAAAGGAATTGAGAGAAATGGAAGAAGTGCCTTCATTTCTAAATGGGAGTTACTATAAGTTATTGACACTTACTTTTAAAATATATCAATAGTATGTTATCTTGAAAAGCATCTATATTGATTTTTGCTTTGTAGTATGTTATCTTGAAAAGCATCTATATTGATTTTTGCTTTGTAGATCTTGCAATATTTCTTGCACACCAACCTTGAGAAAGATACCTTGGGTATAATCAACTCGAGACTCTTATGGACTCCTAGTCTCCATCTTCTCTTCTCATGTGTAGCTGGCGTAGGGGGAGCATCTTGCCCATTTAGCGGAGCTTGGCCTTCATCATTACATACTGTCGTTGATAGTACGTTCACTAGACATAGACGAATGAACTAGTGCCTTGTTACGCATCATACTCATAAGCTAGAGAGAATGGAGAGAAATGCCTTCATTTGTAAATGGGACTTACTACAAGTTATTGACACTTACTTTTAAAATATATCAACACTATGAACATTTTAAAAAAGTTACCCAAATCCGTCTTTAAAACATTGGATTGCTCCAATTCTCTCATAAACATAAAATGTTATTATATTTCTCAATTACATATCCAAATCACTTCTATCACCACTTTGTACTCAATGTTTCGATTTGCTATCGACTCTCTCGTGGGTTGTCAATCATTCTGTATGATGTTCTCTAACTGTGTTATTTTCATATCTTACTTTCTTCACTTCATATATTGCCCTGCAAAGAGTTTCTATATCATTGGATTTGGACTTTATTAATTTGTCCTCTTACTTTATCGCTATTCTCTTACTGACTCTCTCCTCGGTTGTCAACTACTCTGTATGACGTTCTCTAGCTGTGCTATTTTCATATCTAAATTTCTTCACTTCCAATATTGCCCTACGAACACCTCTATATCATTGGATATGGACTTTCTTAATTTGTCCTCTCACTTTACGTCTATTCTTCTATACCATTATTAAAGTAACTGCCTCATAGGATTGGAATCTTTGATTCCACCTTTATGTGATGTTGCTTTTTGGAATCCGCATCGAGCTTGCCTGTGAGATCGCTCGATGTCTTGCGTGGACCATATCACCAAACTTTTTTGTTCAGTGAAGTATGCACCATGACCCTCAAGTATATGATGCATTAAAGAACACAGGATCTCCACAATCAAACTCAAAATATTACATGCACATTTTAATTATAACAAAATAGTGACCACTCTCACCATATTGTGCGTAATGCAATTTGAAGTCCACCCCTGTATCATTGAATTATGAAAGTTTACCACCGCCTCTTTAAATGCATCGGCATTATCAGAATTGAATGTCATGTTGTATAAAAGTGTGCATAGATGTATCATATACCACCTCTTGAAAAAAATATTAAAGAGTGGCGATGCCTAGTCGCCATCTTCTCTTCTCATGTGTAGCTGACCAGCATAGGGGGAGCATCTTTCCCATTTAGAGGAGCTTGGCCTTCATCATTATGTACTATCGGTGATAGTACGTTCACTAGATATGGACTAGTGCCTTGGTATGCATCATACTCACAAGCTAGAAAGCACGGAGAGAAATGAAAGAATGCCTTCATTTGTAAATGGGACTTACTATAAGTTGTTGACACTTACTTTTAAATTATATCAACATTATGAAAAGTTATCCAAATCCAACTTTAGCAAACAATTATTTCTTTAAAACATTGAGTTCTCTCATAAACATAAAATGTTATTATATTTCTCAATTACAAATCTGAGTCACTTCTATCACCACTTTGTGCTCGATGCTTCGATTTGCTCTATCGACTCTCTCGTGGGTTGTCAATCATTTTGTATGATGGTCTCTAACTGTGTTATTTTCATATCTTACTTTCTTCACTTCATATTGCACATGGACTTTATTAATTTGTCCTCTTACTTTGTGTCTATTCTTCTATACCATTATAAAAGTAACTGCCTCATAGGATTGGAATCTTTGATTCCACCTCCATGTGATGTTGCTTTTTGGAATCCGCATCGAGCTTGCATGTGAGATCGCTCGATGCCTTGCGTGGACCATATCACCAAACTTCCTTGTTCAGTAAAGTATGGACCATGAGCCTCAAGTATATGATGCATTAAAGAACACAGGATATCCACAATTAAACTTAAAATATTACATGTACATTTTAATTATAATAAAATAGTGACCACTCTTACCATATTTCGCATAATGCAATTTGAAGTCGCATATCTTACTTTCTTCACTTCATATATTGCCCTCTTGCAAACGGTTTCTATATCATTCGATTTGGACTTTATTAATTTGTCCTAATGCTTTACCGCTATTCTCTTCCTGACTCTCTCCTCGGTTGTCAACTACTCTGTATGATGCTCTCCAGCTTTTCATATCTTACTTTCTTCACTTCATATATTGCCCTACGAACGCCTCCATATCATTGGATATGGACTTTCTTAATTTGTCCTCATACTTTACGTATTCTTCTATACCATTATTAAAGTAACTGCCTCATAGGATTGGAATCTTTGATTCCACCTTCATGTGATGTTGCTTTTTGGAATCCGGATCAAGCTTGCCTGTGATATCGCTCGATGCCTTGCGTGGACCATATCACCAAACTTCCTTGTTCAGTAAAGTATGGACCATGAGTCTCAATTACATGATGCATTAAAGAACACAGGATATCCACAATTAAACTTAAAATATTACATGTACATTTTAATTCTAACAAAATAGTGACCACTCTTACCATATTAAGCATAATGCAATTTGACATCCACCCTGTATCATTAAATTATATAAGTTTACCACCGCCTCTTTAAATGTATCGGCATTATCACAATTGAATGTCATGTTTTATAAAAGTGTGCATAGATGTATCATATACCACCTCTTGAAAAAAATATTAAAGTGGCAATGCCTAGTCGCCATCTTCTCCCCTCATGTGTAGCCGGCCAGCATAGGGGGAGCATCTTTCCCATTTAGAGGAGCTTGGCCTTTATCAATACATACTATAGGTGATAGTACGTTCACTAGATATGGACGAATAAACTAGTGCCTTGGTACGCATCATACTCACAAGGCTAGGAAGAATGGAGAGAAATGAAATAAATGCCTTCATTTGTAAATGGGACTTACTATAAGTTATTGACACTTACTTTTAAAATATATCAACACTATGAACATTTCAAAAAAGTTACCCAAATCCAACTTTAGCAGACACCTATTTCTTTAAGACATTGGATCGCTCCAGTTCTCTCATAAACATAAAATGTTATTATATTGCGGTACACATTATACTCACAAGCTAAAAGGAACGGAGAGAAATGAAAGAAGTGCCTTCATAAGTTAGTGACACTTACTTTTAAAATATATCAATAGTATGTTCTCTAAAAAAATATCTATATTGATTTTCACTTTGTAGATCTTGCAATATTTCTTGCACCAACCTTGAGAAAGATACCTTGGGTATAATCAACTCGAGACTCTTATGGACCTCCTAATTTCACAAAGAGTGGCGATGCCTAGTCTCCATCTTCTCTTCTCATGTGTAGCTGGCATAGGGGGAGCATCTTTCCCATTTAGAGGAGCTTGGCCTTCATCATTACGTACTGTCGTTGATAGATATAGACGAATGAACTAGTGCCTTGTTACGCATCATACTCATAAGCTAGAAAGAATGGAGAGAAATGCCTTCATTTGTAAATGGGACTTACTACAAGTTATTGACACTTACTTTTAAAATATATCAACACTCTGAACATTTTAAAAAAGTTACCCAAATCCATCTTTAGCAAACACCTATCTCTTTAAAACATTGGATTGCTCTAGTTCTCTCATAAACATAAAATGTTATTATATTTCTCAGTTACATATCCGAATCACTTCTATCAGCACTTTGTGCTCGATGTTTCAATTTGCTATCGACTCTCTCGTGGGTTGTCAATCATTCTGTATGATGTTCTCTAACTGTGTTATTTTTATATCTTACTTTCTTCACTTCATATATTGCCCTGCAAAGAGTTTCTATATCATTGGATTTGGACTTTATTAATTGTCCTCTTACTTTATCGCTATTCTCTTACTGACTCTCTCCTCGGTTGTCAACTACTCTGTATGACGTTCTCTAGCTGTGCTATTTTTATATCTAAATTTCTTCACTTCATATATTGCCCTACGAACACCTCTATATCATTGGATATGGACTTTCTTAATTTGTCCTCTCACTTTACGTCTATTCTTCTGTACCATTATTAAAGTAACTGTCTCATAGGATTGGAATCTTTCATTCCACCTCCATGTGATGTTGCTTTTTGGAATCCGCATTGAGCTTGCCTGTGAGATCGCTCGATGCCTTGCGTGGATCATATCACCAAACTTCCTTGTTCAGTGAAGTATGAACCATGAGCCTCAAGTGTATGATGCATTAAAGAACAACATAGGATACCCACAATTAAACTTAAAATATTACATGTACATTTTAATTATAACTAAATAGTGACCACTCTTTCCATATTGTGCATAATGTAATTTGAAGTCCACGCGTGCATCATTGAATTATAAAAGTTTACCACCGCCTCTTTAAATGCATCGGCATTATCAGAATTAAATGTCATGTTATATGAAAGTGTGCATAGATGTATCATATACCACCTCTTGGAAAAAAATATATTAATCCCATCAGAGGCTTGCAGGGCCCTTGTCCGTAGGCCTGTAGAGGCTTGCATTTTAAAGCCCCTGGGGTCCTCGTGCGTCGCGCCTTTGCAATATTTCTTGCACCAATCTTGAGAAAGCTACCTTGGGTATAATCAACTCAGGAGGATTCTTCTAGACCTCCAAATTTCACAAAGAGTGGCGATGCCTAGTCTTCATCTTCTCTTCTTATATGTGTATCTAGCATAGCGGGAGCATATTTCCTATTTGGAGGAGCTTGGCCTTCATCATTAAGTACTATCGGTGATAGTATGTTCACTAGATCCAGATAAATGAACTAGTGCTGTGGTACGCATTATACTCAGAAGCTAAAAGGAATTGAGAGAAATGGAAGAAGTGCCTTCATTTCTAAATGGGAGTTACTATAAGTTATTGACACTTACTTTTAAAATATATCAATAGTATGTTATCTTGAAAAGCATCTATATTGATTTTTGCTTTGTAGTATGTTATCTTGAAAAGCATCTATATTGATTTTTGCTTTGTAGATCTTGCAATATTTCTTGCACACCAACCTTGAGAAAGATACCTTGGGTATAATCAACTCGAGACTCTTATGGACTCCTAGTCTCCATCTTCTCTTCTCATGTGTAGCTGGCGTAGGGGGAGCATCTTGCCCATTTAGCGGAGCTTGGCCTTCATCATTACATACTGTCGTTGATAGTACGTTCACTAGACATAGACGAATGAACTAGTGCCTTGTTACGCATCATACTCATAAGCTAGAGAGAATGGAGAGAAATGCCTTCATTTGTAAATGGGACTTACTACAAGTTATTGACACTTACTTTTAAAATATATCAACACTATGAACATTTTAAAAAAGTTACCCAAATCCGTCTTTAACAAACACCTATCTCTTTAAAACATTGGATTGCTCCAATTCTCTCATAAACATAAAATGTTATTATATTTCTCAATTACATATCCAAATCACTTCTATCACCACTTTGTACTCAATGTTTCGATTTGCTATCGACTCTCTCGTGGGTTGTCAATCATTCTGTATGATGTTCTCTAACTGTGTTATTTTCATATCTTACTTTCTTCACTTCATATATTGCCCTGCAAAGAGTTTCTATATCATTGGATTTGGACTTTACTAATTTGTCCTCTTACTTTATCGCTATTCTCTTACTGACTCTCTCCTCGGTTGTCAACTACTCTGTATGACGTTCTCTAGCTGTGCTATTTTCATATCTAAATTTCTTCACTTCCAATATTGCCCTACGAACACCTCTATATCATTGGATATGGACTTTCTTAATTTGTCCTCTCACTTTACGTCTATTCTTCTATACCATTATTAAAGTAACTGCCTCATAGGATTGGAATCTTTGATTCCACCTTTATGTGATGTTGCTTTTTGGAATCCGCATCGAGCTTGCCTGTGAGATCGCTCGATGCCTTGCGTGGACCATATCACCAAACTTTTTTGTTCAGTGAAGTATGCACCATGACCCTCAAGTATATGATGCATTAAAGAACACAGGATCTCCACAATCAAACTCAAAATATTACATGCACATTTTAATTATAACAAAATAGTGACCACTCTCACCATATTGTGCGTAATGCAATTTGAAGTCCACCCCTGTATCATTGAATTATGAAAGTTTACCACCGCCTCTTTAAATGCATCGGCATTATCAGAATTGAATGTCTTGTTGTATAAAAGTGTGCATAGATGTATCATATACCACCTCTTGAAAAAAATATTAAAGAGTGGCGATGCCTAGTCGCCATCTTCTCTTCTCATGTGTAGCTGACCAGCATAGAGGGAGCATCTTTCCCATTTAGAGGAGCTTGGCCTTCATCATTATGTACTATCGGTGATAGCACGTTCACTAGATATGGACTAGTGCCTTGGTACGCATCATACTTACAAGCTAGAAAGCACGGAGAGAAATGAAAGAAATGCCTTCATTTGTAATTGGGACTTACTATAGGTTGTTGACACTTACTTTTAAATTATATCAACATTATGAAAAGTTATCCAAATCCAACTTTAGCAAACAATTATTTCTTTAAAACATTGAGTTCTCTCATAAACATAAAATGTTATTATATTTCTCAATTACAAATCTGAGTCACTTCTATCACCACTTTGTGCTCGATGCTTCGATTTGCTCTATCGACTCTCTCGTGGGTTGTCAATCATTTTGTATGATGGTCTCTAAGTGTGTTATTTTCATATCTTACTTTCTTCACTTCATATTGCACATGGACTTTATTAATTTGTCCTCTTACTTTGTGTCTATTCTTCTATACCATTATAAAAGTAACTGCCTCATAGGATTGGAATCTTTGATTCCACCTCCATGTGATGTTGCTTTTTGGAATCCGCATCGAGCTTGCATGTGAGATCGCTCGATGCCTTGCGTGGACCATATCACCAAACTTCCTTGTTCAGTAAAGTATGGACCATGAGCCTCAAGTATATGATGCATTAAAGAACACAGGATATCCACAATTAAACTTAAAATATTACATGTACATTTTAATTATAATAAAATAGTGACCACTCTTACCATATTTCGCATAATGCAATTTGAAGTCCCATATCTTACTTTCTTCACTTCATATATTGCCCTCTTGCAAACGGTTTCTATATCATTCGATTTGGACTTTATTAATTTGTCCTAATGCTTTTCCGCTATTCTCTTACTGACTCTCTCCTCGGTTGTCAACTACTCTGTATGATGCTCTCCAGCTTTTCATATCTTACTTTCTTCACTTCATATATTGCCCTACGAACGCCTCCATATCATTGGATATGGACTTTCTTAATTTGTCCTCATACTTTACGTATTCTTCTATACCATTATTAAAGTAACTGCCTCATAGGATTGGAATCTTTGATTCCACCTTCATGTGATGTTGCTTTTTGGAATCCGGATCAAGCTTGCCTGTGATATCGCTCGATGCCTTGCGTGGACCATATCACCAAACTTCCTTGTTCAGTAAAGTATGGACCATGAGTCTCAATTACATGATGCATTAAAGAACACAGGATATCCACAATTAAACTTAAAATATTACATGTACATTTTAATTCTAACAAAATAGTGACCACTCTTACCATATTAAGCATAATGCAATTTGACATCCACCCTGTATCATTAAATTATATAAGTTTACCACCGCCTCTTTAAATGTATCGGCATTATCACAATTGAATGTCATGTTTTATAAAAGTGTGCATAGATGTATCATATACCACCTCTTGAAAAAAATATTAAAGTGGCAATGCCTAGTCGCCATCTTCTCCCCTCATGTGTAGCCGGCCAGCATAGGGGGAGCATCTTTCCCATTTAGAGGAGCTTGGCCTTTATCATTACATACTATAGGTGATAGTACGTTCACTAGATATGGACGAATAAACTAGTGCCTTGGTACGCATCATACTCACAAGGCTAGGAAGAATGGAGAGAAATGAAAGAAATGCCTTCATTTGTAAATGGGACTTACTATAAGTTATTGACACTTACTTTTAAAATATATCAACACTATGAACATTTCAAAAAAGTTACCCAAATCCAACTTTAGCAGACACCTATTTCTTTAAGACATTGGATCGCTCCAGTTCTCTCATAAACATAAAATGTTATTATATTGCGGTACACATTATACTCACAAGCTAAAAGGAACGGAAAGAAATGAAAGAAGTGCCTTCATAAGTTATTGACACTTACTTTTAAAATATATCAATAGTATGTTCTCTAAAAAAATATCTATATTGATTTTCACTTTGTAGATCTTGCAATATTTCTTGCACCAACCTTGAGAAAGATACCTTGGGTATAATCAACTCGAGACTCTTATGGACCTCCTAATTTCACAAAGAGTGGCGATGCCTAGTCTCCATCTTCTCTTCTCATGTGTAGCTGGCGTAGGGGGAGCATCTTTCCCATTTAGAGGAGCTTGGCCTTCATCATTACGTACTATCGTTGATAGATATAGACGAATGAACTAGTGCCTTGTTACGCATCATACTCATAAGCTAGAAAGAATGGAGAGAAATGCCTTCATTTGTAAATGGGACTTACTACAAGTTATTGACACTTACTTTTAAAATATATCAACACTCTGAACATTTTAAAAAAGTTACCCAAATCCATCTTTAGCAAACACCTATCTCTTTAAAACATTGGATTGCTCTAGTTCTCTCATAAACATAAAATGTTATTATATTTCTCAGTTACATATCCGAATCACTTCTATCAGCACTTTGTGCTCGATGTTTCGATTTGCTACCGACTCTCTCGTGGGTTGTCAATCATTCTGTATGATGTTCTCTAACTGTGTTATTTTCATATCTTACTTTCTTCACTTCGAATATTGCCCTGCAAAGAGTTTCTATATCATTGGATTTGGACTTTATTAATTGTCCTCTTACTTTATCGCTATTCTCTTACTGACTCTCTCCTCGGTTGTCAACTACTCTGTATGACGTTCTCTAGCTGTGCTATTTTTATATCTAAATTTCTTCACTTCATATATTGCCCTACGAACACCTCTATATCATTGGATATGGACTTTCTTAATTTGTCCTCTCACTTTACGTCTATTCTTCTGTACCATTATTAAAGTAACTGTCTCATAGGATTGGAATCTTTGATTCCACCTCCATGTGATGTTGCTTTTTGGAATCCGCATTGAGCTTGCCTGTGAGATCGCTCGATGCCTTGCGTGGATCATATCACCAAACTTCCTTGATGAACCATGAGCCTCAAGTGTATGATGCATTAAAGAACAACATAGGATACCCACAATTAAACTTAAAATATTACATGTACATTTTAATTATAACTAAATAGTGACCACTCTTTCCATATTGTGCATAATGTAATTTGAAGTCCACGCGTGCATCATTGAATTATAAAAGTTTACCACCGCCTCTTTAAATGCATCGGCATTATCAGAATTAAATGTCATGTTATATGAAAGTGTGCATAGATGTATCATATACCACCTCTTGGAAAAAAATATATTAATCCCATCAGAGGCTTGCAGGGCCCTTGTCCGTAGGCCTGGAGAGGCTTGCATTTTAAAGCCCCTGGGGTCCTCGTGCGTCGCGCCTTTGCAATATTTCTTGCACCAATCTTGAGAAAGCTACCTTGGGTATAATCAACTCAGGAGGATTCTTCTAGACCTCCAAATTTCACAAAGAGTGGCGATGCCTAGTCTTCATCTTCTCTTCTTATATGTGTATCTAGCATAGCGGGAGCATATTTCCTATTTGGAGGAGCTTGGCCTTCATCATTAAGTACTATCGGTGATAGTATGTTCACTAGATCCAGATAAATGAACTAGTGCTGTGGTACGCATTATACTCAGAAGCTAAAAGGAATTGAGAGAAATGGAAGAAGTGCCTTCATTTCTAAATGGGAGTTACTATAAGTTATTGACACTTACTTTTAAAATATATCAATAGTATGTTATCTTGAAAAGCATCTATATTGATTTTTGCTTTGTAGTATGTTATCTTGAAAAGCATCTATATTGATTTTTGCTTTGTAGATCTTGCAATATTTCTTGCACACCAACCTTGAGAAAGATACCTTGGGTATAATCAACTCGAGACTCTTATGGACTCCTAGTCTCCATCTTCTCTTCTCATGTGTAGCTGGCGTAGGGGGAGCATCTTGCCCATTTAGCGGAGCTTGGCCTTCATCATTACATACTGTCGTTGATAGTACGTTCACTAGACATAGACGAATGAACTAGTGCCTTGTTACGCATCATACTCATAAGCTAGAGAGAATGGAGAGAAATGCCTTCATTTGTAAATGGGACTTACTACAAGTTATTGACACTTACTTTTAAAATATATCAACACTATGAACATTTTAAAAAAGTTACCCAAATCCGTCTTTAACAAACACCTATCTCTTTAAAACATTGGATTGCTCCAATTCTCTCATAAACATAAAATGTTATTATATTTCTCAATTACATATCCAAATCACTTCTATCACCACTTTGTACTCAATGTTTCGATTTGCTATCGACTCTCTCGTGGGTTGTCAATCATTCTGTATGATGTTCTCTAACTGTGTTATTTTCATATCTTACTTTCTTCACTTCATATATTGCCCTGCAAAGAGTTTCTATATCATTGGATTTGGACTTTATTAATTTGTCCTCTTACTTTATCGCTATTCTCTTACTGACTCTCTCCTCGGTTGTCAACTACTCTGTATGACGTTCTCTAGCTGTGCTATTTTCATATCTAAATTTCTTCACTTCCAATATTGCCCTACGACCACCTCTATATCATTGGATATGGACTTTCTTAATTTGTCCTCTCACTTTACGTCTATTCTTCTATACCATTATTAAAGTAACTGCCTCATAGGATTGGAATCTTTGATTCCACCTTTATGTGATGTTGCTTTTTGGAATCCGCATCGAGCTTGCCTGTGAGATCGCTCGATGCCTTGCGTGGACCATATCACCAAACTTTTTTGTTCAGTGAAGTATGCACCATGACCCTCAAGTATATGATGCATTAAAGAACACAGGATCTCCACAATCAAACTCAAAATATTACATGCACATTTTAATTATAACAAAATAGTGACCACTCTCACCATATTGTGCGTAATGCAATTTGAAGTCCACCCCTGTATCATTGAATTATGAAAGTTTACCACCGCCTCTTTAAATGCATCGGCATTATCAGAATTGAATGTCATGTTGTATAAAAGTGTGCATAGATGTATCATATACCACCTCTTGAAAAAAATATTAAAGAGTGGCGATGCCTAGTCGCCATCTTCTCTTCTCATGTGTAGCTGACCAGCATAGAGGGAGCATCTTTCCCATTTAGAGGAGCTTGGCCTTCATCATTATGTACTATCGGTGATAGCACGTTCACTAGATATGGACTAGTGCCTTGGTACGCATCATACTTACAAGCTAGAAAGCACGGAGAGAAATGAAAGAAATGCCTTCATTTGTAAATGGGACTTACTATAGGTTGTTGACACTTACTTTTAAATTATATCAACATTATGAAAAGTTATCCAAATCCAACTTTACCAAACAATTATTTCTTTAAAACATTGAGTTCTCTCATAAACAAAAAAACGTTATTATATTTCTCAATTACAAATCTGAGTCACTTCTATCACCACTTTGTGCTCGATGCTTCGATTTGCTCTATCGACTCTCTCGTGGGTTGTCAATCATTTTGTATGATGGTCTCTAAGTGTGTTATTTTCATATCTTACTTTCTTCACTTCATATTGCACATGGACTTTATTAATTTGTCCTCTTACTTTGTGTCTATTCTTCTATACCATTATAAAAGTAACTGCCTCATAGGATTGGAATCTTTGATTCCACCTCCATGTGATGTTGCTTTTTGGAATCCGCATCGAGCTTGCATGTGAGATCGCTCGATGCCTTGCGTGGACCATATCACCAAACTTCCTTGTTCAGTAAAGTATGGACCATGAGCCTCAAGTATATGATGCATTAAAGAACACAGGATATCCACAATTAAACTTAAAATATTACATGTACATTTTAATTATAATAAAATAGTGACCACTCTTACCATATTTCGCATAATGCAATTTGAAGTCCCATATCTTACTTTCTTCACTTCATATATTGCCCTCTTGCAAACGATTTCTATATCATTCGATTTGGACTTTATTAATTTGTCCTAATGCTTTTCCGCTATTCTCTTACTGACTCTCTCCTCAGTTGTCAACTACTCTGTATGATGCTCTCCAGCTTTTCATATCTTACTTTCTTCACTTCATATATTGCCCTACGAACGCCTCCATATCATTGGATATGGACTTTCTTAATTTGTCCTCATACTTTACGTATTCTTCTATACCATTATTAAAGTAACTGCCTAATAGGATTGGAATCTTTGATTCCACCTTCATGTGATGTTGCTTTTTGGAATCCGGATCAAGCTTGCCTGTGATATCGCTCGATGCCTTGCGTGGACCATATCACCAAACTTCCTTGTTCAGTAAAGTATGGACCATGAGTCTCAATTACATGATGCATTAAAGAACACAGGATATCCACAATTAAACTTAAAATATTACATGTACATTTTAATTCTAACAAAATAGTGACCACTCTTACCATATTAAGCATAATGCAATTTGACATCCACCCTGTATCATTAAATTATATAAGTTTACCACCGCCTCTTTAAATGTATCGGCATTATCACAATTGAATGTCATGTTTTATAAAAGTGTGCATAGATGTATCATATACCACCTCTTGAAAAAAATATTAAAGTGGCAATGCCTAGTTGCCATCTTCTCCCCTCATGTGTAGCCGGCCAGCATAGGGGGAGCATCTTTCCCATTTAGAGGAGCTTGGCCTTTATCATTACATACTATAGGTGATAGTACGTTCACTAGATATGGACGAATAAACTAGTGCCTTGGTACGCATCATACTCACAAGGCTAGGAAGAATGGAGAGAAATGAAAGAAATGCCTTCATTTGTAAATGGGACTTACTATAAGTTATTGACACTTACTTTTAAAATATATCAACACTATGAACATTTCAAAAAAGTTACCCAAATCCAACTTTAGCAGACACCTATTTCTTTAAGACATTGGATCGCTCCAGTTCTCTCATAAACATAAAATGTTATTATATTGCGATACACATTATACTCACAAGCTAAAAGGAACGGAGAGAAATGAAAGAAGTGCCTTCATAAGTTATTGACACTTACTTTTAAAATATATCAATAGTATGTTCTCTAAAAAAATATCTATATTGATTTTCACTTTGTAGATCTTGCAATATTTCTTGCACCAACCTTGAGAAAGATACCTTGGGTATAATCAACTCGAGACTCTTATGGACCTCCTAATTTCACAAAGAGTGGCGATGCCTAGTCTCCATCTTCTCTTCTCATGTGTAGCTGGCGTAGGGGGAGCATCTTTCCCATTTAGAGGAGCTTGGCCTTCATCATTACGTACTGTCGTTGATAGATATAGACGAATGAACTAGTGCCTTGTTACGCATCATACTCATAAGCTAGAAAGAATGGAGAGAAATGCCTTCATTTGTAAATGGGACTTACTACAAGTTATTGACACTTACTTTTAAAATATATCAACACTATGAACATTTTAAAAAAGTTACCCAAATCCATCTTTAGCAAAAACCTATCTCTTTAAAACATTGGATTGCTCTAGTTCTCTCATAAACATAAAATGTTATTATATTTCTCAGTTACATATCCGAATCACTTCTATCACCACTTTGTGCTCGATGTTTCGATTTGCTACCGACTCTCTCGTGGGTTGTCAATCATTCTGTATGATGTTCTCTAACTGTGTTATTTTCATATCTTACTTTCTTCACTTCATATATTGCCCTGCAAAGAGTTTCTATATCATTGGATTTGGACTTTATTAATTGTCCTCTTACTTTATCGCTATTCTCTTACTGACTCTCTCCTCGGTTGTCAACTACTCTGTATGACGTTCTCTAGCTGTGCTATTTTTATATCTAAATTTCTTCACTTCCAATATTGCCCTACGAACACCTCTATATCATTGGATATGGACTTTCTTAATTTGTCCTCTCACTTTACGTCTATTCTTCTGTACCATTATTAAAGTAACTGTCTCATAGGATTGGAATCTTTGATTCCACCTCCATGTGATGTTGCTTTTTGGAATCCGCATTAAGCTTGCGTGTGAGATCGCTCGATGCCTTGCGTGGATCATATCACCAAACTTCCTTGTTCAGTGAAGTATGAACCATGAGCCTCAAGTGTATGATGCATTAAAGAACAACATAGGATACCCACAATTAAACTTAAAATATTACATGTACATTTTAATTATAACTAAATAGTGACCACTCTTTCCATATTGTGCATAATGCAATTTGAAGTCCACGCGTGCATCATTGAATTATAAAAGTTTACCACCGCCTCTTTAAATGCATCCGCATTATCAGAATTAAATGTCATGTTATATGAAAGTGTGCATAGATGTATCATATACCACCTCTTGGAAAAAAAATATATTAATCCCATCAGAGGCTTGCAGGGCCCTTGTCCGTAGGCCTGGAGAGGCTTGCATTTTAAATCCCCTGGGGTCCTCGTGCGTCGCGCCTTTGCAATATTTCTTGCACCAATCTTGAGAAAGCTACCTTGGGTATAATCAACTCAGGAGGATTCTTCTAGACCTCCAAATTTCACAAAGAGTGGCGATGCCTAGTCTTCATCTTCTCTTCTTATATGTGTATCTAGCATAGCGGGACCATATTTCCTATTTGGAGGAGCTTGGCCTTCATCATTAAGTACTATCGGTGATAGTATGTTCACTAGATCCAGATAAATGAACTAGTGCTGTGGTACGCATTATACTCAGAAGGTAAAAGGAATTGAGAGAAATGGAAGAAGTGCCTTCATTTCTAAATGGGAGTTACTATAAGTTATTGACACTTACTTTTAAAATATATCAATAGTATGTTATCTTGAAAAGCATCTATATTGATTTTTGCTTTGTAGTATGTTATCTTGAAAAGCATCTATATTGATTTTTGCTTTGTAGATCTTGCAATATTTATTGCACACCAACCTTGTGAAAGATACCTTGGGTATAATCAACTCGAGACTCTTATGGACTCCTAGTCTCCATCTTCTCTTCTCATGTGTAGCTGGCGTAGGGGGAGCATCTTGCCCATTTAGCGAAGCTTGGCCTTCATCATTACATACTGTCGTTGATAGTACGTTCACTAGACATAGACGAATGAACTAGTGCCTTGTTACGCATCATACTCATAAGCTAGAGAGAATGGAGAGAAATGCCTTCATTTGTAAATGGGACTTACTACAAGTTATTGACACTTACTTTTAAAATATATCAACACTATGAACATTTTAAAAAAGTTACCCAAATCCGTCTTTAGCAAACACCTATCTCTTTAAAACATTGGATTGCTCCAGTTCTCTCATAAACATAAAATGTTATTATATTTCTCAATAACATATCCAAATCACTTCTATCACCACTTTGTACTCAATGTTTCGATTTGCTACCGACTCTCTCGTGGGTTGTCAATCATTCTGTATGATGTTCTCTAACTGTGTTATTTTCATATCTTACTTTCTTCACTTCATATATTGCCCTGCAAAGAGTTTCTATATCATTGAATTTGGACTTTATTAATTTGTCCTCTTACTTTATCGCTATTCTCTTACTGACTCTCTCCTCGGTTGTCAACTACTCTGTATGACGTTCTCTAGCTGTGCTATTTTCATATCTAAATTTCTTCACTTCCAATATTGCCCTACGAACACCTCTATATCATTGGATATGGACTTTCTTAATTTGTCCTCTCACTTTACGTCTATTCTTCTATACCATTATTAAAGTAACTGCCTCATAGGATTGGAATCTTTGATTCCACCTTTATGTGATGTTGCTTTTTGGAATCCGCATCGAGCTTGCCTGTGAGATCGCTCGATGCCTTACGTGGACCATATCACCAAACTTTTTTGTTCAGTGAAGTATGCACCATGACCCTCAAGTATATGATGCATTAAAGAACACAGGATCTCCACAATCAAACTCAAAATATTACATGCACATTTTAATTATAACAAAATAGTGACCACTCTCACCATATTGTGCGTAATGCAATTTGAAGTCCACCCCTGTATCATTGAATTATGAAAGTTTACCACCGCCTCTTTAAATGCATCGGCATTATCAGAATTGAATGTCATGTTGTATAAAAGTGTGCATAGATGTATCATATACCACCTCTTGAAAAAAATATTAAAGAGTGGCGATGCCTAGTCGCCATCTTCTCTTCTCATGTGTAGCTGACCAGCATAGGGGGAGCATCTTTCCCATTTAGAGGAGCTTGGCCTTCATCATTATGTACTATCGGTGATAGTACGTTCACTAGATATGGACTAGTGCCTTGGTACGCATCATACTCACAAGCTAGAAAGCACGGAGAGAAATGAAAGAAATGCCTTCATTTGTAAATGGGACTTACTATAAGTTGTTGACACTTACTTTTAAATTATATCAACATTATGAAAAGTTATCCAAATCCAACTTTAGCAAACAATTATTTCTTTAAAACATTGAGTTCTCTCATAAACATAAAATGTTATTATATTTCTCAATTACAAATCTGAGTCACTTCTATCACCACTTTGTGCTCGATGCTTCGATTTGCTCTATCGACTCTCTCGTGGGTTGTCAATCATTTTGTATGATGGTCTCTAACTGTGTTATTTTCATATCTTACTTTCTTCACTTCATATTGCACATGGACTTTATTAATTTGTCCTCTTACTTTGTGTCTATTCTTCTATACCATTATAAAAGTAACTGCCTCATAGGATTGGAATCTTTGATTTCACCTCCATGTGATGTTGCTTTTTGGAATCCGCATCGAGCTTGCATGTGAGATCGCTCGATGCCTTGCGTGGACCATATCACCAAACTTCCTTGTTCAGTAAAGTATGGACCATGAGCCTCAAGTATATGATGCATTAAAGAACACAGGATATCCACAATTAAACTTAAAATATTACATGTACATTTTAATTATAATAAAATAGTGACCACTCTTACCATATTTCGCATAATGCAATTTGAAGTCCCATATCTTACTTTCTTCACTTCATATATTGCCCTCTTGCAAACGGTTTCTATATCATTCGATTTGGACTTTATTAATTTGTCCTAATGCTTTACCGCTATTCTCTTACTGACTCTCTCCTCGGTTGTCAACTACTCTGTATGATGCTCTCCAGCTTTTCATATCTTACTTTCTTCACTTCATATATTGCCCTACGAACGCCTCCATATCATTGGATATGGACTTTCTTAATTTGTCCTCATACTTTACGTATTCTTCTATACCATTATTAAAGTAACTGCCTCATATGATTGGAATCTTTGATTCCACCTTCATGTGATGTTGCTTTTTGGAATCCGGATCAAGCTTGCCTGTGATATCGCTCGATGCCTTGCGTGGACCATATCACCAAACTTCCTTGTTCAGTAAAGTATGGACCATGAGTCTCAATTACATGATGCATTAAAGAACACAGGATATCCACAATTAAACTTAAAATATTACATGTATATTTTAATTCTAACAAAATAGTGACCACTCTTACCATATTAAGCATAATGCAATTTGACATCCACCCTGTATCATTAAATTATACAAGTTTACCACCGCCTCTTTAAATGTATCGGCATTATCACAATTGAATGTCATGTTTTATAAAAGTGTGCATAGATGTATCATATACCACCTCTTGAAAAAAATATTAAAGTGGCAATGCCTAGTCACCATCTTCTCCCCTCATGTGTAGCCGGCCAGCATAGGGGGAGCATCTTTCCCATTTAGAGGAGCTTGACCTTTATCATTACATACTATAGGTGATAGTACGTTCACTAGATATGGACGAATAAACTAGTGCCTTGGTACGCATCATACTCACAAGGCTAGGAAGAATGGAGAGAAATGAAAGAAATGCCTTCATTTGTAAATGGGACTTACTATAAGTTATTGACACTTACTTTTAAAATATATCAACACTATGAACATTTCAAAAAAGTTACCCAAATCCAACTTTAGCAGACACCTATTTCTTTAAGACATTGGATCGCTCCAGTTCTCTCATAAACATAAAATGTTATTATATTACGGTACACATTATACTCACAAGCTAAAAGGAACGGAGAGAAATGAAAGAAGTGCCTTCATAAGTTATTGACACTTACTTTTAAAATATATCAATAGTATGTTCTCTAAAAAAATATCTATATTGATTTTCACTTTGTAGATCTTGCAATATTTCTTGCACCAACCTTGAGAAAGATACCTTGGGTATAATCAACTCGAGACTCTTATGGACCTCCTAATTTCACAAAGAGTGGCGATGCCTAGTCTCCATCTTCTCTTCTCATGTGTAGCTGGCGTAGGGGGAGCATCTTTCCCATTTAGAGGAGCTTAGCCTTCATCATTACGTACTGTCGTTGATAGATATAGATGAATGAACTAGTGCCTTGTTACGCATCATACTCATAAGCTAGAAAGAATGGAGAGAAATGCCTTCATTTGTAAATAGTACTTACTACAAGTTATTGACACTTACTTTTAAAATATATCAACACTATGAACATTTTAAAAAAGTTACCCAAATCCATCTTTAGCAAACACCTATCTCTTTAAAACATTGGATTGCTCTAGTTCTCTCATAAACATAAAATGTTATTATATTTCTCAGTTATATATCCGAATCACTTCTATCACCACTTTGTGCTCGATGTTTCGATTTGCTACCGACTCTCTCGTGGGTTGTCAATCATTCTGTATGATGTTCTCTAACTGTGTTATTTTCATATCTTACTTTCTTCACTTCATATATTGCCCTGCAAAGAGTTTCTATATCATTGGATTTGGACTTTATTAATTGTCCTCTTACTTTATCGCTATTCTCTTACTGACTCTCTCCTCGGTTGTCAACTACTCTGTATGACGTTCTCTAGCTGTGCTATTTTTATATCTAAATTTCTTCACTTCATATATTGCCCTACGAACACCTCTATATCATTGGATATGGACTTTCTTAATTTGTCCTCTCACTTTACGTCTATTCTTCTGTACCATTATTAAAGTAACTGTCTCATAGGATTGGAATCTTTCATTCCACCTCCATGTGATGTTGCTTTTTGGAATCCGCATTGAGCTTGCAGCCTGTGAGATCGCTCGATGCCTTGCGTGGATCATATCACCAAACTTCCTTGTTCAGTGAAGTATGAACCATGAGCCTCAAGTGTATGATGCATTAAAGAACAACATAGGATACCCACAATTAAACTTAAAATATTACATGTACATTTTAATTATAACTAAATAGTGACCACTCTTTCCATATTGTGCATAATGCAATTTGAAGTCCACGCGTGCATCATTGAATTATAAAAGTTTTCCACCGCCTCTTTAAATGCATCGGCATTATCAGAATTAAATGTCATGTTATATGAAAGTGTGCATAGATGTATCATATACCACCTCTTGGAAAAAAAATATATTAATCCCATCAGAGGCTTGCAGGGCCCTTGTCCGTAGGCCTGCAGAGGCTTGCATTTTAAAGCCCCTGGGGTCCTCGTGCGTCGTGCCTTTGCAATATTTCTTGCACCAATCTTGAGAAAGCTACCTTGGGTATAATCAACTCAGGAGGATTCTTCTAGACCTCCAAATTTCACAAAGAGTGGCGATGCCTAGTCTTCATCTTCTCTTCTTATATGTGTATCTAGCATAGCGGGAGCATATTTCCTATTTGGAGGAGCTTGGCCTTCATCATTAAGTACTATCGGTGATAGTATGTTCACTAGATCCAGATAAATGAACTAGTGCTGTGGTACGCATTATACTCAGAAGCTAAAAGGAATTGACAGAAATGGAAGAAGTGCCTTCATTTCTAAATGGGAGTTACTATAAGTTATTGACACTTACTTTTATCTTGAAAAGCATCTATATTGATTTTTGCTTTGTAGTATGTTATCTTGAAAAGCATCTATATTGATTTTTGCTTTGTAGATCTTGCAATATTTATTGCACACCAACCTTGAGAAAGATACCTTGGGTATAATCAACTCGAGACTCTTATGGACTCCTAGTCTCCATCTTCTCTTCTCATGTGTAGCTGGCGTAGGGGGAGCATCTTGCCCATTTAGCGAAGCTTGGCCTTCATCATTACATACTGTCGTTGATAGTACGTTCACTAGACATAGACGAATGAACTAGTGCCTTGTTACGCATCATACTCATAAGCTAGAGAGAATGGAGAGAAATGCCTTCATTTGTAAATGGGACTTACTACAAGTTATTGACACTTACTTTTAAAATATATCAACACTATGAACATTTTAAAAAAGTTACCCAAATCCGTCTTTAGCAAACACCTATCTCTTTAAAACATTGGATTGCTCCAGTTCTCTCATAAACATAAAATGTTATTATATTTCTCAATAACATATCCAAATCACTTCTATCACCACTTTGTACTCAATGTTTCGATTTGCTACCGACTCTCTCGTGGGTTGTCAATCATTCTGTATGATGTTCTCTAACTGTGTTATTTTCATATCTTACTTTCTTCACTTCATATATTGCCCTGCAAAGAGTTTCTATATCATTGGATTTGGATTTTATTAATTGTCCTCTTACTTTATCGCTATTCTCTTACTGACTCTCTCCTCGGTTGTCAACTACTCTGTATGACGTTCTCTAGCTGTGCTATTTTCATATCTAAATTTATTCACTTCCAATATTGCCCTACGAACACCTCTATATCATTGGATATGGACTTTCTTAATTTGTCCTCTCACTTTACGTCTATTCTTCTATACCATTATTAAAGTAACTGCCTCATAGGATTGGAATCTTTGATTCCACCTTTATGTGATGTTGCTTTTTGGAATCCGCATCGAGCTTGCCTGTGAGATCGCTCGATGCCTTGCGTGGACCATATCACCAAACTTTTTTGTTCAGTGAAGTATGCACCATGACCCTCAAGTATATGATGCATTAAAGAACACAGGATCTCCACAATCAAACTCAAAATATTACATGCACATTTTAATTATAACAAAATAGTGACCACTCTCACCATATTGTGCGTAATGCAATTTGAAGTCCACCCCTGTATCATTGAATTATGAAAGTTTACCACCGCCTCTTTAAATGCATCGGCATTATCAGAATTGAATGTCATGTTGTATAAAAGTGTGCATAGATGTATCATATACCACCTCTTGAAAAAAATATTAAAGAGTGGCGATGCCTAGTCGCCATCTTCTCTTCTCATGTGTAGCTGACCAGCATAGAGGGAGCATCTTTCCCATTTAGAGGAGCTTGGCCTTCATCATTATGTACTATCGGTGATAGCACGTTCACTAGATATGGACTAGTGCCTTGGTACGCATCATACTTACAAGCTAGAAAGCACGGAGAGAAATGAAAGAAATGCCTTCATTTGTAAATGGGACTTACTATAAGTTGTTGACACTTACTTTTAAATTATATCAACATTATGAAAAGTTATCCAAATCCAACTTTAGCAAACAATTATTTCTTTAAAACATTGAGTTCTCTCATAACCATAAAATGTTATTATATTTCTCAATTACAAATCTGAGTCACTTCTATCACCACTTTGTGCTCGATGCTTCGATTTGCTCTATCGACTCTCTCGTGGGTTGTCAATCATTTTGTATGATGGTCTCTAACTGTGTTATTTTCATATCTTACTTTCTTCACTTCATATTGCACATGGACTTTATTAATTTGTCCTCTTACTTTGTGTCTATTCTTCTATACCATTATAAAAGTAACTGCCTCATAGGATTGGAATCTTTGATTCCACCTCCATGTGATGTTGCTTTTTGGAATCCGCATCGAGCTTGCATGTGAGATCGCTCGATGCCTTGCGTGGACCATATCACCAAACTTCCTTGTTCAGTAAAGTATGGACCATGAGCCTCAAGTATATGATGCATTAAAGAACACAGGATATCCACAATTAAACTTAAAATATTACATGTACATTTTAATTATAATAAAATAGTGACCACTCTTACCATATTTCGCATAATGCAATTTGAAGTCCCATATCTTACTTTCTTCACTTCATATATTGCCCTCTTGCAAACGGTTTCTATATCATTCGATTTGGACTTTATTAATTTGTCCTAATGCTTTACCGCTATTCTCTTACTGACTCTCTCCCTGGTTGTCAACTACTCTGTATGATGCTCTCCAGCTTTTCATATCTTACTTTCTTCACTTCATATATTGCCCTACGAACGCGTCCATATCATTCGATATGGACTTTCTTAATTTGTCCTCATACTTTACGTATTCTTCTATACCATTATTAAAGTAACTGCCTCATAGGATTGGAATCTTTGATTCCACCTTCATGTGATGTTGCTTTTTGAAATCCGGATCAAGCTTGCCTGTGATATCGCTCGATGCCTTGCGTGGACCATATCACCAAACTTCCTTGTTCAGTAAAGTATGGACCATGAGTCTCAATTACATGATGCATTAAAGAACACAGGATATCCACAATTAAACTTAAAATATTACATGTACATCTTAATTCTAACAAAATAGTGACCACTCTTACCATATTAAGCATAATGCAATTTGACATCCACCCTGTATCATTAAATTATACAAGTTTACCACCGCCTCTTTAAATGTATCGGCATTATCACAATTGAATGTCATGTTTTATAAAAGTGTGCATAGATGTATCATATACCACCTCTTGAAAAAAATATTAAAGTGGCAATGCCTAGTCGCCATCTTCTCCCCTCATGTGTAGCCGGCCAGCATAGGGGGAGCATCTTTCCCATTTAGAGGAGCTTGGCCTTTATCATTACATACTATAGGTGATAGTACGTTCACTAGATATGGACGAATAAACTAGTGCCTTGGTACGCATCATACTCACAAGGCTAGGAAGAATGGAGAGAAATGAAAGAAATGCCTTCATTTGTAAATGGGACTTACTATAAGTTATTGACACTTACTTTTAAAATATATCAACACTATGAACATTTCAAAAAAGTTACCCAAATCCAACTTTAGCAGACACCTATTTCTTTAAGACATTGGATCGCTCCAGTTCTCTCATAAACATAAAATGTTATTATATTGCGGTACACATTATACTCACAAGCTAAAAGGAACGGAGAGAAATGAAAGAAGTGCCTTCATAAGTTATTGACACTTACTTTTAAAATATATCAATAGTATGTTCTCTAAAAAAATATCTATATTGATTTTCACTTTGTAGATCTTGCAATATTTCTTGCACCAACCTTGAGAAAGATACCTTGGGTATAATCAACTCGAGACTCTTATGGACCTCCTAATTTCACAAAGAGTGGCGATGCCTAGTCTCCATCTTCTCTTCTCATGTGTAGCTGGCGTAGGGGGAGCATCTTTCCCATTTAGAGGAGCTTGGCCTTCATCATTACGTACTGTCGTTGATAGATATAGACGAATGAACTAGTGCCTTGTTACGCATCATACTCATAAGCTAGAAAGAATGGAGAGAAATGCCTTCATTTGTAAATGGGACTTACTACAAGTTATTGACACTTACTTTTAAAATATATCAACACTATGAACATTTTAAAAAAGTTACCCAAATCCATCTTTAGCAAACACCTATCTCTTTAAAACATTGGATTGCTCTAGTTCTCTCATAAACATAAAATGTTATTATATTTCTCAGTTACATATCCGAATCACTTCTATCACCACTTTGTGCTCGATGTTTCGATTTGCTACCGACTCTCTCGTGGGTTGTCAATCATTATGTATGATGTTCTCTAACTGTGTTATTTTCATATCTTACTTTCTTCACTTCATATATTGCCCTGCAAAGAGTTTCTATATCATTGGATTTGGACTTTATTAATTGTCCTCTTACTTTATCGCTATTCTCTTACTGACTCTCTCCTCGGTTGTCAACTACTCTGTATGACGTTCTCTAGCTGTGCTATTTTTATATCTAATTTCTTCACTTCATATATTGCCCTACGAACACCTCTATATCATTGGATATGGACTTTCTTAATTTGTCCTCTCACTTTACGTCTATTCTTCTGTACCATTATTAAAGTAACTGTCTCATAGGATTGGAATCTTTCATTCCACCTCCATGTGATGTTGCTTTTTGGAATCCGCATTGAGCTTGCAGCCTGTGAGATCGCTCGATGCCTTGCGTGGATCATATCACCAAACTTCCTTGTTCAGTGAAGTATGAACCATGAGCCTCAAGTGTATGATGCATTAAAGAACAACATAGGATACCCACAATTAAACTTAAAATATTACATGTACATTTTAATTATAACTAAATAGTGACCACTCTTTCCATATTGTGCATAATGCAATTTGAAGTCCACGCGTGCATCATTGAATTATAAAAGTTTACCACCGCCTCTTTAAATGCATCGGCATTATCAGAATTAAATGTCATGTTATATGAAAGTGTGCATAGATGTATCATATACCACCTCTTGGAAAAAAAATATATTAATCCCATCAGAGGCTTGCAGGGCCCTTGTCCGTAGGCCTGCAGAGGCTTGCATTTTAAAGCCCCTAAGGTCCTCGTGCGTCGTGCCTTTGCAATATTTCTTGCACCAATCTTGAGAAAGCTACCTTGGGTATAATCAACTCAGGAGGATTCTTCTAGACCTCCAAATTTCACAAAGAGTGGCGATGCCTAGTCTTCATCTTCTCTTCTTATATGTGTATCTAGCATAGCGGGAGCATATTTCCTATTTGGAGGAGCTTGGCCTTCATCATTAAGTACTATCGGTGATAGTATGTTCACTAGATCCAGATAAATGAACTAGTGTTGTGGTACGCATTATACTCAGAAGCTAAAAGGAATTGACAGAAATGGAAGAAGTGCCTTCATTTCTAAATGGGAGTTACTATAAGTTATTGACAGTTACTTTTAAAATATATCAATAGTATGTTATCTTGAAAAGCATCTATATTGATTTTTGCTTTGTAGTATGTTATCTTGAAAAGCATCTATATTGATTTTTGCTTTGTAGATCTTGCAATATTTATTGCACACCAACCTTGAGAAAGATACCTTGGGTATAATCAACTCGAGACTCTTATGGACTCCTAGTCTCCATCTTCTCTTCTCATGTGTAGCTGGCGTAGGGGGATCATCTTGCCCATTTAGCGAAGCTTGGCCTTCATCATTACATACTGTCGTTGATAGTACGTTCACTAGACATAGACGAATGAACTAGTGCCTTGTTACGCATCATACTCATAAGCTAGAGAGAATGGAGAGAAATGCCTTCATTTGTAAATGGGACTTACTACAAGTTATTGACACTTACTTTTAAAATATATCAACACTATGAACATTTTAAAAAAGTTACCCAAATCCGTCTTTAGCAAACACCTATCTCTTTAAAACATTGGATTGCTCCAGTTCTCTCATAAACATAAAATGTTATTATATTTCTCAATAACATATCCAAATCACTTCTATCACCACTTTGTACTCAATGTTTCGATTTGCTACCGACTCTCTCGTGGGTTGTCAATCATTCTGTATGATGTTCTCTAACTGTGTTATTTTCATATCTTACTTTCTTCACTTCATATATTGCCCTGCAAAGAGTTTCTATATCATTGGATTTGGACTTTATTAATTTGTCCTCTTACTTTATCGCTATTCTCTTACTGACTCTCTCCTCGGTTGTCAACTACTCTGTATGACGTTCTCTAGCTGTGCTATTTTCATATCTAAATTTCTTCACTTCCAATATTGCCCTACGAACACCTCTATATCATTGGATATGGACTTTCTTAATTTGTCCTCTCACTTTACGTCTTTTCTTCTATACCATTATTAAAGTAACTGCCTCATAGGATTGGAATCTTTGATTCCACCTTTATGTGATGTTGCTTTTTGGAATCCGCATCGAGCTTGCCTGTGAGATCGCTCGATGCCTTGCGTGGACCATATCACCAAACTTTTTTGTTCAGTGAAGTATGCACCATGACCCTCAAGTATATGATGCATTAAAGAACACAGGATCTCCACAATCAAACTCAAAATATTACATGCACATTTTAATTATAACAAAATAGTGACCACTCTCACCATATTGTGCGTAATGCAATTTGAAGTCCACCCCTGTATCATTGAATTATGAAAGTTTACCACCGCCTCTTTAAATGCATCGGCATTATCAGAATTGAATGTCATGTTGTATAAAAGTGTGCATAGATGTATCATATACCACCTCTTGAAAAAAATATTAAAGAGTGGCGATGCCTAGTCGCCATCTTCTCTTCTCATGTGTAGCTGACCAGCATAGGGGGAGCATCTTTCCCATTTAGAGGAGCTTGGCCTTCATCATTATGTACTATCGGTGATAGTACGTTCACTAGATATGGACTAGTGCCTTGGTACGCATCATACTCACAAGCTAGAAAGCACGGAGAGAAATGAAAGAAATGCCTTCATTTGTAAATGGGACTTACTATAAGTTGTTGACACTTACTTTTAAATTATATCAACATTATGAAAAGTTATCCAAATCCAACTTTAGCAAACAATTATTTCTTTAAAACATTGAGTTCTCTCATAAACATAAAATGTTATTATATTTCTCAATTACAAATCTGAGTCACTTCTATCACCACTTTGTGCTCGATGCTTCGATTTGCTCTATCGACTCTCTCGTGGGTTGTCAATCATTTTGTATGATGGTCTCTAACTGTGTTATTTTCATATCTTACTTTCTTCACTTCATATTGCACATGGACTTTATTAATTTGTCCTCTTACTTTGTGTCTATTCTTCTATACCATTATAAAAGTAACCAAACTTCCTTGTTCAGTAAAGTATGGACCATGAGCCTCAAGTATATGATGCATTAAAGAACACAGGATATCCACAATTAAACTTAAAATATTACATGTACATTTTAATTATAATAAAATAGTGACCACTCTTACCATATTTCGCATAATGCAATTTGAAGTCCCATATCTTACTTTCTTCACTTCATATATTGCCCTCTTGCAAACGGTTTCTATATCATTCGATTTGGACTTTATTAATTTGTCCTAATGCTTTACCGCTATTCTCTTACTGACTCTCTCCTCGGTTGTCAACTACTCTGTATGATGCTCTCCAGCTTTTCATATCTTACTTTCTTCACTTCATATATTGCCCTACGAACGCCTCCATATCATTGGATATGGACTTTCTTAATTTGTCCTCATACTTTACGTATTCTTCTATACCATTATTAAAGTAACTGCCTCATAGGATTGGAATCTTTGATTCCACCTTCATGTGATGTTGCTTTTTGGAATCCGGATCAAGCTTGCCTGTGATATCGCTCGATGCCTTGCGTGGACCATATCACCAAACTTCCTTGTTCAGTAAAGTATGGACCATGAGTCTCAATTACATGATGCATTAAAGAACACAGGATATCCACAATTAAACTTAAAATATTACATGTACATCTTAATTCTAACAAAATAGTGACCACTCTTACCATATTAAGCATAATGCAATTTGACATCCACCCTGTATCATTAAATTATACAAGTTTACCACCGCCTCTTTAAATGTATCGGCATTATCACAATTGAATGTCATGTTTTATAAAAATGTGCATAGATGTATCATATACCACCTCTTGAAAAAAATATTAAAGTGGCAATGCCTAGTCGCCATCTTCTCCCCTCATGTGTAGCCGGCCAGCATAGGGGGAGCATCTTTCCCATTTAGAGGAGCTTGGCCTTTATCATTACATACTATAGGTGATAGTACGTTCACTAGATATGGACGAATAAACTAGTGCCTTGGTACGCATCATACTCACAAGGCTAGGAAGAATGGAGAGAAATGAAAGAAATGCCTTCATTTGTAAATGGGACTTACTATAAGTTATTGACACTTACTTTTAAAATATATCAACACTATGAACATTTCAAAAAAGTTACCCAAATCCAACTTTAGCAGACACCTATTTCTTTAAGACAAATGTTATTATATTGCGGTACACATTATACTCACAAGCTAAAAGGAACGGAGAGAAATGAAAGAAGTGCCTTCATAAGTTATTGACACTTACTTTTAAAATATATCAATAGTATGTTCTCTAAAAAAATATCTATATTGATTTTCACTTTGTAGATCTTGCAATATTTCTTGCACCAACCTTGAGAAAGATACCTTGGGTATAATCAACTCGAGACTCTTATGGACCTCCTAATTTCACAAAGAGTGGCGATGCCTAGTCTCCATCTTCTCTTCTCATGTGTAGCTGGCGTAGGGGGAGCATCTTTCCCATTTAGAGGAGCTTGGCCTTCATCATTACGTACTATCGTTGATAGATATAGACGAATGAACTAGTGCCTTGTTACGCATCATACTCATAAGCTAGAAAGAATGGAGAGAAATGCCTTCATTTGTAAATGGGACTTACTACAAGTTATTGACACTTACTTTTAAAATATATCAACACTATGAACATTTTAAAAAAGTTACCCAAATCCATCTTTAGCAAACACCTATCTCTTTAAAACATTGGATTGCTCTAGTTCTCTCATAAACATAAAATGTTATTATATTTCTCAGTTACATATCCGAATCACTTCTATCAGCACTTTGTGCTCGATGTTTCGATTTGCTACCGACTCTCTCGTGGGTTGTCAATCATTCTGTATGATGTTCTCTAACTGTGTTATTTTCATATCTTACTTTCTTCACTTCATATATTGCCCTGCAAAGAGTTTCTATATCATTGGATTTGGATTTTATTAATTGTCCTCTTACTTTATCGCTATTCTCTTACTGACTCTCTCCTCGGTTGTCAACTACTCTGTATGACGTTCTCTAGCTGTGCTATTTTTATATCTAAATTTCTTCACTTCATATATTGCCCTACGAACACCTCTATATCATTGGATATGGACTTTCTTAATTTGTCCTCTCACTTTACGTCTATTCTTCTGTACCATTATTAAAGTAACTGTCTCATAGGATTGGAATCTTTGATTCCACCTCCATGTGATGTTTCTTTTTGGAATCCGCATTGAGCTTGCAGCCTGTGAGATCGCTCGATGCCTTGCGTGGATCATATCACCAAACTTCCTTGTTCAGTGAAGTATGAACCATGAGCCTCAAGTGTATGATGCATTAAAGAACAACATAGGATACCCACAATTAAACTTAAAATATTACATGTACATTTTAATTATAACTAAATAGTGACCACTCTTTCCATATTGTGCATAATGCAATTTGAAGTCCACACGTGCATCATTGAATTATAAAAGTTTTCCACCGCCTCTTTAAATGCATCGGCATTATCAGAATTAAATGTCATGTTATATGAAAGTGTGCATAGATGTATCATATACCACCTCTTGGAAAAAAAATATATTAATCCCATCAGAGGCTTGCAGGGCCCTTGTCCGTAGGCCTGCAGAGGCTTGCATTTTAAAGCCCCTGGGGTCCTCGTGCGTCGTGCCTTTGCAATATTTCTTGCACCAATCTTGAGAAAGCTACCTTGGGTATAATCAACTCAGGAGGATTCTTCTAGACCTCCAAATTTCACAAAGAGTGGCGATGCCTAGTCTTCATCTTCTCTTCTTATATGTGTATCTAGCATAGCGGGAGCATATTTCCTATTTGGAGGAGCTTGGCCTTCATCATTAAGTACTATCGGTGATAGTATGTTCACTAGATCCAGATAAATGAACTAGTGCTGTGGTACGCATTATACTCAGAAGCTAAAAGGAATTGAGAGAAATGGAAGAAGTGCCTTCATTTCTAAATGGGAGTTACTATAAGTTATTGACACTTACTTTTAAAATATATCAATAGTATGTTATCTTGAAAAGCATCTATATTGATTTTTGCTTTGTAGTATGTTATCTTGAAAAGCATCTATATTGATTTTTGCTTTGTAGATCTTGCAATATTTATTGCACACCAACCTTGAGAAAGATACCTTGGGTATAATCAACTCGAGACTCTTATGGACTCCTAGTCTCCATCTTCTCTTCTCATGTGTAGCTGGTGTAGGGGGAGCATCTGTCCCATTTAGCGAAGCTTGGCCTTCATCATTACATACTGTCGTTGATAGTACGTTCACTAGACATAGACGAATGAACTAGTGCCTTGTTACGCATCATACTCATAAGCTAGAGAGAATGGAGAGAAATGCCTTCATTTGTAAATGGGACTTACTACAAGTTATTGACACTTACTTTTAAAATATATCAACACTATGAACATTTTAAAAAAGTTACCCAAATCCGTCTTTAGCAAACACCTATCTCTTTAAAACATTGGATTGCTCCAGTTCTCTCATAAACATAAAATGTTATTATATTTCTCAATAACATATCCAAATCACTTCTATCACCACTTTGTACTCAATGTTTCGATTTGCTACCGACTCTCTCGTGGGTTGTCAATCATTCTGTATGATGTTCTCTAACTGTGTTATTTTCATATCTTACTTTCTTCACTTCATATATTGCCCTGCAAAGAGTTTCTATATCATTGGATTTGGACTTTATTAATTTGTCCTCTTACTTTATCGCTATTCTCTTACTGACTCTCTCCTCGGTTGTCAACTACTCTGTATGACGTTCTCTAGCTGTGCTATTTTCATATCTAAATTTCTTCACTTCCAATATTGCCCTACGAACACCTCTATATCATTGGATATGGACTTTCTTAATTTGTCCTCTCACTTTACGTCTATTCTTCTATACCATTATTAAAGTAACTGCCTCATAGGATTGGAATCTTTGATTCCACCTTTATGTGATGTTGCTTTTTGGAATCCGCATCGAGCTTGCCTGTGAGATCGCTCGATGCCTTGCGTGGACCATATCACCAAACTTTTTTGTTCAGTGAAGTATGCACCATGACCCTCAAGTATATGATGCATTAAAGAACACAGGATCTCCACAATTAAACTCAAAATATTACATGCACATTTTAATTATAACAAAATAGTGACCACTCTCACCATATTGTGCGTAATGCAATTTGAAGTCCACCCCTGTATCATTGAATTATGAAAGTTTACCACCGCCTCTTTAAATGCATCGGCATTATCAGAATTGAATGTCATGTTGTATAAAAGTGTGCATAGATGTATCATATACCACCTCTTGAAAAAAATATTAAAGAGTGGCGATGCCTAGTCGCCATCTTCTCTTCTCATGTGTAGCTGACCAGCATAGGGGGAGCATCTTTCCCATTTAGAGGATCTTGGCCTTCATCATTATGTACTATCGGTGATAGTACGTTCACTAGATATGGACTAGTGCCTTGGTACGCATCATACTCACAAGCTAGAAAGCACGGAGAGAAATGAAAGAAATGCCTTCATTTGTAAATGGGACTTACTATAAGTTGTTGACACTTACTTTTAAATTATATCAACATTATGAAAAGTTATCCAAATCCAACTTTAGCAAACAATTATTTCTTTAAAACATTGAGTTCTCTCATAAACATAAAATGTTATTATATTTCTCAATTACAAATCTGAGTCACTTCTATCACCACTTTGTGCTCGATGCTTCGATTTGCTCTATCGACTCTCTCGTGGGTTGTCAATCATTTTGTATGATGGTCTCTAAGTGTGTTATTTTCATATCTTACTTTCTTCACTTCATATTGCACATGGACTTTATTAATTTGTCCTCTTACTTTGTGTCTATTCTTCTATACCATTATAAAAGTAACTGCCTCATAGGATTGGAATCTTTGATTCCACCTCCATGTGATGTTGCTTTTTGGAATCCGCATCGAGCTTGCATGTGAGATCGCTCGATGCCTTGCGTGGACCATATCACCAAACTTCCTTGTTCAGTAAAGTATGGACCATGAGCCTCAAGTATATGATGCATTAAAGAACACAGGATATCCACAATTAAACTTAAAATATTACATGTACATTTTAATTATAATAAAATAGTGACCACTCTTACCATATTTCGCATAATGCAATTTGAAGTCCCATATCTTACTTTCTTCACTTCATATATTGCCCTCTTGCAAACGGTTTCTATATCATTCGATTTGGACTTTATTAATTTGTCCTAATGCTTTACCGCTATTCTCTTACTGACTCTCTCCTCGGTTGTCAACTACTCTGTATGATGCTCTCCAGCTTTTCATATCTTACTTTCTTCACTTCATATATTGCCCTACGAACGCCTCCATATCATTGGATATGGACTTTCTTAATTTGTCCTCATACTTTACGTATTCTTCTATACCATTATTAAAGTAACTGCCTCATAGGATTGGAATCTTTGATTCCACCTTCATGTGATGTTGCTTTTTGGAATCCGGATCAAGCTTGCCTGTGATATCGCTCGATGCCTTGCGTGGACCATATCACCAAACTTCCTTGTTCAGTAAAGTATGGACCATGAGTCTCAATTACATGATGCATTAAAGAACACAGGATATCCACAATTAAACTTAAAATATTACATGTACATTTTAATTCTAACAAAATAGTGACCACTCTTACCATATTAAGCATAATGCAATTTGACATCCACCTTGTATCATTAAATTATATAAGTTTACCACCGCCTCTTTAAATGTATCGGCATTATCACAATTGAATGTCATGTTTTATAAAAGTGTGCATAGATGTATCATATACCACCTCTTGAAAAAAATATTAAAGTGGCAATGCCTAGTTGCCATCTTCTCCCCTCATGTGTAGCCGGCCAGAATAGGGGGAGCATCTTTCCCATTTAGAGGAGCTTGGCCTTTATCATTACATACTATAGGTGATAGTACGTTCACTAGATATGGACGAATAAACTAGTGCCTTGGTACGCATCATACTCACAAGGCTAGGAAGAATGGAGAGAAATGAAAGAAATGCCTTCATTTGTAAATGGGACTTACTATAAGTTATTGACACTTACTTTTAAAATATATCAACACTATGAACATTTCAAAAAAGTTACCCAAATCCAACTTTAGCAGACACCTATTTCTTTAAGACATTGGATCGCTCCAGTTCTCTCATAAACATAAAATGTTATTATATTGCGGTACACATTATACTCACAAGCTAAAAGGAACGGAGAGAAATGAAAGAAGTGCCTTCATAAGTTATTGACACTTACTTTTAAAATATATCAATAGTATGTTCTCTTAAAAAATATCTATATTGATATTCACTTTGTAGATCTTGCAATATTTCTTGCACCAACCTTGAGAAAGATACCTTGGGTATAATCAACTCGAGACTCTTATGGACCTCCTAATTTCACAAAGAGTGGCGATGCCTAGTCTCCATCTTCTCTTCTCATGTGTAGCTGGCGTAGGGGGAGCATCTTTCCCATTTAGAGGAGCTTGGCCTTCATCATTACGTACTGTCGTTGATAGATATAGACGAATGAACTAGTGCCTTGTTACGCATCATACTCATAAGCTAGAAAGAATGGAGAGAAATGCCTTCATTTGTAAATGGGACTTACTACAAGTTATTGACACTTACTTTTAAAATATATCAACACTATGAACATTTTAAAAAAGTTACCCAAATCCATCTTTAGCAAACACCTATCTCTTTAAAACATTGGATTGCTCTAGTTCTCTCATAAACATAAAATGTTATTATATTTCTCAGTTACATATCCGAATCACTTCTATCACCACTTTGTGCTCGATGTTTCGATTTGCTACCGACTCTCTTGTGGGTTGTCAATCATTCTGTATGATGTTCTCTAACTGTGTTATTTTTATATCTTACTTTCTTCACTTCATATATTGCCCTGCAAAGAGTTTCTATATCATTGGATTTGGACTTTATTAATTGTCCTCTTACTTTATCGCTATTCTCTTACTGACTCTCTCCTCGGTTGTCAACTACTCTGTATGACGTTCTCTAGCTGTGCTATTTTTATATCTAAATTTCATCTCTTCATATATTGCCCTACGAACACCTCTATATCATTGGATATGGACTTTCTTAATTTGTCCTCTCACTTTACGTCTATTCTTCTGTACCATTATTAAAGTAACTGTCTCATAGGATTGGAATCTTTGATTCCACCTCCATGTGATGTTGCTTTTTGGAATCCGCATTGAGCTTGCCTGTGAGATCGCTCGATGCCTTGTGTGGATCATATCACCAAACTTCCTTGTTCAGTGAAGTATGAACCATGAGCCTCAAGTGTATGATGCATTAAAGAACAACATAGGATACCCACAATTAAACTTAAAATATTACATGTACATTTTAATTATAACTAAATAGTGACCACTCTTCCCATATTGTGCATAATGCAATTTGAAGTCCACGCGTGCATCATTGAATTATAAAAGTTTACCACCGCCTCTTTAAATGCATCGGCATTATCAGAATTAAATGTCATGTTATATGAAAGTGTGCATAGATGTATCATATACCACCTCTTGGAAAAAAAATATTTTAATCCCATTAGAGGCTTGCAGGGCCCTTGTCCGTAGGCCTGCAGAGGCTTGCATTTTAAAGCCCCTGGGGTCCTCGTGCGTCGCGCCTTTGCAATATTTCTTGCACCAATCTTGAGAAAGCTACCTTGGGTATAATCAACTCAGGAGGATTCTTCTAGAACTCCAAATTTCACAAAGAGTGGCGATGCCTAGTCTTCATCTTCTCTTCTTATATGTGTATCTAGCATAGCGGGAGCATATTTCCTATTTGGAGGAGCTTGGCCTTCATCATTAAGTACTATCGGTGATAGTATGTTCACTAGATCCAGATAAATGAACTAGTGCTGTGGTACGCATTATACTCAGAAGCTGAAACGAATTGAGAGAAATGGAAGAAGTGCCTTCATTTCTAAATGGGAGTTACTATAAGTTATTGACACTTACTTTTAAAATATATCAATAGTATGTTATCTTGAAAAGCATCTATATTGATTTTTGCTTTGTAGTATGTTATCTTGAAAAGCATCTATATTGATTTTTGCTTTGTAGATCTTGCAATATTTCTTGCACACCAACCTTGAGAAAGATACCTTGGGTATAATCAACTCGAGACTCTTATGGACTCCTAGTCTCCATCTTCTCTTCTCATGTGTAGCTGGCGTAGGGGGAGCATCTTGCCCATTTAGCGGAGCTTGGCCTTCATCATTACATACTGTCGTTGATAGTACGTTCACTAGACATAGACGAATGAGCTAGTGCCTTGTTACGCATCATACTCATAAGCTAGAGAGAATGGAGAGAAATGCCTTCATTTGTAAATGGGACTTACTACAAGTTATTGACACTTACTTTTAAAATATATCAACACTATGAACATTTTAAAAAAGTTACCCAAATCCGTCTCTTTAACAAACACCTATCTCTTTAAAACATTGGATTGCTCCAGTTCTCTCATAAACATAAAATGTTATTATATTTCTCAGTTACATATCCAAATCACTTCTATCACCACTTTGTACTCAATGTTTCGATTTGCTACCGACTCTCTCGTGGGTTGTCAATCATTCTGTATGATGTTCTCTAACTGTGTTATTTTCATATCTTACTTTCTTCACTTCATATATTGCCCTGCAAAGAGTTTCTATATCATTGGATTTGGACTTTATTAATTTGTCCTCTTACTTTATCGCTATTCTCTTACTGACTCTCTCCTCGGTTGTCAACTACTCTGTATGACGTTCTCTAGCTGTGCTATTTTCATATCTAAATTTCTTCACTTCCAATATTGCCCTACAAACACCTCTATATCATTGGATATGGACTTTCTTAATTTGTCCTCTCACTTTACGTCTATTCTTCTATACCATTATTAAAGTAACTGCCTCATAGGATTGGAATCTTTGATTCCACCTTTATGTGATGTTGCTTTTTGGAATCCGCATCGAGCTTGCCTGTGAGATCGCTCGATGCCTTGTGTGGACCATATCACCAAACTTTTTTGTTCAGTGAAGTATGCACCATGACCCTCAAGTATATGATGCATTAAAGAACACAGGATCTCCACAATCAAACTCAAAATATTACATGCACATTTTAATTATAACAAAATAGGGACCACTCTCACCATATTGTGCGTAATGCAATTTGAATTCAACCCTTGTATCATTGAATTATGAAAGTTTACCACCGCCTCTTTAAATGCATCGGCATTATCAGAATTGAATGTCATGTTGTATAAAAGTGTGCATAGATGTATCATATACCACCTCTTGAAAAAAATATTAAAGAGTGGCGATGCCTAGTCGCCATCTTCTCTTCTCATGTGTAGCTGACCAGCATAGGGGGAGCATCTTTCCCATTTAGAGGAGCTTGGCCTTCATCATTATGTACTATCGGTGATAGTACGTTCACTAGATATGGACTAGTGCCTTGGTACGCATCATACTCACAAGCCAGAAAGAACGGAGAGAAATGAAAGAAATGCCTTCATTTGTAAATGGGACTTACTATAAGTTGTTGACACTTACTTTTAAATTATATCAACATTATGAAAAGTTATCCAAATCCAACTTTAGCAAACAATTATTTCTTTAAAACATTGAGTTCTCTCATAAACATAAAATGTTATTATATTTCTCAATTACAAATCTGAGTCACTTCTATCACCACTTTGTGCTCGATGCTTCGATTTGCTCTATCGACTCTCTCGTGGGTTGTCAATCATTTTGTATGATGGTCTCTAACTGTGTTATTTTCATATCTTACTTTCTTCACTTCATATTGCACATGGACTTTATTAATTTGTCCTCTTACTTTGTGTCTATTCTTCTATACCATTATAAAAGTAACTGCCTCATAGGATTGGAATCTTTGATTCCACCTCCATGTGATGTTGCTTTTTGGAATCCGCATCGAGCTTGCATGTGAGATCGCTCGATGCCTTGCGTGGACCATATCACCAAACTTCCTTGTTCAGTAAAGTATGGACCATGAGCCTCAAGTATATGATGCATTAAAGAACACAGGATATCCACAATTAAACTTAAAATATTACATGTACATTTTAATTATAATAAAATAGTGACCACTCTTACCATACTTCGCATAATGCAATTTGAAGTCCCATATCTTACTTTCTTCACTTCATATATTGCCCTCTTGCAAACGGTTTCTATATCATTCGATTTGGACTGTATTAATTTGTCCTAATGCTTTACCGCTATTCTCTTACTGACTCTCTCCTCGGTTGTCAACTACACTGTATGATGCTCTCCAGCTTTTCATATCTTACTTTCTTCACTTCATATATTGCCCTACGAACGCCTCCATATCATTGGATATGGACTTTCTTAATTTGTCCTCATACTTTACGTATTCTTCTATACCATTATTAAAGTAACTGCCTCATAGGATTGGAATCTTTGATTCCACCTTCATGTGATGTTGCTTTTTGGAATCCGGATCAAGCTTGCCTGTGATATCGCTCGATGCCTTGCGTGGACCATATCACCAAACTTCCTTGTTCAGTAAAGTATGGACCATGAGTCTCAATTACATGATGCATTAAAGAACACAGGATATCCACAATTAAACTTAAAATATTACATGTACATTTTAATTCTAACAAAATAGTGACCACTCTTACCATATTAAGCATAATGCAATTTGACATCCACCCTGTATCATTAAATTATATAAGTTTACCACCGCCTCTTTAAATGTATCGGCATTATCACAATTGAATGTCATGTTTTATAAAAGTGTGCATAGATGTATCATATACCACCTCTTGAAAAAAATATTAAAGTGGCAATGCCTAGTCGCCATCTTCTCCCCTCGTGTAGCCGGCCAGCATAGGGGGAGCATCTTTCCCATTTAGAGGAGCTTGGCCTTTATCATTACATACTATAGGTGATAGTACGTTCACTAGATATGGACGAATAAACTAGTGCCTTGGTACGCATCATACTCACAAGGCTAGGAAGAATGGAGAGAAATGAAAGAAATGCCTTCATTTGTAAATGGGACTTACTATAAGTTATTGACACTTACTTTTAAAATATATCAACACTATGAACATTTCAAAAAAGTTACCCAAATCCAACTTTAGCAGACACCTATTTCTTTAAGACATTGGATCGCTCCAGTTCTCTCATAAACATTAAATGTTATTATATTGCAGTACACATTATACTCACAAGCTAAAAGGAACGGAGAGAAATGAAAGAAGTGCGTTCATAAGTTATTGACACTTACTTTTAAAAATATATCAATAGTATGTTCTCTTAAAAAATATCTATATTGATTTTCACTTTGTAGATCTTGCAATATTTCTTGCACCAACCTTGAGACAGATACCTTGGGTATAATCAACTCGAGACTCTTATGGACCTCCTAATTTCACAAAGAGTGGCGATGCCTAGTCTCCATCTTCTCTTCTCATGTGTAGCTGGCGTAGGGGGAGCATCTTTCCCATTTAGAGGAGCTTGGCCTTCATCATTACGTACTGTCGTTGATAGATATAGACGAATGAACTAGTGCCTTGTTACGTATCATACTCATAAGCTAGAAAGAATGGAGAGAAATGCCTTCATTTGTAAATGGGACTTACTACAAGTTATTGACACTTACTTTTAAAATATATCAACACTATGAACATTTTAAAAAAGTTACCCAAATCCATCTTTAGCAAACACCTATCTCTTTAAAACATTGGATTGCTCTAGTTCTCTCATAAACATAAAATGTTATTATATTTCTCAGTTACATATCCGAATCACTTCTATCAGCACTTTGTGCTCGATGTTTCGATTTGCTACCGACTCTCTCGTGGGTTGTCAATCATTCTGTATGATGTTCTCTAACTGTGTTATTTTCATATCTTACTTTCTTCACTTCATATATTGCCCTGCAAAGAGTTTCTATATCATTGGATTTGGACTTTATTAATTGTCCTCTTACTTTATCGCTATTCTCTTACTGACTCTCTCCTCGGTTGTCAACTACTCTGTATGACGTTCTCTAGCTGTGCTATTTTTATATCTAAATTTCTTCTCTTCATATATTGCCCTACGAACACCTCTATATCATTGGATATGGACTTTCTTAATTTGTCCTCTCACTTTACGTCTATTCTTCTGTACCATTATTAAAGTAACTGTCTCATAGGATTGGAATCTTTCATTCCACCTCCATGTGATGTTGCTTTTTGGAATCCGCATTGAGCTTGCCTATGAGATCGCTCGATGCCTTGCGTGGATCATATCACCAAACTTCCTTGTTCAGTGAAGTATGAACCATGAGCCTCAAGTGTATGATGCATTAAAGAACAACATAGGATACCCACAATTAAACTTAAAATATTACATGTACATTTTAATTATAACTAAATAGTGACCACTCTTTCCATATTGTGCATAATGCAATTTAAAGTCCACGCGTGCATCATTGAATTATAAAAGTTTACCACCGCCTCTTTAAATGCATCGGCATTATCAGAATTAAATGTCATGTTATATGAAAGTGTGCATAGATGTATCATATACCACCTCTTGGAAAAAAAATATTTTAATCCCATCAGAGGCTTGCAGGGCCCTTGTCCGTGGGCCTGCAGAGGCTTGCATTTTAAAGCCCCTGGGGTCCTCGTGCGTCGCGCCTTTGCAATATTTCTTGCACCAATCTTGAGAAAGCTACCTTGGGTATAATCAACTCAGGATGATTCTTCTAGAACTCCAAATTTCACAAAGAGTGGCGATGCCTAGTCTTCATCTTCTCTTCTTATATGTGTATCTAGCATAGCGGGAGCATATTTCCTATTTGGAGGAGCTTGGCCTTCATCATTAAGTACTATCGGTGATAGTATGTTCACTAGATCCAGATAAATGAACTAGTGCTGTGGTACGCATTATACTCAGAAGCTAAAAGGAATTGAGAGAAATGGAAGAAGTGCCTTCATTTCTAAATGGGAGTTACTATAAGTTATTGACACTTACTTTTAAAATATATCAATAGTATGTTATCTTGAAAAGCATCTATATTGATTTTTGCTTTGTAGTATGTTATCTTGAAAAGCATCTATATTGATTTTTGCTTTGTAGATCTTGCAATATTTCTTGCACACCAACCTTGAGAAAGATACCTTGGGTATAATCAACTCGAGACTCTTATGGACTCCTAGTCTCCATCTTCTCTTCTCATGTGTAGCTGGCGTAGGGGGAGCATCTGTCCCATTTAGCGGAGCTTGGCCTTCATCATTACATACTGTCGTTGATAGTACGTTCACTAGACATAGACGAATGAACTAGTGCCTTGTTACGCATCATACTCATAAGCTAGAGAGAATGGAGAGAAATGCCTTCATTTGTAAATGGGACTTACTACAAGTTATTGACACTTACTTTTAAAATATATCAACAGTATGAACATTTTAAAAAAGTTACCCAAATCCGTCTCTTTAACAAACACCTATCTCTTTAAAACATTGGATTGCTCCAGTTCTCTCATAAACATAAAATGTTATTATATTTCTCAATTACATATCCAAATCACTTCTATCACCACTTTGTACTCAATGTTTCGATTTGCTACCGACTCTCTCGTGGGTTGTCAATCATTCTGTATGATGTTCTCTAACTGTGTTATTTTCATATCTTACTTTCTTCACTTCATATATTGCCCTGCAAAGAGTTTCTATATCATTGGATTTGGACTTTATTAATTTGTCCTCTTACTTTATCGCTATTCTCTTACTGACTCTCTCCTCGGTTGTCAACTACTCTGTATGACGTTCTCTAGCTGTGCTATTTTCATATCTAAATTTCTTCACTTCCAATATTGCCCTACAAACACCTCTATATCATTGGATATGGACTTTCTTAATTTGTCCTCTCACTTTACGTCTATTCTTCTATACCATTATTAAAGTAACTGCCTCATAGGATTGGAATCTTTGATTCCACCTCCATGTGATGTTGCTTTTTGGAATCCGGATCAAGCTTGCCTGTGATATCGCTCGATGCCTTGCGTGGACCATATCACCAAACTTCCTTGTTCAGTAAAGTATGGACCATGAGCCTCAAGTATATGATGCATTAAAGAACACAGGATATCCACAATTAAACTTAAAATATTACATGTACATTTTAATTATAATAAAATAGTGACCACTCTTACCATACTTCGCATAATGCAATTTGAAGTCCCATATCTTACTTTCTTCACTTCATATATTGCCCTCTTGCAAACGGTTTCTATATCATTCGATTTGGACTTTATTAATTTGTCCTAATGCTTTACCGCTATTCTCTTACTGACTCTCTCCTCGGTTGTCAACTACACTGTATGATGTTCTCTAACTGTGCTATTTTCATATCTTACTTTCTTCACTTCATATATTGCCCTACGAACGCCTCCATATCATTGGATATGGACTTTCTTAATTTGTCCTCATACTTTACGTATTCTTCTATACCATTATTAAAGTAACTGCCTCATAGGATTGGAATCTTTGATTCCACCTTCATGTGATGTTGCTTTTTGGAATCCGGATCAAGCTTGCCTGTGATATCGCTCGATGCCTTGCGTGGACCATATCACCAAACTTCCTTGTTCAGTAAAGTATGGACCATGAGTCTCAATTACATGATGCATTAAAGAACACAGGATATCCACAATTAAACTTAAAATATTACATGTACATCTTAATTCTAACAAAATAGTGACCACTCTTACCATATTAAGCATAATGCAATTTGACATCCACCTTGTATCATTAAATTATATAAGTTTACCACCGCCTCTTTAAATGTATCGGCATTATCACAATTGAATGTCATGTTTTATAAAAGTGTGCATAGATGTATCATATACCACCTCTTGAAAAAAATATTAAAGTGGCAATGCCTAGTCGCCATCTTCTCCCCTCATGTGTAGCCGGCCAGCATAGGGGGAGCATTTTTCCCATTTAGAGGAGCTTGGCCTTTATCATTACATACTATAGGTGATAGTACGTTCACTAGATATGGACGAATAAACTAGTGCCTTGGTACGCATCATACTCACAAGGCTAGGAAGAATGGAGAGAAATGAAAGAAATGCCTTCATTTGTAAATGGGACTTACTATAAGTTATTGACACTTACTTTTAAAATATATCAACACTATGAACATTTCAAAAAAGTTACCCAAATCCAACTTTAGCAGACACCTATTTCCTTAAGACATTGGATCGCTCCAGTTCTCTCATAAACATAAAACTCACAAGCTAAAAGGAACGGAGAGAAATGAAAGAAGTGCCTTCATAAGTTATTGACACTTACTTTTAAAATATATCAATAGTATGTTCTCTAAAAAAATATCTATATTGATTTTCACTTTGTAGATCTTGCAATATTTCTTGCACCAACCTTGAGAAAGATACCTTGGGTATAATCAACTCGAGACTCTTATGGACCTCCTAATTTCACAAAGAGTGGCGATGCCTAGTCTCCATCTTCTCTTCTCATGTGTAGCTGGCGTAGGGGGAGCATCTTTCCCATTTAGAGGAGCTTGGCCTTCATCATTACGTACTGTCGTTGATAGATATAGATGAATGAACTAGAGCCTTGTTACGCATCATACTCATAAGCTAGAAAGAATGAAGAGAAATGCCTTCATTTGTAAATGGGACTTACTACAAGTTATTGACACTTACTTTTAAAATATATCAACACTATGAACATTTTAAAAAAGTTAACCAAATCCATCTTTAGCAAACACCTATCTCTTTAAAACATTGGATTGCTCTAGTTCTCTCATAAACATAAAATGTTATTATATTTCTCAGTTACATATCCGAATCACTTCTATCACCACTTTGTGCTCGATATTTCGATTTGCTACCGACTCTCTCGTGGGTTGTCAATCATTCTGTATGATGTTCTCTAACTGTGTTATTTTCATATCTTACTTTCTTCACTTCACATATTGCCCTGCAAAGAGTTTCTATATCATTGGATTTGGACTTTATTAATTGTCCTCTTACTTTATCGCTATTCTCTTACTGACTCTCTCCTCGGTTGTCAACTACTCTGTATGACGTTCTCTAGCTGTGCTATTTTCATATCTAAATTTCTTCACTTCCAATATTGCCCTACGAACACCTCTATATCATTGGATATGGACTTTCTTAATTTTTCCTCTCACTTTACGTCTATTCTTCTATACCATTATTAAAGTAACTGCCTCATAGGATTGGAATCTTTGATTCCACCTTTATGTGATGTTGCTTTTTGGAATCCGCATCGAGCTTGCCTGTGAGATCGCTCGATGCCTTGCGTGGACCATATCACCAAACTTTTTTGTTCAGTGAAGTATGCACCATAACCCTCAAGTATATGATGCATTAAAGAACACAGGATCTCCACAATCAAACTCAAAATATTACATGCACATTTTAATTATAACAAAATAGTGACCACTCTCACCATATTGTGCGTAATGCAATTTGAAGTCCACCCCTGTATCATTGAATTATGAAAGTTTACCACCGCCTCTTTAAATGCATCGACATTATCAGAATTGAATGTCATGTTGTATAAAAGTGTGCATAGATGTATCATATACCACCTCTTGAAAAAAATATTAAAGAGTGGCGATGCCTAGTCGCCATCTTCTCTTCTCATGTGTAGCTGACCAGCATAGGGGGAGCATCTTTCCCATTTAGAGGAGCTTGGCCTTCATCATTATGTACTATCGGTGATAGTACGTTCACTAGATATGGACTAGTGCCTTGGTACGCATCATACTCACAAGCTAGAAAGCACGGAGAGAAATGAAAGAAATGCCTACATTTGTAAATGGGACTTACTATAAGTTGTTGACACTTACTTTTAAATTATATCAACATTATGAAAAGTTATCCAAATCCAACTTTACCAAACAATTATTTCTTTAAAACATTGAGTTCTCTCATAAACATAAAACGTTATTATATTTCTCAATTACAAATCTGAGTCACTTCTAACACCACTTTGTGCTCGATGCTTCGATTTGCTCTATCGACTCTCTCGTGGGTTGTCAATCATTTTGTATGATGGTCTCTAACTGTGTTATTTTCATATCTTACTTTCTTCACTCCATATTGCACATGGACTTTATTAATTTGTCCTCTTACTTTGTGTCTATTCTTCTATACCATTATAAAAGTAACTGCCTCATAGGATTGGAATCTTTGATTCCACCTCCATGTGATGTTGCTTTTTGGAATCCGCATCGAGCTTGCATGTGAGATCGCTCGATGCCTTGCGTGGACCATATCACCAAACTTCCTTGTTCAGTAAAGTATGGACCATGAGCCTCAAGTATATGATGCATTAAAGAACACAGGATATCCACAATTAAACTTAAAATATTACATGTACATTTTAATTATAATAAAATAGTGACCACTCTTACCATACTTCGCATAATGCAATTTGAAGTCCCATATCTTACCTTCTTCACTTCATATATTGCCCTCTTGCAAACGGTTTCTATATCATTCGATTTGGACTTTATTAATTTGTCCTAATGCTTTACCGCTATTCTCTTACTGACTCTCTCCTCGGTTGTCAACTACACTGTATGATGCTCTCCAGCTTTTCATATCTTACTTTCTTCACTTCATATATTGCCCTACGAACGCCTCCATATCATTGGATATGGACTTTCTTAATTTGTCCTCATACTTTACGTATTCTTCTATACCATTATTAAAGTAACTGCCTCATAGGATTGGAATCTTTGATTCCACCTTCATGTGATGTTGCTTTTTGGAATCCGGATCAAGCTTGCCTGTGATATCGCTCGATGCCTTGCGTGGACCGTATCACCAAACTTCCTTGTTCAGTAAAGTATGGACCATGAGTCTCAATTACATGATGCATTAAAGAACACAGGATATCCACAATTAAACTTAAAATATTACATGTACATTTTAATTCTAACAAAATAGTGACCACTCTTACCATATTAAGCATAATGCAATTTGACCAGCATCATTAAATTATAAAAGTTTACCACCGCCTCTTTAAATGTATCGGCATTATCACAATTGAATGTCGTGTTTTATAAAAGTGTGCATAGATGTATCATATACCACCTCTTGAAAAAAATATTAAAGTGGCAATGCCTAGTCGCCATCTTCTCCCCTCATGTGTAGCCGGCCAGCATAGGGGGAGCATCTTTCCCATTTAGAGGAGCTTGGCCTTTATCATTACATACTATAGGTGATAGTACGTTCACTAGATATGGACGAATAAACTAGTGCCTTGGTACGCATCATACTCACAAGGCTAGGAAGCACGGAGAGAAATGAAAGAAATGCCTTCATTTGTAAATGGGACTTACTATAAGTTATTGACACTTACTTTTAAAATATATCAACACTATGAACATTTCAAAAAAGTTACCCAAATCCAACTTTAGCAGACACCTATTTCTTTAAGACATTGGATCGCTCCAGTTCTCTCATAAACATAAAATGTTATTATATTGCGGTACACATTATACTCACAAGCTAAAAGGAACGGAGAGAAATGAAAGAAGTGCCTTCATAAGTTATTGACACTTACTTTTAAAATATATCAATAGTATGTTCTCTAAAAAAATATCTATATTGATTTTCACTTTGTAGATCTTGCAATGTTTCTTGCACCAACCTTGAGAAAGATACCTTGGGTATAATCAACTCGAGACTCTTATGGACCTTTTAATTTCACAAAGAGTGGCGATGCCTAGTCTCCATCTTGTCTTCTCATGTGTAGCTGGTGTAGGGGGAGCATCTTTCCCATTTAGAGGAGCTTGGCCTTCATCATTACGTACTGTCGTTGATGTTGGAATTAGGGTTGCAAGAATGCACACACAACTTCAAGAAGATGAGGAAGCTTGAGCACAACACAGTAGTGTATTATGAGTGCCAAAAATGAAAGATAACAAGCCCTAGAAGATAATGGGCGTATATACAATGCACGGGGGAAAAAACCTCCTAGTGAGGGAAAAAGTGCCCCGGCGGTCCTAAGTGTGTTCACACACATCACTACTATAATATGGTAACAAATCCCCCCTGGAGTGATGCGGTGAACAAGAGCTAGCACTCATGTATAGGGAAGTGTCTAGCTATGTGGACGAATCCACAAAAGGGAGTAAGCCCAAAGCTTTGCGAAAAGCTTCGAACTTCTCACGAGGCAGAGCCTTTGTGAAAAGGTCTGCAAGGTTATCCTGTGTTGGCACATAAGCCAAACTGATCTCTCCTGCAGAGAGTCTCTCCCTGACATAATGGTAGTGCACCTCAATGTGCTTCGTACGAGCATGGAACACTGGGTTCCGCGCAACTGCCAATGCGCTCTGACTGTCAGTGAAGATGGTGGTGGCAGATGGCTGCCCAACACCCAAATCAGCCATAAGGCGTCTGAGCCACACACGCTCAACCATAGCTGTGAAAGCTGCCCTGTACTCAGCTTCACAACTAGAAGTGGCCACAGTAGGCTGCTTCTTGCTCAACCATGATATGCATGAGCTTCCAAGCATGAAGCAAAAACCACTCGTGGACACGCGTGTGTCATAACAACCAGCCCAGTCAGAATCTGAAAAAGCATGTAAATCTGGCGGCAATGATCCCCCCTTGGGATAAAACAACCCAAGATGCCGAGTACCACTCAAATAGCGAAAGATACGCTTCACTGCCTGCCAATGCTTAATGCCTGGGCTATGCATAAATCTGCTCACCTGTGAGACTGCAAACTGAATGTCTGGCCTCGTAATGCATACATAAATGAGGCAACCAACAGCTGTCTGATAGAGTGTGACATCAAAGTGATCTCCAGCATCATGAAGACTCAACTTCAAACCTGTCTCCATTGGAGTAGCAATAGGCTTGCAGTCTTCAAGGCCAAATCTCCGTAACAATGTTTCAATATACTTTGTCTGACACAAAGCAATACCTCCATCACACTGCTTAAATTGTATCCCCAAATAATGATGCAAATGCCCCAAATCTGACATCTCAAAAGAGGCATTCAAATCAGCCTTAAAATCAGCAATATGACTCTCATTTGGTCCTGTGAGCAGCATGTCATCGACATAGAGAGCAATGATTAGATGTACACCATCCACACGTTTAACATACAAAGTGCTTTCTGTTGGACTATTCTGAAACCCATGTGCAGTCAAATATGCATGTATTTTTTCATACCAAGCTCGTGGAGCTTGCTTTAAACCATATAAAGCCTTTTTTAACCTGCACACTTTGTTTTCCTGCCCTCTTTGAACAAAACCACGAGGCTGCGATACATACACCTCCTCATGCAAATCTCCATTTAAGAACGCAGTCTTTATGTCCAGCTGATGTACATTCCAACCATTATGAGCTGCTAATGCACAGATGCTACGAACAGTGGTCATACGACATGTGGGAGCAAAAGTCTCATCAAAATCAATGCCCTTCTCTTGAGCATAACCTTTTGCAACAAGCCTAGCCTTATGGCGATCCACTGTGCCATCAGGCTTACGCTTCAATTTGTATACCCACTTAGTGCCAATGGCCTTCTTGCCAGGGGGCAAGTCACATAAAGACCATGTACTATTCTTCATAATAGCATCGTATTCTGCTTGCATAGCAGCCATCCAATTTTCTGAACTTTGTGCCTCATCAAATGAAACAGGCTCACTTTCATCGCACATACTAGAAACAGCCAATGCATAACAATCTGACGCATAAGAGGCACCATGAGAGCCAGAACGAGTGCGACTAGACAAAGGGGCATCCAACTTGCTGTCACGCAAAGTCTGCACCAACCATCTAGGCATGTTCCTAGAGCCCTCAATCTCTTGTCTCTCATCCTCAAGTGCATCATGCACATCTGCATCAGATATAGGCTGATCTGTGCCATCATTTAAAACCTGCATAGGCTGAAAAACTGCCTCATGAGGTATTGCACTTGACTGTGCACCACTGAAAAGAGGCAACAATGTATCATAGACATCACGTGAGCTGATATCTGTCTCCTTAGTACATGAAACCAAGGGCTGAACTGCATCTTCCACAAATACAACATCACGGCTAACCAAAATGCGCTTTGTCTGTGGATGATACAAACGATAGCCTTTGCTCTCAGCACTATATCCAACAAAAATACATTTGACAGCTTTGTCATCCAATTTTCTGCGATGTTGCACAGGCACTAATGCATATGCCAGGCAACCAAAAACACGTAAATGGCCAACAGATGGCTTGCGGCTATGCCAAGCCTCATATGGAGTGACAACCTGTAATGCTTTGGTGGGACACCTGTTTAGTACATAAGTGGCACACATGACAGCCTCAAGCCAAAAACCATGTGGTAGACTTTGACTCTTAACCATACATCTTGCCATTTCCATGAGAGACCTGTTTTTTCTCTCAGCCACACCATTTTGCTGTGGTGTATACGGCACTGTACATTGGTGTTTTATCCCACGCTCAGCCAGAAATGCATTAAATTCTGAAGACATATACTCCCCCCCTCGATCTGAACGGAGGGTGCCCATCTTACTTTCTGACACATTTTCAGCCATAACCAAAAACTGTTTGAAGCACAAAAACACTTCGGACTTTGCCTTCAAAGGATATACCCATGCATGCCTGGTAAAATCATCAATGAAAGTCACGAAGTAAAGGTAGTTTCCAAATGATGGAGTTTGCATGGGACCACAAACATCACTGTGAACAAGCTGCAATCTGCGTTCAGCTCTCACTGATCCATCTTTGGGAAAGGAAGCACGCTGCATTTTACCCAATATGCAGCCCTCACAAACATGCTTGACAGGTGCCTCAAGCTTAGGCAAAGAAGACACCATTTCAGATTTCTGCAGGCGCAGCAAACTTGCAAAATTCAGATGTCCAAAACGTGCATGCCACAGTTTTGCATTTGAAATAGCCTGCGTATCCATAATAGCACATGCTGAATCCTCTACACATTTGCCATCCATATTGAGCTTATACAGCCCTCGACATAGTGAACCAGATGCTACAATGATGTCACCACAAGAGAGATCATGAACAGTACATCTGTCATCCACAAATTTTACAACCAAACCTGTTTTGGCAAATGCGGAGACTGACAGCAGATTCTTTTTGATCCCTGGCACATACAATGCATCAAAAAGTGTAAAGGTGTTGCCATTTGCAACATTCAGCACAATCTGTCCAACTCCTTCAACGGGATAAGAGGAGTTATTGGCACAAGTGACAGTATTCCCTGTGGGAGCAGACTCAAGGAAAGTGAATAAACTGCGCTGCGAGGTGATATGCTTAGTGGCACCACTGTCAAAGTACCATACATCTGAATCTACTGCAGACATACATGTGTCATGCAAAGATGGGTCATAACTGCACTGCGCATTGAATGCCCATTCTGTATCTAGCACAACATTAGCAGATTCATTGTTAGAAGGAGAGGCATCTGCAACAGCCATACCAGCCTCTTTCTTCTTAGCCTCTTTCGCAGCCAGCTTAGGACACGCTTTGATGACATGATCATTTCCCTTACAGTACTTGCAAAATGTCTTCTGTTTGTCACCCTTCTTCTCATCTTTGTCTTCCTTCTTTGGTTGCGCAGCATTTGCAGATTTCTGCTTACTAGAAGAAAAGCCAGCTTTACCTTTCCCGCTTCTCTGACTAGCAACGAAAGCTTGATCTGCGACACGCATAATATTCCTGTTTTGCCTTGACTGGTCTTCTTGCAGCAAAACAGAAACTAACTCCTCAAATGATAAGGCATTGGGATTGCCTTTCATCATCAAGCGAAGAGTGGAAGCAAAACCCTGATAAGAATCTGGTAGACCATTCAAAACAGTCTGCACAAGTGAACTGTCTGACAGGATTTCATCTGCAGAAATGAGCTGCTCTTTGAAATCCTTGATCTTTGTCAAAAAGCTATCCATAGAATCACCTTCGTTCATATGCTCACTCTCCAACTGTTTTCGGAGATAAGCAACACGAGCCTCATTTCTTGCCTGATACAATGTGGCAAGTACATCCCAAGCATCCTTAGAAGTCCTGCAGGAGCGAATATGTGGGATAATGGTACGTTTGACAGACAGCGCAATCAAGGCATGAGCCTGCGCATCTCTACCATCCCAACGAATCTGCTCTGCTGAAAGTGGTGGTTCTCGAACAGCTGCTACAGCACTTGTGCCTGCACCATCATCAACAGTACCTGTTTCTGATGTGTTTGCAGCATTCCCAGCCACAATAGGACGTGCATCAATACCCTGCACAATGTTCCATAACCCCTTTTCTACCAATACATGTCGCATCATATATGCCCACAATGGATAGTTGGTGCCATCCAACTTATCCTCAGCAGCCAACATGCGGAATACATCATTGTTGTCAGCCATGGCCAATGACTGTACTACTAGATGTAAATGCTGTCTGTAAGAGGTAAACCTGTATAAAATCGACCTGTGCTATGTAGCACAGCCCAAAACAGACGAATGGGCACCTGTCCTGCAGATTTTAATCTTGACAGAAAATCTGCACAGTAGGACGATTTTGCCTGCGCAGTACTTGGAATGCAAAAACGGAGGGCGAAATGACTTCAGATCAAAATGCTGAAACGACCGAGCCCTATGGGCTTTCCCACGGCATATACTAACCTGCAGACGCTCGTGAAACCTCGTCGCAATCGGAGGAGATGAAGCGGCAGTTGCCGGTGATGTTGCCCGAGAGGAGGAAGCCTGCTCTGATACCAATTGTTGGAATTAGGGTTGCAGGAATGCACACACAACTTCAAGAAGATGAGGAAGCTTGAGCACAACACAGTAGTGTATTATGAGTGCCAAAAATGAAAGATAACAAGCCCTAGAAGATAATGGGCGTATATACAATGCACGGGGGAAAAAACCTCCTAGTGAGGGAAAAAGTGCCCCGGCGGTCCTAAGTGTGTTCACACACATCACTACTATAATATGGTAACAGTTGATAGATATAGACGAATGAACTAGAGCCTTGTTACGCATCATACTCATAAGCTAGAAAGAATGGAGAGAAATGCCTTCATTTGTAAATGGGACTTACTACAAGTTATTGACACTTACTTTTAAAATATATCAACACTATGAACATTTTAAAAAAGTTAACCAAATCCATCTTTAGCAAACACCTATCTCTTTAAAACATTGGATTGCTCTAGTTCTCTCATAAACATAAAATGTTATTATATTTCTCAATTACATATCCGAATCACTTCTATCACCACTTTGTGCTCGATGTTTCGATTTGCTACCGACTCTCTCCTGGGTTGTCAATCATTCTGTATGATGTTCTCTAACTGTGTTATTTTTATATCTTACTTTCTTCACTTCATATATTGCCCTGCAAAGAGTTTCTATATCATTGGATTTGGACTTTATTAATTGTCCTCTTACTTTATCGCTATTCTCTTACTGACTCTCTCCTCGGTTGTCAACTACTCTGTATGACGTTCTCTAGCTGTGCTATTTTTATATCTAAATTTCTTCACTTCATATATTGCCCTACAAACACCTCTATATCATTGGATATGGACTTTCTTAATTTGTCCTCTTACTTTACGTCTATTCTTCTGTACCATTATTAAAGTAACTGTCTCATAGGATTGGAATCTTTGATTCCACCTCCATGTGATGTTGCTTTTTGGAATCCGCATTGAGCTTGCCTGTGAGATCGCTCGATGCCTTGCGTGGATCATATCACCAAACTTCCTTGTTCAGTGAAGTATGAACCATGAGCCTCAAGTGTATGATGCATTAAAGAACAACATAGGATACCCACAATTAAACTTAAAATATTACATGTACATTTTAATTATAACTAAATAGTGACCACTCTTTCCATATTGTGCATAATGCAATTTGAAGTCCACACGTGCATCATTGAATTATAAAAGATTACCACCGCCTCTTTAAATGCATCGGCATTATCAGAATTAAATGTCATGTTATATGAAAGTGTGCATAGATGTATCATATACCACCTTTTGGAATAAAAAAATATTAATCCCATCAGAGGCTTGCAGGGCCCTTGTCCGTAGGCCTACAGAGGCTTGCATTTTAAAGCCCCTGGGGTCCTCGTGCGTCGCGCCTTTGCAATATTTCTTGCACCAATCTTGAGAAAGCTACCTTGGGTATAATCAACTCAGGAGGATTCTTCTAGACCTCCAAATTTCACAAAGAGTGGCGATGCCTAGTCTTCATCTTCTCTTCTTATATGTGTATCTAGCATAGCGGGAGCATATTTCCTATTTGGAGGAGCTTGGCCTTCATCATTAAGTACTATCGGTGATAGTATGTGCACTAGATCCAGATAAATGAACTAGTGGTGTGGTACGCATTATACTCAGAAGCTAAAAGGAATTGAGAGAAATGGAAGAAGTGCCTTCATTTCTAAATGGGAGTTACTATAAGTTATTGACACTTACTTTTAAAATATATCAATAGTATGTTATCTTGAAAAGCATCTATATTGATTTTTGCTTTGTAGTATGTTATCTTGAAAAGCATCTATATTGATTTTTGCTTTGTAGATCTTGCAATATTTCTTGCACACCAACCTTGAGAAAGATACCTTGGGTATAATCAACTCGAGACTCTTATGGACTCCTAGTCTCCATCTTCTCTTCTCATGTGTAGCAGGCGTAGGGGGAGCATCTTGCCCATTTAGCGGAGCTTGGCCTTCATCATTACATACTGTCGTTGATAGTACGTTCACTAGACATAGAGGAATGAACTAGTGCCTTGTTACGCATCATACTCATAAGCTAGAGAGAATGGAGAGAAATGCCTTCATTTGTAAATGGGACTTACTACAAGTTATTGACACTTACTTTTAAAATATATCAACACTATGAACATTTTAAAAAAGTTACCCAAATCCGTCTCTTTAGCAAACACCTATCTCTTTAAAACATTGGATTGCTCCAGTTCTCTCATAAACATAAAATGTTATTATATTTCTCAATTACATATCCAAATCACTTCTATCACCACTTTGTACTCAATGTTTCGATTTGCTACCGACTCTCTCGTGGGTTGTCAATCATTTTGTATGATGTTCTCTAACTGTGTTATTTTCATATCTTACTTTCTTCACTTCATATATTGCCCTGCAAAGAGTTTCTATATCATTGGATTTGGACTTTATTAATTTGTCCTCTTACTTTATCGCTATTCTCTTACTGACTCTCTCCTCGGTTGTCAACTACTCTGTATGACGTTCTCTAGCTGTGCTATTTTCATATCTAAATTTCTTCACTTCCAATATTGCCCTACGAACACCTCTATATCATTGGATATGGACTTTCTTAATTTGTCCTCTCACTTTACGTCTATTCTTCTATACCATTATTAAAGTAACTGCCTCATAGGATTGGAATCTTTGATTCCACCTTTATGTGATGTTGCTTTTTGGAATACGCATCGAGCTTGCCTGTGAGATCGCTCGATGCCTTGCGTGGACCATATCACCAAACTTTTTTGTTCAGTGAAGTATGCACCATGACCCTCAAGTATATGATGCATTAAAGAACACAGGATCTCCACAATCAAACTCAAAATATTACATGCACATTTTAATTATAACAAAATAGTGACCCTCTCACCATATTGTGCGTAATGCAATTTGAAGTCCACCCCTGTATCATTGAATCATGAAAGTTTACCACCGCCTCTTTAAATGCATCGGCATTATCAGAATTGAATGTCATGTTGTATAAAAGTGTGCATAGATGTATCATATACCACCTCTTGAAAAAAATATTAAAGAGTGGCGATGCCTAGTCGCCATCTTCTCTTCTCATGTGTAGCTGACCAGCATAGGGGGAGCATCTTTCCCATTTAGAGGAGCTTGGCCTTCATCATTATGTACTATCGGTGATAGTACGTTCACTAGATATGGACTAGTGCCTTGGTACGCATGATACTCACAAGCTAGAAAGCACGGAGAGAAATGAAAGAAATGCCTTCATTTGTAAATGGAACTTACTATAAGTTGTTGACACTTACTTTTAAATTATATCAACATTATGAAAAGTTATCCAAATCCAACTTTAGCAAACAATTATTTCTTTAAAACATTGAGTTCTCTCATAAACATAAAATGTTATTATATTTCTCAATTACAAATCTGAGTCACTTCTATCACCACTTTGTGCTCGATGGTTCGATTTGCTCTATCGACTCTCTCGTGGGTTGTCAATCATTTTGTATGATGGTCTCTAACTGTGTTATTTTCATATCTTACTTTCTTCACTTCATATTGCACATGGACTTTATTAATTTGTCCTCTTACTTTGTGTCTATTCTTCTATACCATTATAAAAGTAACTGCCTCATAGGATTGGAATCTTTGATTCCACCTCCATGTGATGTTGCTTTTTGGAATCCGCATCGAGCTTGCATGTGAGATCGCTCGATGCCTTGCGTGGACCATATCACCAAACTTCCTTGTTCAGTAAAGTATGGACCATGAGCCTCAAGTATATGATGCATTAAAGAACACAGGATATCCACAATTAAACTTAAAATATTACATGTACATTTTAATTATAATAAAATAGTGACCACTCTTACCATACTTCGCATAATGCAATTTGAAGTCCCATATCTTACTTTCTTCACTTCATATATTGCCCTCTTGCAAACGGTTTCTATATCATTCGATTTGGACTTTATTAATTTGTCCTAATGCTTTACCGCTATTCTCTTACTGACTCTCTCCTCGGTTGTCAACTACTCTGTATGATGCTCTCCAGCTTTTCGTATCTTACTTTCTTACTTCATTTGTAAATGGGACTTACTCTAAGTTATTGACACTTACTTTTAAAATATATCAACACTATGAACATTTCAAAAAAGTTACCCAAATCCAACTTTAGCAGACACCTATTTCTTTAAGACATTGGATCGCTCCAGTTCTCTCATAAACATAAACTGTTATTATATTGCGGTACACATTATGCTCACAAGCTAAAAGGAACGGAGAGAAATGAAAGAAGTGCCTTCATAAGTTATTGACACTTACTTTTAAAATATATCAATAGTATGTTCTCTTAAAAAATATCTATATTGATTTTCACTTTGTAGATCTTGCAATATTTCTTGCACCAACCTTGAGAAAGATACCTTGGGTATAATCAACTCGAGACTCTTATGGACCTCCTAATTTCACAAAGAGTGGCGATGCCTAGTCTCCATCTTCTCTTCTCATGTGTAGCTGGCGTAGGGGGAGCATCTTTCCCATTTAGAAGAGCTTGGCCTTCATCATTACGTACTGTCGTTGATAGATATAGACGAATGAACTAGTGCCTTGTTACGCATCATACTCATAAGCTAGAAAGAATGGAGAGAAATGCCTTCATTTGTAAATGGGACTTACTACAAGTTATTGACACTTACTTTTAAAATATATCAACACTATGAACATTTTAAAAAAGTTACCCAAATCCATCTTTAGCAAACACCTATCTCTTTAAAACATTGGATTGCTCCAGTTCTCTCATAAACATAAAATGTTATTATATTTCTCAGTTACATATCCGAATCACTTCTATCACCACTTTGTGCTCGATATTTCGATTTGCTACCGACTCTCTCGTGGGTTGTCAATCATTCTGTATGATGTTCTCTAACTGTGTTATTTTCATATCTTACTTTCTTCACTTCATATATTGCCCTGCAAAGAGTTTCTATATCATTGGATTTGGACTTTATTAATTGTCCTCTTACTTTATCGCTATTCTCTTACAGACTCTCTCCTCGGTTGTCAACTACTCTGTATGACGTTCTCTAGCTGTGCTATTTTTATATCTAAATTTCTTCACTTCATATATTGCCCTACGAACACCTCTATATCATTGGATATGGACTTTCTTAATTTGTCCTCTTACTTTACGTCTATTCTTCTGTACCATTATTAAAGTAACTGTCTCATAGGATTGGAATCTTTGATTCCACCTCCATGTGATGTTGCTTTTTGGAATCCGCATTGAGCTTGCCTGTGAGATCGCTCGATGCCTTGCGTGGATCATAGCACCAAACTTCCTTGTTCAGTGAAGTATGAACCATGAGCCTCAAGTGTATGATGCATTAAAGAACAACATAGGATACCCACAATTAAACTTAAAATATTACATGTACATTTTAATTATAACTAAATAGTGACCACTCTTTCCATATTGTGCATAATGCAATTTGAAGTCCACGCGTGCATCATTGAATTATAAAAGTTTACCACCGCCTCTTTAAATGCATCGGCATTATCAGAATTAAATGTCATGTTATATGAAAGTGTGCATAGATGTATCATATACCACCTCTTGGAAAAAAAATATTTTAATCCCATCAGAGGCTTGCAGGGCCCTTGTCCGTAGGCCTGCAGAGGCTTGCATTTTAAAGCCCCTGGGGTCCTCGTGCGTCGCGCCTTTGCAATATTTCTTGCACCAATCTTGAGAAAGCTACCTTGGGTATAATCAACTCAGGAGGATTCTTCTAGACCTCCAAATTTCACAAAGAGTGGCGATGCCTAGTCTTCATCTTCTCTTCTTATATGTGTATCTAGCATAGCGGGAGCATATTTCCTATTTGGAGGAGCTTGGCCTTCATCATTAAGTACTATCGGTGATAGTATGTGCACTAGATCCAGATAAATGAACTAGTGGTGTGGTACGCATTATACTCAGAAGCTAAAAGGAATTGAGAGAAATGGAAGAAGTGCCTTCATTTCTAAATGGGAGTTACTATAAGTTATTGACACTTACTTTTAAAATATATCAATAGTATGTTATCTTGAAAAGCATCTATATTGATTTTTGCTTTGTAGTATGTTATCTTGAAAAGCATCTATATTGATTTTTGCTTTGTAGATCTTGCAATATTTCTTGCACACCAACCTTGAGAAAGATACCTTGGGTATAATCAACTCGAGACTCTTATGGACTCCTAGTCTCCATCTTCTCTTCTCATGTGTAGCTGGCGTAGGGGGAGCATCTTGCCCATTTAGCGGAGCTTGGCCTTCATCATTACATACTGTCGTTGATAGTACGTTCACTAGACATAGAGGAATGAACTAGTGCCTTGTTACGCATCATACTCATAAGCTAGAGAGAATGGAGAGAAATGCCTTCATTTGTAAATGGGACTTACTACAAGTTATTGACACTTACTTTTAAAATATATCAACACTATGAACATTTTAAAAAAGTTACCCAAATCCGTCTCTTTAGCAAACACCTATCTCTTTAAAACATTGGATTGCTCCAGTTCTCTCATAAACATAAAATGTTATTATATTTCTCAATTACATATCCAAATCACTTCTATCACCACTTTGTACTCAATGTTTCGATTTGCTACCGACTCTCTCGTGGGTTGTCAATCATTTTGTATGATGTTCTCTAACTGTGTTATTTTCATATCTTACTTTCTTCACTTCATATATTGCCCTGCAAAGAGTTTCTATATCATTGGATTTGGACTTTATTAATTTGTCCTCTTACTTTATCGCTATTCTCTTACTGACTCTCTCCTCGGTTGTCAACTACTCTGTATGACGTTCTCTAGCTGTGCTATTTTCATATCTAAATTTCTTCACTTCCAATATTGCCCTACGAACACCTCTATATCATTGGATATGGACTTTCTTAATTTGTCCTCTCACTTTACGTCTATTCTTCTATACCATTATTAAAGTAACTGCCTCATAGGATTGGAATCTTTGATTCCACCTTTATGTGATGTTGCTTTTTGGAATACGCATCGAGCTTGCCTGTGAGATCGCTCGATGCCTTGCGTGGACCATATCACCAAACTTTTTTGTTCAGTGAAGTATGCACCATGACCCTCAAGTATATGATGCATTAAAGAACACAGGATCTCCACAATCAAACTCAAAATATTACATGCACATTTTAATTATAACAAAATAGTGACCCTCTCACCATATTGTGCGTAATGCAATTTGAAGTCCACCCCTGTATCATTGAATCATGAAAGTTTACCACCGCCTCTTTAAATGCATCGGCATTATCAGAATTGAATGTCATGTTGTATAAAAGTGTGCATAGATGTATCATATACCACCTCTTGAAAAAAATATTAAAGAGTGGCGATGCCTAGTCGCCATCTTCTCTTCTCATGTGTAGCTGACCAGCATAGGGGGAGCATCTTTCCCATTTAGAGGAGCTTGGCCTTCATCATTATGTACTATCGGTGATAGTACGTTCACTAGATATGGACTAGTGCCTTGGTACGCATGATACTCACAAGCTAGAAAGCACGGAGAGAAATGAAAGAAATGCCTTCATTTGTAAATGGAACTTACTATAAGTTGTTGACACTTACTTTTAAATTATATCAACATTATGAAAAGTTATCCAAATCCAACTTTAGCAAACAATTATTTCTTTAAAACATTGAGTTCTCTCATAAACATAAAATGTTATTATATTTCTCAATTACAAATCTGAGTCACTTCTATCACCACTTTGTGCTCGATGGTTCGATTTGCTCTATCGACTCTCTCGTGGGTTGTCAATCATTTTGTATGATGGTCTCTAACTGTGTTATTTTCATATCTTACTTTCTTCACTTCATATTGCACATGGACTTTATTAATTTGTCCTCTTACTTTGTGTCTATTCTTCTATACCATTATAAAAGTAACTGCCTCATAGGATTGGAATCTTTGATTCCACCTCCATGTGATGTTGCTTTTTGGAATCCGCATCGAGCTTGCATGTGAGATCGCTCGATGCCTTGCGTGGACCATATCACCAAACTTCCTTGTTCAGTAAAGTATGGACCATGAGCCTCAAGTATATGATGCATTAAAGAACACAGGATATCCACAATTAAACTTAAAATATTACATGTACATTTTAATTATAATAAAATAGTGACCACTCTTACCATACTTCGCATAATGCAATTTGAAGTCCCATATCTTACTTTCTTCACTTCATATATTGCCCTCTTGCAAACGGTTTCTATATCATTCGATTTGGACTTTATTAATTTGTCCTAATGCTTTACCGCTATTCTCTTACTGACTCTCTCCTCGGTTGTCAACTACTCTGTATGATGCTCTCCAGCTTTTCATATCTTACTTTCTTACTTCATTTGTAAATGGGACTTACTCTAAGTTATTGACACTTACTTTTAAAATATATCAACACTATGAACATTTCAAAAAAGTTACCCAAATCCAACTTTAGCAGACACCTATTTCTTTAAGACATTGGATCGCTCCAGTTCTCTCATAAACATAAACTGTTATTATATTGCGGTACACATTATGCTCACAAGCTAAAAGGAACGGAGAGAAATGAAAGAAGTGCCTTCATAAGTTATTGACACTTACTTTTAAAATATATCAATAGTATGTTCTCTTAAAAAATATCTATATTGATTTTCACTTTGTAGATCTTGCAATATTTCTTGCACCAACCTTGAGAAAGATACCTTGGGTATAATCAACTCGAGACTCTTATGGACCTCCTAATTTCACAAAGAGTGGCGATGCCTAGTCTCCATCTTCTCTTCTCATGTGTAGCTGGCGTAGGGGGAGCATCTTTCCCATTTAGAAGAGCTTGGCCTTCATCATTACGTACTGTCGTTGATAGATATAGACGAATGAACTAGTGCCTTGTTACGCATCATACTCATAAGCTAGAAAGAATGGAGAGAAATGCCTTCATTTGTAAATGGGACTTACTACAAGTTATTGACACTTACTTTTAAAATATATCAACACTATGAACATTTTAAAAAAGTTACCCAAATCCATCTTTAGCAAACACCTATCTCTTTAAAACATTGGATTGCTCCAGTTCTCTCATAAACATAAAATGTTATTATATTTCTCAGTTACATATCCGAATCACTTCTATCACCACTTTGTGCTCGATATTTCGATTTGCTACCGACTCTCTCGTGGGTTGTCAATCATTCTGTATGATGTTCTCTAACTGTGTTATTTTCATATCTTACTTTCTTCACTTCATATATTGCCCTGCAAAGAGTTTCTATATCATTGGATTTGGACTTTATTAATTGTCCTCTTACTTTATCGCTATTCTCTTACAGACTCTCTCCTCGGTTGTCAACTACTCTGTATGACGTTCTCTAGCTGTGCTATTTTTATATCTAAATTTCTTCACTTCATATATTGCCCTACGAACACCTCTATATCATTGGATATGGACTTTCTTAATTTGTCCTCTTACTTTACGTCTATTCTTCTGTACCATTATTAAAGTAACTGTCTCATAGGATTGGAATCTTTGATTCCACCTCCATGTGATGTTGCTTTTTGGAATCCGCATTGAGCTTGCCTGTGAGATCGCTCGATGCCTTGCGTGGATCATAGCACCAAACTTCCTTGTTCAGTGAAGTATGAACCATGAGCCTCAAGTGTATGATGCATTAAAGAACAACATAGGATACCCACAATTAAACTTAAAATATTACATGTACATTTTAATTATAACTAAATAGTGACCACTCTTTCCATATTGTGCATAATGCAATTTGAAGTCCACGCGTGCATCATTGAATTATAAAAGTTTACCACCGCCTCTTTAAATGCATCGGCATTATCAGAATTAAATGTCATGTTATATGAAAGTGTGCATAGATGTATCATATACCACCTCTTGGAAAAAAAATATTTTAATCCCATCAGAGGCTTGCAGGGCCCTTGTCCGTAGGCCTGCAGAGGCTTGCATTTTAAAGCCCCTGGGGTCCTCGTGCGTCGCGCCTTTGCAATATTTCTTGCACCAATCTTGAGAAAGCTACCTTGGGTATAATCAACTCAGGAGGATTCTTCTAGACCTCCAAATTTCACAAAGAGTGGCGATGCCTAGTCTTCATCTTCTCTTCTTATATGTGTATCTAGCATAGCGGGAGCATATTTCCTATTTGGAGGAGCTTGGCCTTCATCATTAAGTACTATCGGTGATAGTATGTGCACTAGATCCAGATAAATGAACTAGTGGTGTGGTACGCATTATACTCAGAAGCTAAAAGGAATTGAGAGAAATGGAAGAAGTGCCTTCATTTCTAAATGGGAGTTACTATAAGTTATTGACACTTACTTTTAAAATATATCAATAGTATGTTATCTTGAAAAGCATCTATATTGATTTTTGCTTTGTAGTATGTTATCTTGAAAAGCATCTATATTGATTTTTGCTTTGTAGATCTTGCAATATTTCTTGCACACCAACCTTGAGAAAGATACCTTGGGTATAATCAACTCGAGACTCTTATGGACTCCTAGTCTCCATCTTCTCTTCTCATGTGTAGCTGGCGTAGGGGGAGCATCTTGCCCATTTAGCGGAGCTTGGCCTTCATCATTACATACTGTCGTTGATAGTACGTTCACTAGACATAGAGGAATGAACTAGTGCCTTGTTACGCATCATACTCATAAGCTAGAGAGAATGGAGAGAAATGCCTTCATTTGTAAATGGGACTTACTACAAGTTATTGACACTTACTTTTAAAATATATCAACACTATGAACATTTTAAAAAAGTTACCCAAATCCGTCTCTTTAGCAAACACCTATCTCTTTAAAACATTGGATTGCTCCAGTTCTCTCATAAACATAAAATGTTATTATATTTCTCAATTACATATCCAAATCACTTCTATCACCACTTTGTACTCAATGTTTCGATTTGCTACCGACTCTCTCGTGGGTTGTCAATCATTTTGTATGATGTTCTCTAACTGTGTTATTTTCATATCTTACTTTCTTCACTTCATATATTGCCCTGCAAAGAGTTTCTATATCATTGGATTTGGACTTTATTAATTTGTCCTCTTACTTTATCGCTATTCTCTTACTGACTCTCTCCTCGGTTGTCAACTACTCTGTATGACGTTCTCTAGCTGTGCTATTTTCATATCTAAATTTCTTCACTTCCAATATTGCCCTACGAACACCTCTATATCATTGGATATGGACTTTCTTAATTTGTCCTCTCACTTTACGTCTATTCTTCTATACCATTATTAAAGTAACTGCCTCATAGGATTGGAATCTTTGATTCCACCTTTATGTGATGTTGCTTTTTGGAATACGCATCGAGCTTGCCTGTGAGATCGCTCGATGCCTTGCGTGGACCATATCACCAAACTTTTTTGTTCAGTGAAGTATGCACCATGACCCTCAAGTATATGATGCATTAAAGAACACAGGATCTCCACAATCAAACTCAAAATATTACATGCACATTTTAATTATAACAAAATAGTGACCCTCTCACCATATTGTGCGTAATGCAATTTGAAGTCCACCCCTGTATCATTGAATCATGAAAGTTTACCACCGCCTCTTTAAATGCATCGGCATTATCAGAATTGAATGTCATGTTGTATAAAAGTGTGCATAGATGTATCATATACCACCTCTTGAAAAAAATATTAAAGAGTGGCGATGCCTAGTCGCCATCTTCTCTTCTCATGTGTAGCTGACCAGCATAGGGGGAGCATCTTTCCCATTTAGAGGAGCTTGGCCTTCATCATTATGTACTATCGGTGATAGTACGTTCACTAGATATGGACTAGTGCCTTGGTACGCATGATACTCACAAGCTAGAAAGCACGGAGAGAAATGAAAGAAATGCCTTCATTTGTAAATGGAACTTACTATAAGTTGTTGACACTTACTTTTAAATTATATCAACATTATGAAAAGTTATCCAAATCCAACTTTAGCAAACAATTATTTCTTTAAAACATTGAGTTCTCTCATAAACATAAAATGTTATTATATTTCTCAATTACAAATCTGAGTCACTTCTATCACCACTTTGTGCTCGATGGTTCGATTTGCTCTATCGACTCTCTCGTGGGTTGTCAATCATTTTGTATGATGGTCTCTAACTGTGTTATTTTCATATCTTACTTTCTTCACTTCATATTGCACATGGACTTTATTAATTTGTCCTCTTACTTTGTGTCTATTCTTCTATACCATTATAAAAGTAACTGCCTCATAGGATTGGAATCTTTGATTCCACCTCCATGTGATGTTGCTTTTTGGAATCCGCATCGAGCTTGCATGTGAGATCGCTCGATGCCTTGCGTGGACCATATCACCAAACTTCCTTGTTCAGTAAAGTATGGACCATGAGCCTCAAGTATATGATGCATTAAAGAACACAGGATATCCACAATTAAACTTAAAATATTACATGTACATTTTAATTATAATAAAATAGTGACCACTCTTACCATACTTCGCATAATGCAATTTGAAGTCCCATATCTTACTTTCTTCACTTCATATATTGCCCTCTTGCAAACGGTTTCTATATCATTCGATTTGGACTTTATTAATTTGTCCTAATGCTTTACCGCTATTCTCTTACTGACTCTCTCCTCGGTTGTCAACTACTCTGTATGATGCTCTCCAGCTTTTCATATCTTACTTTCTTCACTTCATATATTGCCCTACGAACGCCTCCATAACATTGGATATGGACTTTCTTAATTTGTCCTCATACTTTACGTATTCTTCTATACCATTATTAAAGTAACTGCCTCATAGGATTGGAATCTTTGATTCCACCTTCATGTGATGTTGCTTTTTGGAATCCGGATCAAGCTTGCCTGTGATATCGCTCGATGCCTTGCGTGGACCATATCACCAAACTTCCTTGTTCAGTAAAGTATGGACCATGAGTCTCAATTACATGATGCATTAAAGAACACAGGATATCCACAATTAAACTTAAAATATTACATGTACATTTTAATTCTAACAAAATAGCGACCACTCTTACCATATTAAGCATAATGCAATTTGACATCCACCCTGTATCATTAAATTATATAAGTTTACCACCGCCTCTTTAAATGTATCGGCATTATCACAATTGAATGTCATGTTTTATAAAAGTGTGCATAGATTTATCATATACCACCTCTTGAAAAAAATATTAAAGTGGCAATGCCTAGTCGCCATATTCTCCCCTCATGTGTAGCCAGCCAGCATAGGGGGAGCATCTTTCCCATTTAGAGGAGCTTGGTCTTTATCATTACATACTATAGGTGATAGTACGTTCACTAGATATGGACGAATAAACTAGTGCCTTGGTACGCATCATACTCACAAGGCTAGGAAGAATGGAGAGAAATGAAAGAAATGCCTTCATTTGTAAATGGGACTTACTCTAAGTTATTGACACTTACTTTTAAAATATATCAACACTATGAACATTTCAAAAAAGTTACCCAAATCCAACTTTAGCAGACACCTATTTCTTTAAGACATTGGATCGCTCCAGTTCTCTCATAAACATAAACTGTTATTATATTGCGGTACACATTATGCTCACAAGCTAAAAGGAACGGAGAGAAATGAAAGAAGTGCCTTCATAAGTTATTGACACTTACTTTTAAAATATATCAATAGTATGTTCTCTTAAAAAATATCTATATTGATTTTCACTTTGTAGATCTTGCAATATTTCTTGCACCAACCTTGAGAAAGATACCTTGGGTATAATCAACTCGAGACTCTTATGGACCTCCTAATTTCACAAAGAGTGGCGATGCCTAGTCTCCATCTTCTCTTCTCATGTGTAGCTGGCGTAGGGGGAGCATCTTTCCCATTTAGAAGAGCTTGGCCTTCATCATTACGTACTGTCGTTGATAGATATAGACGAATGAACTAGTGCCTTGTTACGCATCATACTCATAAGCTAGAAAGAATGGAGAGAAATGCCTTCATTTGTAAATGGGACTTACTACAAGTTATTGACACTTACTTTTAAAATATATCAACACTATGAACATTTTAAAAAAGTTACCCAAATCCATCTTTAGCAAACACCTATCTCTTTAAAACATTGGATTGCTCCAGTTCTCTCATAAACATAAAATGTTATTATATTTCTCAGTTACATATCCGAATCACTTCTATCACCACTTTGTGCTCGATATTTCGATTTGCTACCGACTCTCTCGTGGGTTGTCAATCATTCTGTATGATGTTCTCTAACTGTGTTATTTTCATATCTTACTTTCTTCACTTCATATATTGCCCTGCAAAGAGTTTCTATATCATTGGATTTGGACTTTATTAATTGTCCTCTTACTTTATCGCTATTCTCTTACAGACTCTCTCCTCGGTTGTCAACTACTCTGTATGACGTTCTCTAGCTGTGCTATTTTTATATCTAAATTTCTTCACTTCATATATTGCCCTACGAACACCTCTATATCATTGGATATGGACTTTCTTAATTTGTCCTCTTACTTTACGTCTATTCTTCTGTACCATTATTAAAGTAACTGTCTCATAGGATTGGAATCTTTGATTCCACCTCCATGTGATGTTGCTTTTTGGAATCCGCATTGAGCTTGCCTGTGAGATCGCTCGATGCCTTGCGTGGATCATAGCACCAAACTTCCTTGTTCAGTGAAGTATGAACCATGAGCCTCAAGTGTATGATGCATTAAAGAACAACATAGGATACCCACAATTAAACTTAAAATATTACATGTACATTTTAATTATAACTAAATAGTGACCACTCTTTCCATATTGTGCATAATGCAATTTGAAGTCCACGCGTGCATCATTGAATTATAAAAGTTTACCACCGCCTCTTTAAATGCATCGGCATTATCAGAATTAAATGTCATGTTATATGAAAGTGTGCATAGATGTATCATATACCACCTCTTGGAAAAAAAATATTTTAATCCCATCAGAGGCTTGCAGGGCCCTTGTCCGTAGGCCTGCAGAGGCTTGCATTTTAAAGCCCCTGGGGTCCTCGTGCGTCGCGCCTTTGCAATATTTCTTGCACCAATCTTGAGAAAGCTACCTTGGGTATAATCAACTCAGGAGGATTCTTCTAGACCTCCAAATTTCACAAAGAGTGGCGATGCCTAGTCTTCATCTTCTCTTCTTATATGTGTGTCTAGCATAGCGGGAGCATATTTCCTATTTGGAGGAGCTTGGCCTTCATCATTAAGTACTATCGGTGATAGTATGTTCACTAGATCCAGATAAATGAACTAGTGCTGTGGTACGCATTATACTCAGAAGCTAAAAGGAATTGAGAGAAATGGAAGAAGTGCCTTCATTTCTAAATGGGAGTTACTATAAGTTATTGACACTTACTTTTAAAATATATCAATAGTATGTTATCTTGAAAAGCATCTATATTGATTTTTGCTTTGTAGTATGGTATCTTGAAAAGCATCTATATTGATTTTTGCTTTGTAGATCTTGCAATATTTCTTGCACACCAACCTTGAGAAAGATACCTTGTGTATAATCAACTCGAGACTCTTATGGACTCCTAGTCTCCATCTTCTCTTCTCATGTGTAGCTGGCGTAGGGGGAGCATCTTGCCCATTTAGCGGAGCTTGGCCTTCATCATTACATACTGTCGTTGATAGTACGTTCACTAGACATAGAGGAATGAACTAGTGCCTTGTTACGCATCATACTCATAAGCTAGAGAGAATGGAGAGAAATGCCTTCATTTGTAAATGGGACTTACTACAAGTTATTGACACTTACTTTTAAAATATATCAACACTATGAACATTTTAAAAAAGTTACCCAAATCCGTCTCTTTAGCAAACACCTATCTCTTTAAAACATTGGATTGCTCCAGTTCTCTCATAAACATAAAATGTTATTATATTTCTCAATTACATATCCAAATCACTTCTATCACCACTTTGTACTCAATGTTTCGATTTGCTACCGACTCTCTCGTGGGTTGTCAATCATTCTGTATGATGTTCTCTAACTGTGTTATTTTCATATCTTACTTTCTTCACTTCATATATTGCCCTGCAAAGAGTTTCTATATCATTGGATTTGGACTTTATTAATTTGTCCTCTTACTTTATCGCTATTCTCTTACTGACTCTCTCCTCGGTTGTCAACTACTCTGTATGACGTTCTCTAGCTGTGCTATTTTCATATCTAAATTTCTTCACTTCCAATATTGCCCTACGAACACCTCTATATCATTGGATATGGACTTTCTTAATTTGTCCTCTCACTTTACGTCTATTCTTCTATACCATTATTAAAGTAACTGCCTCATAGGATTGGAATCTTTGATTCCACCTTTATGTGATGTTGCTTTTTGGAATACGCATCGAGCTTGCCTGTGAGATCGCTCGATGCCTTGCGTGGACTATATCACCAAACTTTTTTGTTCAGTGAAGTATGCACCATGACCCTCAAGTATATGATGCATTAAAGAACACAGGATCTCCACAATCAAACTCAAAATATTACATGCACATTTTAATTATAACAAAATAGTGACCCTCTCACCATATTGTGCGTAATGCAATTTGAAGTCCACCCCTGTATCATTGAATCATGAAAGTTTACCACCGCCTCTTTAAATGCATCGGCATTATCAGAATTGAATGTCATGTTGTATAAAAGTGTGCATAGATGTATCATATACCACCTCTTGAAAAAAATATTAAAGAGTGGCGATGCCTAGTCGCCATCTTCTCTTCTCATGTGTAGCTGACCAGCATAGGGGGAGCATCTTTCCCATTTAGAGGAGCTTGGCCTTCATCATTATGTACTATCGGTGATAGTACGTTCACTAGATATGGACTAGTGCCTTGGTACGCATGATACTCACAAGCTAGAAAGCACGGAGAGAAATGAAAGAAATGCCTTCATTTGTAAATGGGACTTACTATAAGTTGTTGACACTTACTTTTAAATTATATCAACATTATGAAAAGTTATCCAAATCCAACTTTAGCAAACAATTATTTCTTTAAAACATTGAGTTCTCTCATAAACATAAAATGTTATTATATTTCTCAATTACAAATCTGAGTCACTTCTATCACCACTTTGTGCTCGATGGTTCGATTTGCTCTATCGACTCTCTCGTGGGTTGTCAATCATTTTGTATGATGGTCTCTAACTGTGTTATTTTCATATCTTACTTTCTTCACTTCATATTGCACATGGACTTTATTAATTTGTCCTCTTACTTTGTGTCTATTCTTCTATACCATTATAAAAGTAACTGCCTCATAGGATTGGAATCTTCGATTCCACCTCCATGTGATGTTGCTTTTTGGAATCCGCATCGAACTTGCATGTGAGATCGCTCGATGCCTTGCGTGGACCATATCACCAAACTTCCTTGTTCAGTAAAGTATGGACCATGAGCCTCAAGTATATGATGCATTAAAGAACACAGGATATCCACAATTAAACTTAAAATATTACATGTACATTTTAATTATAATAAAATAGTGACCACTCTTACCATACTTCGCATAATGCAATTTGAAGTCCCATATCTTACTTTCTTCACTTCATATATTGCCCTCTTGCAAACGGTTTCTATATCATTCGATTTGGACTTTATTAATTTGTCCTAATGCTTTACCGCTATTCTCTTACTGACTCTCTCCTCGGTTGTCAACTACTCTGTATGATGCTCTCCAGCTTTTCATATCTTACTTTCTTCACTTCATATATTGCCCTACGAACGCCTCCATAACATTGGATATGGACTTTCTTAATTTGTCCTCATACTTTACGTATTCTTCTATACCATTATTAAAGTAACTGCCTCATAGGATTGGAATCTTTGATTCCACCTTCATGTGATGTTGCTTTTTGGAATCCGGATCAAGCTTGCCTGTGATATCGCTCGATGCCTTGCGTGGACCATATCACCAAACTTCCTTGTTCAGTAAAGTATGGACCATGAGTCTCAATTACATGATGCATTAAAGAACACAGGATATCCACAATTAAACTTAAAATATTACATGTACATTTTAATTCTAACAAAATAGCGACCACTCTTACCATATTAAGCATAATGCAATTTGACATCCACCCTGTATCATTAAATTATATAAGTTTACCACCGCCTCTTTAAATGTATCGGCATTATCACAATTGAATGTCATGTTTTATAAAAGTGTGCATAGATTTATCATATACCACCTCTTGAAAAAAATATTAAAGTGGCAATGCCTAGTCGCCATATTCTCCCCTCATGTGTAGCCAGCCAGCATAGGGGGAGCATCTTTCCCATTTAGAGGAGCTTGGTCTTTATCATTACATACTATAGGTGATAGTACGTTCACTAGATATGGACGAATAAACTAGTGCCTTGGTACGCATCATACTCACAAGGCTAGGAAGAATGGAGAGAAATGAAAGAAATGCCTTCATTTGTAAATGGGACTTACTCTAAGTTATTGACACTTACTTTTAAAATATATCAACACTATGAACATTTCAAAAAAGTTACCCAAATCCAACTTTAGCAGACACCTATTTCTTTAAGACATTGGATCGCTCCAGTTCTCTCATAAACATAAAATGTTATTATATTGCGGTACACATTATGCTCACAAGCTAAAAGGAACGGAGAGAAATGAAAGAAGTGCCTTCATAAGTTATTGACACTTACTTTTAAAATATATCAATAGTATGTTCTCTTAAAAAATATCTATATTGATTTTCACTTTGTAGATCTTGCAATATTTCTTGCACCAACCTTGAGAAAGATACCTTGGGTATAATCAACTCGAGACTCTTATGGACCTCCTAATTTCACAAAGAGTGGCGATGCCTAGTCTCCATCTTCTCTTCTCATGTGTAGCTGGCGTAGGGGGAGCATCTTTCCCATTTAGAAGAGCTTGGCCTTCATCATTACGTACTGTCGTTGATAGATATAGACGAATGAACTAGTGCCTTGTTACGCATCATACTCATAAGCTAGAAAGAATGGAGAGAAATGCCTTCATTTGTAAATGGGACTTACTACAAGTTATTGACACTTACTTTTAAAATATATCAACACTATGAACATTTTAAAAAAGTTACCCAAATCCATCTTTAGCAAACACCTATCTCTTTAAAACATTGGATTGCTCCAGTTCTCTCATAAACATAAAATGTTATTATATTTCTCAGTTACATATCCGAATCACTTCTATCACCACTTTGTGCTCGATATTTCGATTTGCTACCGACTCTCTCGTGGGTTGTCAATCATTCTGTATGATGTTCTCTAACTGTGTTATTTTCATATCTTACTTTCTTCACTTCATATATTGCCCTGCAAAGAGTTTCTATATCATTGGATTTGGACTTTATTAATTGTCCTCTTACTTTATCGCTATTCTCTTACAGACTCTCTCCTCGGTTGTCAACTACTCTGTATGACGTTCTCTAGCTGTGCTATTTTTATATCTAAATTTCTTCACTTCATATATTGCCCTACGAACACCTCTATATCATTGGATATGGACTTTCTTAATTTGTCCTCTTACTTTACGTCTATTCTTCTGTACCATTATTAAAGTAACTGTCTCATAGGATTGGAATCTTTGATTCCACCTCCATGTGATGTTGCTTTTTGGAATCCGCATTGAGCTTGCCTGTGAGATCGCTCGATGCCTTGCGTGGATCATAGCACCAAACTTCCTTGTTCAGTGAAGTATGAACCATGAGCCTCAAGTGTATGATGCATTAAAGAACAACATAGGATACCCACAATTAAACTTAAAATATTACATGTACATTTTAATTATAACTAAATAGTGACCACTCTTTCCATATTGTGCATAATGCAATTTGAAGTCCACGCGTGCATCATTGAATTATAAAAGTTTACCACCGCCTCTTTAAATGCATCGGCATTATCAGAATTAAATGTCATGTTATATGAAAGTGTGCATAGATGTATCATATACCACCTCTTGGAAAAAAAATATTTTAATCCCATCAGAGGCTTGCAGGGCCCTTGTCCGTAGGCCTGCAGAGGCTTGCATTTTAAAGCACCTGGGGTCCTCGTGCGTCGCGCCTTTGCAATATTTCTTGCACCAATCTTGAGAAAGCTACCTTGGGTATAATCAACTCAGGAGGATTCTTCTAGACCTCCAAATTTCACAAAGAGTGGCGATGCCTAGTCTTCATCTTCTCTTCTTATATGTGTGTCTAGCATAGCGGGAGCATATTTCCTATTTGGAGGAGCTTGGCCTTCATCATTAAGTACTATCGGTGATAGTATGTTCACTAGATCCAGATAAATGAACTAGTGCTGTGGTACGCATTATACTCAGAAGCTAAAAGGAATTGAGAGAAATGGAAGAAGTGCCTTCATTTCTAAATGGGAGTTACTATAAGTTATTGACACTTACTTTTAAAATATATCAATAGTATGTTATCTTGAAAAGCATCTATATTGATTTTTGCTTTGTAGATCTTGCAATATTTCTTGCACACCAACCTTGAGAAAGATACCTTGTGTATAATCAACTCGAGACTCTTATGGACTCCTAGTCTCCATCTTCTCTTCTCATGTGTAGCTGGCGTAGGGGGAGCATCTTGCCCATTTAGCGGAGCTTGGCCTTCATCATTACATACTGTCGTTGATAGTACGTTCACTAGACATAGAGGAATGAACTAGTGCCTTGTTACGCATCATACTCATAAGCTAGAGAGAATGGAGAGAAATGCCTTCATTTGTAAATGGGACTTACTACAAGTTATTGACACTTACTTTTAAAATATATCAACACTATGAACATTTTAAAAAAGTTACCCAAATCCGTCTCTTTAGCAAACACCTATCTCTTTAAAACATTGGATTGCTCCAGTTCTCTCATAAACATAAAATGTTATTATATTTCTCAATTACATATCCAAATCACTTCTATCACCACTTTGTACTCAATGTTTCGATTTGCTACCGACTCTCTCGTGGGTTGTCAATCATTCTGTATGATGTTCTCTAACTGTGTTATTTTCATATCTTACTTTCTTCACTTCATATATTGCCCTGCAAAGAGTTTCTATATCATTGGATTTGGACTTTATTAATTTGTCCTCTTACTTTATCGCTATTCTCTTACTGACTCTCTCCTCGGTTGTCAACTACTCTGTATGACGTTCTCTAGCTGTGCTATTTTCATATCTAAATTTCTTCACTTCCAATATTGCCCTACGAACACCTCTATATCATTGGATATGGACTTTCTTAATTTGTCCTCACTTTACGTCTATTCTTCTATACCATTATTAAAGTAACTGCCTCATAGGATTGGAATCTTTGATTCCACCTTTATGTGATGTTGCTTTTTGGAATACGCATCGAGCTTGCCTGTGAGATCGCTCGATGCCTTGCGTGGACCATATCACCAAACTTTTTTGTTCAGTGAAGTATGCACCATGACCCTCAAGTATATGATGCATTAAAGAACACAGGATCTCCACAATCAAACTCAAAATATTACATGCACATTTTAATTATAACAAAATAGTGACCCTCTCACCATATTGTGCGTAATGCAATTTGAAGTCCACCCCTGTATCATTGAATCATGAAAGTTTACCACCGCCTCTTTAAATGCATCGGCATTATCAGAATTGAATGTCATGTTGTATAAAAGTGTGCATAGATGTATCATATACCACCTCTTGAAAAAAATATTAAAGAGTGGCGATGCCTAGTCGCCATCTTCTCTTCTCATGTGTAGCTGACCAGCATAGGGGGAGCATCTTTCCCATTTAGAGGAGCTTGGCCTTCATCATTATGTACTATCGGTGATAGTACGTTCACTAGATATGGACTAGTGCCTTGGTACGCATGATACTCACAAGCTAGAAAGCACGGAGAGAAATGAAAGAAATGCCTTCATTTGTAAATGGAACTTACTATAAGTTGTTGACACTTACTTTTAAATTATATCAACATTATGAAAAGTTATCCAAATCCAACTTTAGCAAACAATTATTTCTTTAAAACATTGAGTTCTCTCATAAACATAAAATGTTATTATATTTCTCAATTACAAATCTGAGTCACTTCTATCACCACTTTGTGCTCGATGCTTCGATTTGCTCTATCGACTCTCTCGTGGGTTGTCAATCATTTTGTATGATGGTCTCTAACTGTGTTATTTTCATATCTTACTTTCTTCACTTCATATTGCACATGGACTTTATTAATTTGTCCTCTTACTTTGTGTCTATTCTTCTATACCATTATAAAAGTAACTGCCTCATAGGATTGGAATCTTTGATTCCACCTCCATGTGATGTTGCTTTTTGGAATCCGCATCGAGCTTGCATGTGAGATCGCTCGATGCCTTGCGTGGACCATATCACCAAACTTCCTTGTTCAGTAAAGTATGGACCATGAGCCTCAAGTATATGATGCATTAAAGAACACAGGATATCCACAATTAAACTTAAAATATTACATGTACATTTTAATTATAATAAAATAGTGACCACTCTTACCATACTTCGCATAATGCAATTTGAAGTCCCATATCTTACTTTCTTCACTTCATATATTGCCCTCTTGCAAACGGTTTCTATATCATTCGATTTGGACTTTATTAATTTGTCCTAATGCTTTACCGCTATTCTCTTACTGACTCTCTCCTCGGTTGTCAACTACTCTGTATGATGCTCTCCAGCTTTTCATATCTTACTTTCTTACTTCATTTGTAAATGGGACTTACTCTAAGTTATTGACACTTACTTTTAAAATATATCAACACTATGAACATTTCAAAAAAGTTACCCAAATCCAACTTTAGCAGACACCTATTTCTTTAAGACATTGGATCGCTCCAGTTCTCTCATAAACATAAACTGTTATTATATTGCGGTACACATTATGCTCACAAGCTAAAAGGAACGGAGAGAAATGAAAGAAGTGCCTTCATAAGTTATTGACACTTACTTTTAAAATATATCAATAGTATGTTCTCTTAAAAAATATCTATATTGATTTTCACTTTGTAGATCTTGCAATATTTCTTGCACCAACCTTGAGAAAGATACCTTGGGTATAATCAACTCGAGACTCTTATGGACCTCCTAATTTCACAAAGAGTGGCGATGCCTAGTCTCCATCTTCTCTTCTCATGTGTAGCTGGCGTAGGGGGAGCATCTTTCCCATTTAGAAGAGCTTGGCCTTCATCATTACGTACTGTCGTTGATAGATATAGACGAATGAACTAGTGCCTTGTTACGCATCATACTCATAAGCTAGAAAGAATGGAGAGAAATGCCTTCATTTGTAAATGGGACTTACTACAAGTTATTGACACTTACTTTTAAAATATATCAACACTATGAACATTTTAAAAAAGTTACCCAAATCCATCTTTAGCAAACACCTATCTCTTTAAAACATTGGATTGCTCCAGTTCTCTCATAAACATAAAATGTTATTATATTTCTCAGTTACATATCCGAATCACTTCTATCACCACTTTGTGCTCGATATTTCGATTTGCTACCGACTCTCTCGTGGGTTGTCAATCATTCTGTATGATGTTCTCTAACTGTGTTATTTTCATATCTTACTTTCTTCACTTCATATATTGCCCTGCAAAGAGTTTCTATATCATTGGATTTGGACTTTATTAATTGTCCTCTTACTTTATCGCTATTCTCTTACAGACTCTCTCCTCGGTTGTCAACTACTCTGTATGACGTTCTCTAGCTGTGCTATTTTTATATCTAAATTTCTTCACTTCATATATTGCCCTACGAACACCTCTATATCATTGGATATGGACTTTCTTAATTTGTCCTCTTACTTTACGTCTATTCTTCTGTACCATTATTAAAGTAACTGTCTCATAGGATTGGAATCTTTGATTCCACCTCCATGTGATGTTGCTTTTTGGAATCCGCATTGAGCTTGCCTGTGAGATCGCTCGATGCCTTGCGTGGATCATAGCACCAAACTTCCTTGTTCAGTGAAGTATGAACCATGAGCCTCAAGTGTATGATGCATTAAAGAACAACATAGGATACCCACAATTAAACTTAAAATATTACATGTACATTTTAATTATAACTAAATAGTGACCACTCTTTCCATATTGTGCATAATGCAATTTGAAGTCCACGCGTGCATCATTGAATTATAAAAGTTTACCACCGCCTCTTTAAATGCATCGGCATTATCAGAATTAAATGTCATGTTATATGAAAGTGTGCATAGATGTATCATATACCACCTCTTGGAAAAAAAATATTTTAATCCCATCAGAGGCTTGCAGGGCCCTTGTCCGTAGGCCTGCAGAGGCTTGCATTTTAAAGCCCCTGGGGTCCTCGTGCGTCGCGCCTTTGCAATATTTCTTGCACCAATCTTGAGAAAGCTACCTTGGGTATAATCAACTCAGGAGGATTCTTCTAGACCTCCAAATTTCACAAAGAGTGGCGATGCCTAGTCTTCATCTTCTCTTCTTATATGTGTGTCTAGCATAGCGGGAGCATATTTCCTATTTGGAGGAGCTTGGCCTTCATCATTAAGTACTATCGGTGATAGTATGTTCACTAGATCCAGATAAATGAACTAGTGCTGTGGTACGCATTATACTCAGAAGCTAAAAGGAATTGAGAGAAATGGAAGAAGTGCCTTCATTTCTAAATGGGAGTTACTATAAGTTATTGACACTTACTTTTAAAATATATCAATAGTATGTTATCTTGAAAAGCATCTATATTGATTTTTGCTTTGTAGTATGGTATCTTGAAAAGCATCTATATTGATTTTTGCTTTGTAGATCTTGCAATATTTCTTGCACACCAACCTTGAGAAAGATACCTTGTGTATAATCAACTCGAGACTCTTATGGACTCCTAGTCTCCATCTTCTCTTCTCATGTGTAGCTGGCGTAGGGGGAGCATCTTGCCCATTTAGCGGAGCTTGGCCTTCATCATTACATACTGTCGTTGATAGTACGTTCACTAGACATAGAGGAATGAACTAGTGCCTTGTTACGCATCATACTCATAAGCTAGAGAGAATGGAGAGAAATGCCTTCATTTGTAAATGGGACTTACTACAAGTTATTGACACTTACTTTTAAAATATATCAACACTATGAACATTTTAAAAAAGTTACCCAAATCCGTCTCTTTAGCAAACACCTATCTCTTTAAAACATTGGATTGCTCCAGTTCTCTCATAAACATAAAATGTTATTATATTTCTCAATTACATATCCAAATCACTTCTATCACCACTTTGTACTCAATGTTTCGATTTGCTACCGACTCTCTCGTGGGTTGTCAATCATTCTGTATGATGTTCTCTAACTGTGTTATTTTCATATCTTACTTTCTTCACTTCATATATTGCCCTGCAAAGAGTTTCTATATCATTGGATTTGGACTTTATTAATTTGTCCTCTTACTTTATCGCTATTCTCTTACTGACTCTCTCCTCGGTTGTCAACTACTCTGTATGACGTTCTCTAGCTGTGCTATTTTCATATCTAAATTTCTTCACTTCCAATATTGCCCTACGAACACCTCTATATCATTGGATATGGACTTTCTTAATTTGTCCTCTCACTTTACGTCTATTCTTCTATACCATTATTAAAGTAACTGCCTCATAGGATTGGAATCTTTGATTCCACCTTTATGTGATGTTGGTTTTTGGAATACGCATCGAGCTTGCCTGTGAGATCGCTCGATGCCTTGCGTGGACCATATCACCAAACTTTTTTGTTCAGTGAAGTATGCACCATGACCCTCAAGTATATGATGCATTAAAGAACACAGGATCTCCACAATCAAACTCAAAATATTACATGCACATTTTAATTATAACAAAATAGTGACCCTCTCACCATATTGTGCGTAATGCAATTTGAAGTCCACCCCTGTATCATTGAATCATGAAAGTTTACCACCGCCTCTTTAAATGCATCGGCATTATCAGAATTGAATGTCATGTTGTATAAAAGTGTGCATAGATGTATCATATACCACCTCTTGAAAAAAATATTAAAGAGTGGCGATGCCTAGTCGCCATCTTCTCTTCTCATGTGTAGCTGACCAGCATAGGGGGAGCATCTTTCCCATTTAGAGGAGCTTGGCCTTCATCATTATGTACTATCGGTGATAGTACGTTCACTAGATATGGACTAGTGCCTTGGTACGCATGATACTCACAAGCTAGAAAGCACGGAGAGAAATGAAAGAAATGCCTTCATTTGTAAATGGGACTTACTATAAGTTGTTGACACTTACTTTTAAATTATATCAACATTATGAAAAGTTATCCAAATCCAACTTTAGCAAACAATTATTTCTTTAAAACATTGAGTTCTCTCATAAACATAAAATGTTATTATATTTCTCAATTACAAATCTGAGTCACTTCTATCACCACTTTGTGCTCGATGCTTCGATTTGCTCTATCGACTCTCTCGTGGGTTGTCAATCATTTTGTATGATGGTCTCTAACTGTGTTATTTTCATATCTTACTTTCTTCACTTCATATTGCACATGGACTTTATTAATTTGTCCTCTTACTTTGTGTCTATTCTTCTATACCATTATAAAAGTAACTGCCTCATAGGATTGGAATCTTCGATTCCACCTCCATGTGATGTTGCTTTTTGGAATCCGCATCGAGCTTGCATGTGAGATCGCTCGATGCCTTGCGTGGACCATATCACCAAACTTCCTTGTTCAGTAAAGTATGGACCATGAGCCTCAAGTATATGATGCATTAAAGAACACAGGATATCCACAATTAAACTTAAAATATTACATGTACATTTTAATTATAATAAAATAGTGACCACTCTTACCATACTTCGCATAATGCAATTTGAAGTCCCATATCTTACTTTCTTCACTTCATATATTGCCCTCTTGCAAACGGTTTCTATATCATTCGATTTGGACTTTATTAATTTGTCCTAATGCTTTACCGCTATTCTCTTACTGACTCTCTCCTCGGTTGTCAACTACTCTGTATGATGCTCTCCAGCTTTTCATATCTTACTTTCTTCACTTCATATATTGCCCTACGAACGCCTCCATAACATTGGATATGGACTTTCTTAATTTGTCCTCATACTTTACGTATTCTTCTATACCATTATTAAAGTAACTGCCTCATAGGATTGGAATCTTTGATTCCACCTTCATGTGATGTTGCTTTTTGGAATCCGGATCAAGCTTGCCTGTGATATCGCTCGATGCCTTGCGTGGACCATATCACCAAACTTCCTTGTTCAGTAAAGTATGGACCATGAGTCTCAATTACATGATGCATTAAAGAACACAGGATATCCACAATTAAACTTAAAATATTACATGTACATTTTAATTCTAACAAAATAGCGACCACTCTTACCATATTAAGCATAATGCAATTTGACATCCACCCTGTATCATTAAATTATATAAGTTTACCACCGCCTCTTTAAATGTATCGGCATTATCACAATTGAATGTCATGTTTTATAAAAGTGTGCATAGATTTATCATATACCACCTCTTGAAAAAAATATTAAAGTGGCAATGCCTAGTCGCCATATTCTCCCCTCATGTGTAGCCAGCCAGCATAGGGGGAGCATCTTTCCCATTTAGAGGAGCTTGGTCTTTATCATTACATACTATAGGTGATAGTACGTTCACTAGATATGGACGAATAAACTAGTGCCTTGGTACGCATCATACTCACAAGGCTAGGAAGAATGGAGAGAAATGAAAGAAATGCCTTCATTTGTAAATGGGACTTACTCTAAGTTATTGACACTTACTTTTAAAATATATCAACACTATGAACATTTCAAAAAAGTTACCCAAATCCAACTTTAGCAGACACCTATTTCTTTAAGACATTGGATCGCTCCAGTTCTCTCATAAACATAAAATGTTATTATATTGCGGTACACATTATGCTCACAAGCTAAAAGGAACGGAGAGAAATGAAAGAAGTGCCTTCATAAGTTATTGACACTTACTTTTAAAATATATCAATAGTATGTTCTCTTAAAAAATATCTATATTGATTTTCACTTTGTAGATCTTGCAATATTTCTTGCACCAACCTTGAGAAAGATACCTTGGGTATAATCAACTCGAGACTCTTATGGACCTCCTAATTTCACAAAGAGTGGCGATGCCTAGTCTCCATCTTCTCTTCTCATGTGTAGCTGGCGTAGGGGGAGCATCTTTCCCATTTAGAAGAGCTTGGCCTTCATCATTACGTACTGTCGTTGATAGATATAGACGAATGAACTAGTGCCTTGTTACGCATCATACTCATAAGCTAGAAAGAATGGAGAGAAATGCCTTCATTTGTAAATGGGACTTACTACAAGTTATTGACACTTACTTTTAAAATATATCAACACTATGAACATTTTAAAAAAGTTACCCAAATCCATCTTTAGCAAACACCTATCTCTTTAAAACATTGGATTGCTCCAGTTCTCTCATAAACATAAAATGTTATTATATTTCTCAGTTACATATCCGAATCACTTCTATCACCACTTTGTGCTCGATATTTCGATTTGCTACCGACTCTCTCGTGGGTTGTCAATCATTCTGTATGATGTTCTCTAACTGTGTTATTTTCATATCTTACTTTCTTCACTTCATATATTGCCCTGCAAAGAGTTTCTATATCATTGGATTTGGACTTTATTAATTGTCCTCTTACTTTATCGCTATTCTCTTACTGACTCTCTCCTCGGTTGTCAACTACTCTGTATGACGTTCTCTAGCTGTGTTATTTTTATATCTAAATTTCTTCACTTCATATATTGCCCTACGAACACCTCTATATCATTGGATATGGACTTTCTTAATTTGTCCTCTTACTTTACGTCTATTCTTCTGTACCATTATTAAAGTAACTGTCTCATAGGATTGGAATCTTTGATTCCACCTCCATGTGATGTTGCTTTTTGGAATCCGCATTGAGCTTGCCTGTGAGATCGCTCGATGCCTTGCGTGGATCATAGCACCAAACTTCCTTGTTCAGTGAAGTATGAACCATGAGCCTCAAGTGTATGATGCATTAAAGAACAACATAGGATACCCACAATTAAACTTAAAATATTACATGTACATTTTAATTATAACTAAATAGTGACCACTCTTTACATATTGTGCATAATGCAATTTGAAGTCCACGCGTGCATCATTGAATTATAAAAGTTTACCACCGCCTCTTTAAATGCATCGGCATTATCAGAATTAAATGTCATGTTATATGAAAGTGTGCATAGATGTATCATATACCACCTCTTGGAAAAAAAATATTTTAATCCCATCAGAGGCTTGCAGGGCCCTTGTCCGTAGGCCTGCAGAGGCTTGCATTTTAAAGCACCTGGGGTCCTCGTGCGTCGCGCCTTTGCAATATTTCTTGCACCAATCTTGAGAAAGCTACCTTGGGTATAATCAACTCAGGAGGATTCTTCTAGACCTCCAAATTTCACAAAGAGTGGCGATGCCTAGTCTTCATCTTCTCTTCTTATATGTGTGTCTAGCATAGCGGGAGCATATTTCCTATTTGGAGGAGCTTGGCCTTCATCATTAAGTACTATCGGTGATAGTATGTTCACTAGATCCAGATAAATGAACTAGTGCTGTGGTACGCATTATACTCAGAAGCTAAAAGGAATTGAGAGAAATGGAAGAAGTGCCTTCATTTCTAAATGGGAGTTACTATAAGTTATTGACACTTACTTTTAAAATATATCAATAGTATGTTATCTTGAAAAGCATCTATATTGATTTTTGCTTTGTAGATCTTGCAATATTTCTTGCACACCAACCTTGAGAAAGATACCTTGTGTATAATCAACTCGAGACTCTTATGGACTCCTAGTCTCCATCTTCTCTTCTCATGTGTAGCTGGCGTAGGGGGAGCATCTTGCCCATTTAGCGGAGCTTGGCCTTCATCATTACATACTGTCGTTGATAGTACGTTCACTAGACATAGAGGATTGAACTAGTGCCTTGTTACGCATCATACTCATAAGCTAGAGAGAATGGAGAGAAATGCCTTCATTTGTAAATGGGACTTACTACAAGTTATTGACACTTACTTTTAAAATATATCAACACTATGAACATTTTAAAAAAGTTACCCAAATCCGTCTCTTTAGCAAACACCTATCTCTTTAAAACATTGGATTGCTCCAGTTCTCTCATAAACATAAAATGTTATTATATTTCTCAATTACATATCCAAATCACTTCTATCACCACTTTGTACTCAATGTTTCGATTTGCTACCGACTCTCTCGTGGGTTGTCAATCATTCTGTATGATGTTCTCTAACTGTGTTATTTTCATATCTTACTTTCTTCACTTCATATATTGCCCTGCAAAGAGTTTCTATATCATTGGATTTGGACTTTATTAATTTGTCCTCTTACTTTATCGCTATTCTCTTACTGACTCTCTCCTCGGTTGTCAACTACTCTGTATGACGTTCTCTAGCTGTGCTATTTTCATATCTAAATTTCTTCACTTCCAATATTGCCCTACGAACACCTCTATATCATTGGATATGGACTTTCTTAATTTGTCCTCTCACTTTACGTCTATTCTTCTATACCATTATTAAAGTAACTGCCTCATAGGATTGGAATCTTTGATTCCACCTTTATGTGATGTTGCTTTTTGGAATACGCATCGAGCTTGCCTGTGAGATCGCTCGATGCCTTGCGTGGACCATATCACCAAGCTTTTTTGTTCAGTGAAGTATGCACCATGACCCTCAAGTATATGATGCATTAAAGAACACAGGATCTCCACAATCAAACTCAAAATATTACATGCACATTTTAATTATAACAAAATAGTGACCCTCTCACCATATTGTGCGTAATGCAATTTGAAGTCCACCCCTGTATCATTGAATCATGAAAGTTTACCACCGCCTCTTTAAATGCATCGGCATTATCAGAATTGAATGTCATGTTGTATAAAAGTGTGCATAGATGTATCATATACCACCTCTTGAAAAAAATATTAAAGAGTGGCGATGCCTAGTCACCATCTTCTCTTCTCATGTGTAGCTGACCAGCATAGGGGGAGCATCTTTCCCATTTAGAGGAGCTTGGCCTTCATCATTATGTACTATCGGTGATAGTACGTTCACTAGATATGGACTAGTGCCTTGGTACACATGATACTCACAAGCTAGAAAGCACGGAGAGAAATGAAAGAAATGCCTTCATTTGTAAATGGGACTTACTATAAGTTGTTGACACTTACTTTTAAATTATATCAACATTATGAAAAGTTATCCAAATCCAACTTTAGCAAACAATTATTTCTTTAAAACATTGAGTTCTCTCATAAACATAAAATGTTATTATATTTCTCAATTACAAATCTGAGTCACTTCTATCACCACTTTGTGCTCGATGCTTCGATTTGCTCTATCGACTCTCTCGTGGGTTGTCAATCATTTTGTATGATGGTCTCTAACTGTGTTATTTTCATATCTTACTTTCTTCACTTCATATTGCACATGGACTTTATTAATTTGTCCTCTTACTTTGTGTCTATTCTTCTATACCATTATAAAAGTAACTGCCTCATAGGATTGGAATCTTTGATTCCACCTCCATGTGATGTTGCTTTTTGGAATCCGCATCGAGCTTGCATGTGAGATCGCTCGATGCCTTGCGTGGACCATATCACCAAACTTCCTTGTTCAGTAAAGTATGGACCATGAGCCTCAAGTATATGATGCATTAAAGAACACAGGATATCCACAATTAAACTTAAAATATTACATGTACATTTTAATTATAATAAAATAGTGACCACTCTTACCATACTTCGCATAATGCAATTTGAAGTCCCATATCTTACTTTCTTCACTTCATATATTGCCCTCTTGCAAACGGTTTCTATATCATTCGATTTGGACTTTATTAATTTGTCCTAATGCTTTACCGCTATTCTCTTACTGACTCTCTCCTCGGTTGTCAACTACTCTGTATGATGCTCTCCAGCTTTTCATATCTTACTTTCTTCACTTCATATATTGCCCTACGAACGCCTCCATAACATTGGATATGGACTTTCTTAATTTGTCCTCATACTTTACGTATTCTTCTATACCATTATTAAAGTAACTGCCTCATAGGATTGGAATCTTTGATTCCACCTTCATGTGATGTTGCTTTTTGGAATCCGGATCAAGCTTGCCTGTGATATCGCTCGATGCCTTGCGTGGACCATATCACCAAACTTCCTTGTTCAGTAAAGTATGGACCATGAGTCTCAATTACATGATGCATTAAAGAACACAGGATATCCACAATTAAACTTAAAATATTACATGTACATTTTAATTCTAACAAAATAGCGACCACTCTTACCATATTAAGCATAATGCAATTTGACATCCACCCTGTATCATTAAATTATATAAGTTTACCACCGCCTCTTTAAATGTATCGGCATTATCACAATTGAATGTCATGTTTTATAAAAGTGTGCATAGATTTATCATATACCACCTCTTGAAAAAAATATTAAAGTGGCAATGCCTAGTCGCCATATTCTCCCCTCATGTGTAGCCAGCCAGCATAGGGGGAGCATCTTTCCCATTTAGAGAAGCTTGGTCTTTATCATTACATACTATAGGTGATAGTACGTTCACTAGATATGGACGAATAAACTAGTGCCTTGGTACGCATCATACTCACAAGGCTAGGAAGAATGGAGAGAAATGAAAGAAATGCCTTCATTTGTAAATGGGACTTACTCTAAGTTATTGACACTTACTTTTAAAATATATCAACACTATGAACATTTCAAAAAAGTTACCCAAATCCAACTTTAGCAGACACCTATTTCTTTAAGACATTGGATCGCTCCAGTTCTCTCATAAACATAAAATGTTATTATATTGCGGTACACATTATGCTCACAAGCTAAAAGGAACGGAGAGAAATGAAAGAAGTGCCTTCATAAGTTATTGACACTTACTTTTAAAATATATCAATAGTATGTTCTCTTAAAAAATATCTATATTGATTTTCACTTTGTAGATCTTGCAATATTTCTTGCACCAACCTTGAGAAAGATACCTTGGGTATAATCAACTCGAGACTCTTATGGACCTCCTAATTTCACAAAGAGTGGCGATGCCTAGTCTCCATCTTCTCTTCTCATGTGTAGCTGGCGTAGGGGGAGCATCTTTCCCATTTAGAAGAGCTTGGCCTTCATCATTACGTACTGTCGTTGATAGATATAGACGAATGAACTAGTGCCTTATTACGCATCATACTCATAAGCTAGAAAGAATGGAGAGAAATGCCTTCATTTGTAAATGGGACTTACTACAAGTTATTGACACTTACTTTTAAAATATATCAACACTATGAACATTTTAAAAAAGTTACCCAAATCCATCTTTAGCAAACACCTATCTCTTTAAAACATTGGATTGCTCGAGTTCTCTCATAAACATAAAATGTTATTATATTTCTCAGTTACATATCCGAATCACTTCTATCACCACTTTGTGCTCGATATTTCGATTTGCTACCGACTCTCTCGTGGGTTGTCAATCATTCTGTATGATGTTCTCTAACTGTGTTATTTTCATATCTTACTTTCTTCACTTCATATATTGCCCTGCAAAGAGTTTCTATATCATTGGATTTGGACTTTATTAATTGTCCTCTTACTTTATCGCTATTCTCTTACTGACTCTCTCCTCGGTTGTCAACTACTCTGTATGACGTTCTCTAGCTGTGCTATTTTTATATCTAAATTTCTTCACTTCATATATTGCCCTACGAACACCTCTATATCATTGGATATGGACTTTCTTAATTTGTCCTCTTACTTTACGTCTATTCTTCTGTACCATTATTAAAGTAACTGTCTCATAGGATTGGAATCTTTGATTCCACCTCCATGTGATGTTGCTTTTTGGAATCCGCATTGAGCTTGCCTGTGAGATCGCTCGATGCCTTGCGTGGATCATAGCACCAAACTTCCTTGTTCAGTGAAGTATGAACCATGAGCCTCAAGTGTATGATGCATTAAAGAACAACATAGGATACCCACAATTAAACTTAAAATATTACATGTACATTTTAATTATAACTAAATAGTGACCACTCTTTCCATATTGTGCATAATGCAATTTGAAGTCCACGCGTGCATCATTGAATTATAAAAGTTTACCACCGCCTCTTTAAATGCATCGGCATTATCAGAATTAAATGTCATGCTATATGAAAGTGTGCATAGATGTATCATATACGACCTCTTGGAAAAAAAATATATTAATCCCATCAGAGGCTTGCAGGGCCCTTGTCCGTAGGCCTGCAGAGGCTTGCATTTTAAAGCCCCTGGGGTCCTCGTGCGTCGCGCCTTTGCAATATTTCTTGCACCAATCTTGAGAAAGCTACCTTGGGTATAATCAACTCAGGAGGATTCTTCTAGACCTCCAAATTTCACAAAGAGTGGCGATGCCTAGTCTTCATCTTCTCTTCTTATATGTGTGTCTAGCATAGCGGGAGCATATTTCCTATTTGGAGGAGCTTGGCCTTCATCATTAAGTACTATCGGTGATAGTATGTTCACTAGATCCAGATAAATGAACTAGTGCTGTGGTACGCATTATACTCAGAAGCTAAAAGGAATTGAGAGAAATGGAAGAAGTGCCTTCATTTCTAAATGGGAGTTACTATAAGTTATTGACACTTACTTTTAAAATATATCAATAGTATGTTATCTTGAAAAGCATCTATATTGATTTTTGCTTTGTAGTATGGTATCTTGAAAAGCATCTATATTGATTTTTGCTTTGTAGATCTTGCAATATTTCTTGCACACCAACCTTGAGAAAGATACCTTGTGTATAATCAACTCGAGACTCTTATGGACTCCTAGTCTCCATCTTCTCTTCTCATGTGTAGCTGGCGTAGGGGGAGCATCTTGCCCATTTAGCGGAGCTTGGCCTTCATCATTACATACTGTCGTTGATAGTACGTTCACTAGACATAGAGGAATGAACTAGTGCCTTGTTACGCATCATACTCATAAGCTAGAGAGAATGGAGAGAAATGCCTTCATTTGTAAATGGGACTTACTACAAGTTATTGACACTTACTTTTAAAATATATCAACACTATGAACATTTTAAAAAAGTTACCCAAATCCGTCTCTTTAGCAAACACCTATCTCTTTAAAACATTGGATTGCTCCAGTTCTCTCATAAACATAAAATGTTATTATATTTCTCAATTACATATCCAAATCACTTCTATCACCACTTTGTACTCAATGTTTCGATTTGCTACCGACTCTCTCGTGGGTTGTCAATCATTCTGTATGATGTTCTCTAACTGTGTTATTTTCATATCTTACTTTCTTCACTTCATATATTGCCCTGCAAAGAGTTTCTATATCATTGGATTTGGACTTTATTAATTTGTCCTCTTACTTTATCGCTATTCTCTTACTGACTCTCTCCTCGGTTGTCAACTACTCTGTATGACGTTCTCTAGCTGTGCTATTTTCATATCTAAATTTCTTCACTTCCAATATTGCCCTACGAACACCTCTATATCATTGGATATGGACTTTCTTAATTTGTCCTCTCACTTTACGTCTATTCTTCTATACCATTATTAAAGTAACTGCCTCATAGGATTGGAATCTTTGATTCCACCTTTATGTGATGTTGGTTTTTGGAATACGCATCGAGCTTGCCTGTGAGATCGCTCGATGCCTTGCGTGGACCATATCACCAAACTTTTTTGTTCAGTGAAGTATGCACCATGACCCTCAAGTATATGATGCATTAAAGAACACAGGATCTCCACAATCAAACTCAAAATATTACATGCACATTTTAATTATAACAAAATAGTGACCCTCTCACCATATTGTGCGTAATGCAATTTGAAGTCCACCCCTGTATCATTGAATCATGAAAGTTTACCACCGCCTCTTTAAATGCATCGGCATTATCAGAATTGAATGTCATGTTGTATAAAAGTGTGCATAGATGTATCATATACCACCTCTTGAAAAAAATATTAAAGAGTGGCGATGCCTAGTCGCCATCTTCTCTTCTCATGTGTAGCTGACCAGCATAGGGGGAGCATCTTCCCCATTTAGAGGAGCTTGGCCTTCATCATTATGTACTATCGGTGATAGTACGTTCACTAGATATGGACTAGTGCCTTGGTACGCATGATACTCACAAGCTAGAAAGCACGGAGAGAAATGAAAGAAATGCCTTCATTTGTAAATGGGACTTACTATAAGTTGTTGACACTTACTTTTAAATTATATCAACATTATGAAAAGTTATCCAAATCCAACTTTAGCAAACAATTATTTCTTTAAAACATTGAGTTCTCTCATAAACATAAAATGTTATTATATTTCTCAATTACAAATCTGAGTCACTTCTATCACCACTTTGTGCTCGATGCTTCGATTTGCTCTATCGACTCTCTCGTGGGTTGTCAATCATTTTGTATGATGGTCTCTAACTGTGTTATTTTCATATCTTACTTTCTTCACTTCATATTGCACATGGACTTTATTAATTTGTCCTCTTACTTTGTGTCTATTCTTCTATACCATTATAAAAGTAACTGCCTCATAGGATTGGAATCTTTGATTCCACCTCCATGTGATGTTGCTTTTTGGAATCCGCATCGAGCTTGCATGTGAGATCGCTCGATGCCTTGCGTGGACCATATCACCAAACTTCCTTGTTCAGTAAAGTATGGACCATGAGCCTCAAGTATATGATGCATTAAAGAACACAGGATATCCACAATTAAACTTAAAATATTACATGTACATTTTAATTATAATAAAATAGTGACCACTCTTACCATACTTCGCATAATGCAATTTGAAGTCCCATATCTTACTTTCTTCACTTCATATATTGCCCTCTTGCAAACGGTTTCTATATCATTCGATTTGGACTTTATTAATTTGTCCTAATGCTTTACCGCTATTCTCTTACTGACTCTCTCCTCAGTTGTCAACTACTCTGTATGATGCTCTCCAGCTTTTCATATCTTACTTTCTTCACTTCATATATTGCCCTACGAACGCCTCCATAACATTGGATATGGACTTTCTTAATTTGTCCTCATACTTTACGTATTCTTCTATACCATTATTAAAGTAACTGCCTCATAGGATTGGAATCTTTGATTCCACCTTCATGTGATGTTGCTTTTTGGAATCCGGATCAAGCTTGCCTGTGATATCGCTCGATGCCTTGCGTGGACCATATCACCAAACTTCCTTGTTCAGTAAAGTATGGACCATGAGTCTCAATTACATGATGCATTAAAGAACACAGGATATCCACAATTAAACTTAAAATATTACATGTACATTTTAATTCTAACAAAATAGCGACCACTCTTACCATATTAAGCATAATGCAATTTGACATCCACCCTGTATCATTAAATTATATAAGTTTACCACCGCCTCTTTAAATGTATCGGCATTATCACAATTGAATGTCATGTTTTATAAAAGTGTGCATAGATTTATCATATACCACCTCTTGAAAAAAATATTAAAGTGGCAATGCCTAGTCGCCATATTCTCCCCTCATGTGTAGCCAGCCAGCATAGGGGGAGCATCTTTCCCATTTAGAGGAGCTTGGCCTTTATCATTACATACTATAGGTGATAGTACGTTCACTAGATATGGACGAATAAACTAGTGCCTTGGTACGCATCATACTCACAAGGCTAGGAAGAATGGAGAGAAATGAAAGAAATGCCTTCATTTGTAAATGGGACTTACTCTAAGTTATTGACACTTACTTTTAAAATATATCAACACTATGAACATTTCAAAAAAGTTACCCAAATCCAACTTTAGCAGACACCTATTTCTTTAAGACATTGGATCGCTCCAGTTCTCTCATAAACATAAAATGTTATTATATTGCGGTACACATTATGCTCACAAGCTAAAAGGAACGGAGAGAAATGAAAGAAGTGCCTTCATAAGTTATTGACACTTACTTTTAAAATATATCAATAGTATGTTCTCTTAAAAAATATCTATATTGATTTTCACTTTGTAGATCTTGCAATATTTCTTGCACCAACCTTGAGAAAGATACCTTGGGTATAATCAACTCGAGACTCTTATGGACCTCCTAATTTCACAAAGAGTGGCGATGCCTAGTCTCCATCTTCTCTTCTCATGTGTAGCTGGCGTAGGGGGAGCATCTTTCCCATTTAGAAGAGCTTGGCCTTCATCATTACGTACTGTCGTTGATAGATATAGACGAATGAACTAGTGCCTTGTTACGCATCATACTCATAAGCTAGAAAGAATGGAGAGAAATGCCTTCATTTGTAAATGGGACTTACTACAAGTTATTGACACTTACTTTTAAAATATATCAACACTATGAACATTTTAAAAAAGTTACCCAAATCCATCTTTAGCAAACACCTATCTCTTTAAAACATTGGATTGCTCTAGTTCTCTCATAAACATAAAATGTTATTATAGTTCTCAGTTACATATCCGAATCACTTCTATCACCACTTTGTGCTCGATATTTCAATTTACTACCGACTCTCTCGTGGGTTGTCAATCATTCTGTATGATGTTCTCTAACTATGTTATTTTCATATCTTACTTTCTTCACTTCATATATTGCCCTGCAAAGAGTTTCTATAACATTGGATTTGGACTTTATTAATTGTCCTCTTACTTTATCGCTATTCTCTTACTGACTCTCTCCTCGGTTGTCAACTACTCTGTATGACGTTCTCTAGCTGTGCTATTTTTATATCTAAATTTCTTCACTTCATATATTGCCCTACGAACACCTCTATATCATTGGATATGGACTTTCTTAATTTGTCCTCTTACTTTACGTCTATTCTTCTGTACCATTATTAAAGTAAATGTCTCATAGGATTGGAATCTTTGATTCCACCTCCATGTGATGTTGCTTTTTGGAATCCGCATTGAGCTTGCCTGTGAGATCGCTCGATGCCTTGCGTGGATCATATCACCAAACTTCCTTGTTCAGTGAAGTATGAACCATGAGCCTCAAGTGTATGATGCATTAAAGAACAACATAGGATACCCACAATTAAACTTAAAATATTACATGTACATTTTAATTATAACTAAATAGTGACCACTCTTTCCATATTGTGCATAATGCAATTTGAAGTCCACGCGTGCATCATTGAATTATAAAAGTTTACCACCGCCTCTTTAAATGCATCGGCATTATCAGAATTAAATGTCATGTTATATGAAAGTGTGCATAGATGTATCATATACCACCTCTTGGAAAAAAAATATATTAATCCCATCAGAGGCTTGCAGGGCCCTTGTCCGTAGGCCTGCAGAGGCTTGCATTTTAAAGCCCCTGGGGTCCTCGTGCGTCGCGCCTTTGCAATATTTCTTGCACCAATCTTGAGAAAGCTACCTTGGGTATAATCAACTCAGGAGGATTCTTCTAGACCTCCAAATTTCACAAAGAGTGGCGATGCCTAGTCTTCATCTTCTCTTCTTATATGTGTGTCTAGCATAGCGGGAGCATATTTCCTCTTTGGAGGAGCTTGGCCTTCATCATTAAGTACTATCGGTGATAGTATGTTCACTAGATCCAGATAAATGAACTAGTGCTGTGGTACGCATTATACTCAGAAGCTAAAAGGAATTGAGAGAAATGGAAGAAGTGCCTTCATTTCTAAATGGGAGTTACTATAAGTTATTGACACTTACTTTTAAAATATATCAATAGTATGTTATCTTGAAAAGCATCTATATTGATTTTTGCTTTGTAGTATGTTATCTTGAAAAGCATCTATATTGATTTTTGCTTTGTAGATCTTGCAATATTTCTTGCACACCAACCTTGAGAAAGATACCTTGGGTATAATCAACTCGAGACTCTTATGGACTCCTAGTCTCCATCTTCTCTTCTCATGTGTAGCTGGCGTAGGGGGAGCATCTTGCCCATTTAGCGGAGCTTGGCCTTCATCATTACATACTGTCGTTGATAGTACGTTCACTAGACATAGACGAATGAACTAGTGCCTTGTTACGCATCATACTCATAAGCTAGAGAGAATGGAGAGAAATGCCTTCATTTGTAAATGGGACTTACTACAAGTTATTGACACTTGCTTTTAAAATATATCAACACTATGAACATTTTAAAAAAGTTACCCAAATCCGTCTTTAGCAAACACCTATCTCTTTAAAACATTGGATTTCTCCAGTTCTCTCATAAACATAAAATGTTATTATATTTCTCAATTACATATCCAAATCACTTCTATCACCACTTTGTACTCAATGTTTCGATTTGCTACCGACCCTCTCGTGGGTTGTCAATCATTCTGTATGATATTCTCTAACTGTGTTATTTTCATATCTTACTTTCTTCACTTCATATATTGCCCTGCAAAGAGTTTCTATATCATTGGATTTGGACTTTATTAATTTGTCCTCTTACTTTATCGCTATTCTCATACTGACTCTCTCCTCGGTTGTCAACTATTCTGTATGACGTTCTCTAGCTGTGCTATTTTCATATCTAAATTTCTTCACTTCCAATATTGCCCTACGAACACCTCTATATCATTGGATATGGACTTTCTTAATTTGTCCTCTCACTTTACGTCTATTCTTCTATACCATTATTAAAGTAACTGCCTCATAGAATTGGAATCTTTGATTCCACCTTTATGTGATGTTGCTTTTTGGAATCCGCATCGAGCTTGCCTGTGAGATCGCTCGATGCCTTGCGTGGACCATATCACCAAACTTTTTTGTTCAGTGAAGTATGCACCATGACCCTCAAGTATATGATGCATTAAAGAACACAGGATCTCCACAATCAAACTCAAAATATTACATGCACATTTTAATTATAACAAAATAGTGACCACTCTCACCATATTGTGCGTAATGCAATTTGAAGTCCACCCCTGTATCATTGAATCATAAAAGTTTACCACCGCCTCTTTAAATGCATCGGCATTATCAGAATTGAATGTCATGTTGTATAAAAGTGTGCATAGATGTATCATATACCACCTCTTGAAAAAAATATTAAAGAGTGGCGATGCCTAGTCGCCATCTTCTCTTCTCATGTGTAGCTGACCAGTATAGGGGGAGCATCTTTCCCATTTAGAGGAGCTTGGCCTTCATCATTATGTACTATCGGTGATAGTACGTTCACTAGATATGGACTAGTGCCTTGGTACGCATGATACTCACAAGCTAGAAAGCACGGAGAGAAATGAAAGAAATGCCTTCATTTGTAAATGGGACTTACTATAAGTTGTTGACACTTACTTTTAAATTATATCAACATTATGAAAAGTTATCCAAATCCAACTTTAGCAAACAATTATTTCTTTAAAACATTGAGTTCTCTCATAAACATAAAATGTTATTATATTTCTCAATTACAAATCTGAGTCACTTCTATCACCACTTTGTGCTCGATGCTTCGATTTGCTCTATCGACTCTCTCGTGGGTTGTCAATCATTTTGTATGATGGTCTCTAACTGTGTTATTTTCATATCTTACTTTCTTCACTTCATATTGCACATGGACTTTATTAATTTGTCCTCTTACTTTGTGTCTATTCTTCTATACCATTATAAAAGTAACTGCCTCATAGGATTGGAATCTTTGATTCCACCTCCATGTGATGTTGCTTTTTGGAATCCGCATCGAGCTTGCATGTGAGATCGCTCGATGCCTTGCGTGGACCATATCACCAAACTTCCTTGTTCAGTAAAGTATGGACCATGAGCCTCAAGTATATGATGCATTAAAGAACACAGGATATCCACAATTAAACTTAAAATATTACATGTACATTTTAATTATAATAAAATAGTGACCACTCTTACCATACTTCGCATAATGCAATTTGAAGTCCCATATCTTACTTTCTTCACTTCATATATTGCCCTCTTGCAAACGGTTTCTATATCATTCGATTTGGACTTTATTAATTTGTCCTAATGCTTTACTGCTATTCTCTTACTGACTCTCTCCTCGGTTGTCAACTACTCTGTATGATGCTCTCCAGCTTTTCATATCTTACTTTCTTCACTTCATATATTGCCCTACGAACGCCTCCATATCATTGGATATGGACTTTCTTAATTTGTCCTCATACTTTACGTATTCTTCTATACCATTATTAAAGTAACTGCCTCATAGGATTGGAATCTTTGATTCCACCTTCATGTGATGTTGCTTTTTGGAATCCGGATCAAGCTTGCCTATGATATCGCTCGATGCCTTGCGTGGACCATATCACCAAACTTCCTTGTTCAGTAAAGTATGGACCATGAGTCTCAATTACATGATGCATTAAAGAACACAGGATATCCACAATTAAACTTAAAATATTACATGTACATTTTAATTCTAACAAAATAGTGACCACTCTTACCATATTAAGCATAATGCAATTTGACATCCACCCTGTATCATTAAATTATATAAGTTTACCACCGCCTCTTTAAATGTATCGGCATTATCACAATTGAATGTCATGTTTTATAAAAGTGTGCATAGATGTATCATATACCACCTCTTGAAAAAAATATTAAAGTGGCAATGCCTAGTCGCCATCTTCTCCCCTCATGTGTAGCTAGCCAGCATAGGGGGAGCATCTTTCCCATTTAGAGGAGCTTGGCCTTTATCATTACATACTATAGGTGATAGTACGTTCACTAGATATGGACGAATAAACTAGTGCCTTGGTACGCATCATACTCACAAGGCTAGGAAGAATGGAGAGAAATGAAAGAAATGCCTTCATTTGTAAATGGGACTTACTCTAAGTTATTGACACTTACTTTTAAAATATATCAACACTATGAACATTTCAAAAAAGTTACCCAAATCCAACTTTAGCAGACACCTATTTCTTTAAGACATTGGATCGCTCCAGTTCTCTCATAAACATAAAATGTTATTATATTGCGGTACACATTATGCTCACAAGCTAAAAGGAACGGAGAGAAATGAAAGAAGTGCCTTCATAAGTTATTGACACTAACTTTTAAAATATATCAATAGTATGTTCTCTTAAAAAATATCTATATTGATTTTCACTTTGTAGATCTTGCAATATTTCTTGCACCAACCTTGAGAAAGATACCTTGGGTATAATCAACTCGAGACTCTTATGGACCTCCTAATTTCACAAAGAGTGGCGATGCCTAGTATCCATCTTCTCTTCTCATGTGTAGCTGGCGTAGGGGTACCATCTTTCCCATTTAGAGGAGCTTGGCCTTCATCATTACGTACTGTCGTTGATAGATATAGACGAATGAACTAGAGCCTTGTTACGCATCATACTCATAAGCTAGAAAGAATGGAGAGAAATGCCTTCATTTGTAAATGGGACTTACTACAAGTTATTGACACTTACTTTTAAAATATATCAACACTATGGACATTTTAAAAAAGTTACCCAAATCCATCTTTAGCAAACACCTATCTCTTTAAAACATTGGATTGCTCTAGTTCTCTCATAAACATAAAATGTTATTATATTTCTCAGTTACATATCCGAATCACTTCTATCACCACTTTGTGCTCGATGTTTCGATTTGCTACCGACTCTCTCGTGGGTTGTCAATCATTCTGTATGATGTTCTCTAACTATGTTATTTTCATATCTTACTTTCTTCACTTCATATATTGCCCTGCAAAGAGTTTCTATATCATTGGATTTGGACTTTATTAATTGTCCTCTTACTTTATCGCTATTCTCTTACTGACTCTCTCCTCAGTTGTCAACTACTCTGTATGACGTTCTCTAGCTGTGCTATTTTTATATCTAAATTTCTTCACTTCATATATTGCCCTACGAACACCTCTATATCATTGGATATGGACTTTCTTAATTTGTCCTCTTACTTTACGTCTATTCTTCTGTACCATTATTAAAGTAACAGTCTCATTAGATTGGAATCTTTGATTCCACCTCCATGTGATGTTGCTTTTTGGAATCCGCATTGAGCTTGCCTGTGAGATCGCTCGATGCCTTGCGTGGATCATATCACCAAACTTCCTTGTTCAGTGAAGTATGAACCATGAGCCTCAAGTGTATGATGCATTAAAGAACAACATAGGATACCCACAATTAAACTTAAAATATTACATGTACATTTTAATTATAACTAAATAGTGACCACTCTTTCCATATTGTGCATAATGCAATTTGAAGTCCACGCGTGGATCATTGAATTATAAAAGTTTACCACCGCCTCTTTAAATGCATCGGCATTATCAGAATTAAATGTCATGTTATATGAAAGTGTGCATAGATGTATCATATACCACCTCTTGGAAAAAAAATATATTAATCCCATCAGAGGCTTGCAGGGCCCTTGTCCGTAGGCCTGCAGAGGCTTGCATTTTAAAGCCCCTGGGGTCCTCGTGCGTCGCGCCTTTGCAATATTTCTTGCACCAATCTTGAGAAAGTTACCTTGGGTATAATCAACTCAGGAGGATTCTTCTAGACCTCCAAATTTCACAAAGAGTGGCGATGCCTAGTCTTCATCTTCTCTTCTTATATGTGTGTCTAGCATAGCGGGAGCATATTTCCTATTTGGAGGAGCTTGGCCTTCATCATTAATTACTATCGGTGATAGTATGTTCACTAGATCCAGATAAATGAACTAGTTCTGTGGTACGCATTATACTCTTTTTAAAATATATCAACACTATGAACATTTTAAAAAAGTTACCCAAATCCGTCTTTAGCAAACACCTATCTCTTTAAAACATTGCATTGCTCCAGTTCTCTCATAAACATAAAATGTTATTATATTTCTCAATTACATGTCCAAATCACTTCTATCACCACTTTGTACTCAATGTTTCGATTTGCTACCGACTCTCTCGTGGGTTGTCAATCATTCTGTATGATGTTCTCTAACTGTGTTATTTTCATATCTTACTTTCTTCACTTCATATATTGCCCTGCAAAGAGTTTCTATATCATTGGATTTGGACTTTATTAATTTGTCCTCTTACTTTATCGCTATTCTCTTACTGACTCTCTCCTCGGTTGTCAACTACTCTGTATGACGTTCTCTAGCTGTGCTATTTTCATTTCTAAATTTCTTCACTTCCAATATTGCCCTACGAACACCTCTATATCATTGGATATAGACTTTCTTAATTTGTCCTCTCACTTTACGTCTATTCTTCTATACCATTATTAAAGTAACTGCCTCATAGGATTGGAATCTTTGATTCCACCTTTATGTGATGTTGCTTTTTGGAATCCGCATCGAGCTTGCCTGTGAGATCGCTCGATGCCTTGCGTGGACCATATCACCAAACTTTTTTGTTCAGTGAAGTATGCACCATGACCCTCAAGTATATGATGCATTAAAGAACACAGGATCTCCACAATCAAACTCAAAATATTACATGCACATTTTAATTATAACAAAATAGTGACCACTCTCACCATATTGTGCGTAATGCAATTTGAAGTCCACCCCTGTATCATTGAATTATGAAAGTTTACCACCGCCTCTTTAAATGCATCGGCATTATCAGAATTGAATGTCATGTTGTATAAAAGTGTGCATAGATGTATCATATACCACCTCTTGAAAAAAATATTAAAGAGTGGCGATGCCTAGTCGCCATCTTCTCTTCTCATGTGTAGCTGACCAGCATAGGGGGAGCATCTTCCCCTTTAGAGGAGCTTGGCCTTCATCATTATGTACTATCGGTGATAGTACGTTCACTAGATATGGACTAGTGCCTTGGTACGCATGATACTCACAAGCTAGAAAGCACGGAGAGAAATGAAAGAAATGCCTTCATTTGTAAATGGGACTTACTATAAGTTGTTGACACTTACTTTTAAATTATACCAACATTATGAAAAGTTATCCAAATCCAACTTTAGCAAACAATTATTTCTTTAAAACATTGAGTTCTCTTATAAACATAAAATGTTATTATATTTCTCAATTACAAATCTGAGTCACTTCTATCACCACTTTGTGCTCGATGCTTCGATTTGCTCTATCGACTCTCTCGTGGGTTGTCAATCATTTTGTATGATGGTCTCTAACTGTGTTATTTTCATATCTTACTTTCTTCACTTCATATTGCACATGGACTTTATTAATTTGTCCTCTTACTTTGTGTCTATTCTTCTATACCATTATAAAAGTAACTGCCTCATAGGATTGGAATCTTTGATTCCACCTCCATGTGATGTTGCTTTTTGGAATCCGCATCGAGCTTGCATGTGAGATCGCTCGATGCCTTGCGTGGACCATATCACCAAACTTCCTTGTTCAGTAAAGTATGGACCATGAGCCTCAAGTATATGATGCATTAAAGAACACAGGATATCCACAATTAAACTTAAAATATTACATGTACATTTTAATTATAATAAAATAGTGACCACTCTTACCATACTTCGCATAATGCAATTTGAAGTCCCATATCTTACTTTCTTCACTTCATATATTGCCCTCTTGCAAACGGTTTCTATATCATTCGATTTGGACTTTATTAATTTGTCCTAATGCTTTACCGCTATTCTCTTACTGACTCTCTCCTCGGTTGTCAACTACTCTGTATGATGCTCTCCAGCTTTTCATATCTTACTTTCTTCACTTCATATATTGCCCTACGAATGCCTCCATATCATTGGATATGGACTTTCTTAATTTGTCCTCATACTTTACGTATTCTTCTATACCATTATTAAAGTAACTGCCTCATAGGATTGGAATCTTTGATTCCACCTTCATGTGATGTTGCTTTTTGGAATCCGGATCAAGCTTGCCTGTGATATCGCTCGATGCCTTGCGTGGACCATATCACCAAACTTCCTTGTTCAGTAAAGTATGGACCATGAGTCTCAATTACATGATGCATTAAAGAACACAGGATATCCACAATTAAACTTAAAATATTACATGTACATTTTAATTCTAACAAAATAGTGACCACTCTTACCATATTAAGCATAATGCAATTTGACATCCACCCTGTATCATTAAATTATATAAGTTTACCACCGCCTCTTTAAATGTATCGGCATTATCACAATTGAATGTCATGTTTTATAAAAGTGTGCATAGATGTATCATATACCACCTCTTGAAAAAAATATTAAAGTGGCAATGCCTAGTCGCCATCTTCTCCCCTCATGTGTAGCCAGCCAGCATAGGGGGAGCATCTTTCCCATTTAGAGGAGCTTGGCCTTTATCATTACATACTATAGGTGATAGTACGTTCACTAGATATGGATGAATAAACTAGTGCCTTGGTACGCATCATACTCACAAGGCTAGGAAGAATGGAGAGAAATGAAAGAAATGCCTTCATTTGTAAATGGGACTTACTCTAAGTTATTGACACTTACTTTTAAAATATATCAACACTATGAACATTTCAAAAAAGTTACCCAAATCCAACTTTAGCAGACACCTATTTCTTTAAGACATTGGATCGCTCCAGTTCTCTCATAAACATAAAATGTTATTATATTGCGGTACACATTATGCTCACAAGCTAAAAGGAATGGAGAGAAATGAAAGAAGTGCCTTCATAAGTTATTGACACTTACTTTTAAAATATATCAATAGTATGTTCTCTAAAAAAATATCTATATTGATTTTCACTTTGTAGATCTTGCAATATTTCTTGCACCAATCTTGAGAAAGATACCTTGGGTATAATCAACTCGAGACTCTTATGGACCTCCTAATTTCACAAAGAGTGGCGATGCCTAGTATCCATCTTCTCTTCTCATGTGTAGCTGGTGTAGGGGGAGCATCTTTCCCATTTAGAGGAGCTTGGCCTTCATCATTACGTACTATAGTTGATAGATATAGACGAATGAACTAGTGCCTTGTTACGCATCATACTCATAAGCTAGAAAGAATGGAGAGAAATGCCTTCATTTGTAAATGGGACTTACTACAAGTTATTGACACTTACTTTTAAAATATATCAACACTATGAACATTTTAAAAAAGTTACCCAAATCCATCTTTAGCAAACACCTATCTCTTTAAAACATTGGATTGCTCTAGTTCTCTCATAAACATAAAATGTTATTATATTTCTCAGTTACATATCCGAATCACTTCTATCACCACTTTGTGCTCGATGTTTCGATTTGCTACCGACTCTCTCGTGGGTTGTCAATCATTCTGTATGATGTTCTCTAACTATGTTATTTTCATATCTTACTTTCTTCACTTCATATATTGCCCTGCAAAGAGTTTCTATATCATTGGATTTGGACTTTATTAATTGTCCTCTTACTTTATCGCTATTCTCTTACTGACTCTCTCCTCGGTTGTCAACTACTCTGTATGACGTTCTCTAGCTGTGCTATTTTTATATCTAAATTTCTTCACTTCATATATTGCCCTACGAACACCTCTATATCATTGGATATGGACTTTCTTAATTTGTCCTCTTACTTTACGTCTATTCTTATGTACCATTATTAAAGTAACTGTCTCATAGGATTGGAATCTTTGATTCCACCTCCATGTGATGTTGCTTTTTGGAATCCGCATTGAGCTTGCCTGTGAGATCGCTCGATGCCTTGCGTGGATCATATCACCAAACTTCCCTGTTCAGTGAAGTATGAACCATGAGCCTCAAGTGTATGATGCATTAAAGAACAACATAGGATACCCACAATTAAACTTAAAATATTACATGTACATTTTAATTATAACTAAATAGTGACCACTCTTTCCATATTGTGCATAATGCAATTTGAAGTCCACGCGTGTATCATTGAATTATAAAAGTTTACCACCGCCTCTTTAAATGCATCGGCATTATCAGAATTAAATGTCATGTTATATGAAAGTGTGCATAGATGTATCATATACCACCTCTTGGAAAAAAAATATATTAATCCCATCAGAGGCTTGCAGGGCCCTTGTCCGTAGGCCTGCAGAGGCTTGCATTTTAAAGCCCCTGGGGTCCTCGTGCGTCGCGCCTTTGCAATATTTCTTGCACCAATCTTGAGAAAGCTACCTTGGGTATAATCAACTCAGGAGGATTCTTCTAGACCTCCAAATTTCACAAAGAGTGGCGATGCCTAGTCTTCATCTTCTCTTCTTATATGTGTGTCTAGCATAGCGGGAGCATATTTCCTGTTTGGAGGAGCTTGGCCTTCATCATTAAGTACTATCGGTGATAGTATGTTCACTAGATCCAGATAAATGAACTAGTGCTGTGGTACGCATTATACTCAGAAGCTAAAAGGAATTGAGAGAAATGGAAGAAGTGCCTTCATTTCTAAATGGGAGTTACTATAAGTTATTGACACTTACTTTTAAAATATATCAATAGTATGTTATCTTGAAAAGCATCTATATTGATTTTTGCTTTGTAGTATGTTATCTTGAAAAGCATCTATATTGATTTTTGCTTTGTAGATCTTGCAATATTTCTTGCACACCAACCTTGAGAAAGATACCTTGGGTATAATCAACTCGAGACTCTTATGGACTCCTAGTCTCCATCTTCTCTTCTCATGTGTAGCTGGCGTAGGGGGAGCATCTTGCCCATTTAGCGGAGCTTGGCCTTCATCATTACATACTGTCGTTGATAGTACGTTCACTAGACATAGACGAATGAACTAGTGCCTTGTTACGCATCATACTCATAAGCTAGAGAGAATGGAGAGAAATGCCTTCATTTGTAAATGGGACTTACTACAAGTTATTGACACTTGCTTTTAAAATATATCAACACTATGAACATTTTAAAAAAGTTACCCAAATCCGTCTTTAGCAAACACCTATCTCTTTAAAACATTGGATTTCTCCAGTTCTCTCATAAACATAAAATGTTATTATATTTCTCAATTACATATCCAAATCACTTCTATCACCACTTTGTACTCAATGTTTCGATTTGCTACCGACTCTCTCGTGGGTTGTCAATCATTCTGTATGATATTCTCTAACTGTGTTATTTTCATATCTTACTTTCTTCACTTCATATATTGCCCTGCAAAGAGTTTCTATATCATTGGATTTGGACTTTATTAATTTGTCCTCTTACTTTATCGCTATTCTCTTACTGACTCTCTCCTCGGTTGTCAACTATTCTGTATGACGTTCTCTAGCTGTGCTATTTTCATATCTAAATTTCTTCACTTCCAATATTGCCCTACGAACACCTCTATATCATTGGATATGGACTTTCTTAATTTGTCCTCTCACTTTACGTCTATTCTTCTATACCATTATTAAAGTAACTGCCTCATAGGATTGGAATCTTTGATTCCACCTTTATGTGATGTTGCTTTTTGGAATCCGCATCGAGCTTGCCTGTGAGATCGCTCGATGCCTTGCGTGGACCATATCACCAAACGTTTTTGTTTAGTGAAGTATGCACCATGACCCTCAAGTATATGATGCATTAAAGAACACAGGATCTCCACAATCAAACTCAAAATATTACATGCACATTTTAATTATAACAAAATAGTGACCACTCTCACCATATTGTGCGTAATGCAATTTGAAGTCCACCCCTGTATCATTGAATCATGAAAGTTTACCACCGCCTCTTTAAATGCATTGGCATTATCAGAATTGAATGTCATGTTGTATAAAAGTGTGCATAGATGTATCATATACCACCTCTTGAAAAAAATATTAAAGAGTGGCGATGCCTAGTCGCCATCTTCTCTTCTCATGTGTAGCTGACCAGCATAGGGGGAGCATCTTTCCCATTTAGAGGAGCTTGGCCTTCATCATTATGTACTATCGGTGATAGTACGTTCACTAGATATGGACTAGTGCCTTGGTACGCATCATACTCACAAGCTAGAAAGCACGGAGAGAAATGAAAGAAATGCCTTCATTTGTAAATGGGACTTACTATAAGTTGTTGACACTTACTTTTAAATTATATCAACATTATGAAAAGTTATCCAAATCCAACTTTAGCAAACAATTATTTCTTTAAAACATTGAGTTCTCTCATAAACATAAAATGTTATTATATTTCTCAATTACAAATCTGAGTCACTTCTATCACCACTTTGTGCTCGATGCTTCGATTTGCTCTATCGACTCTCTCGTGGGTTGTCAATCATTTTGTATGATGGTCTCTAACTGTGTTATTTTCATATCTTACTTTCTTCACTTCATATTGCACATGGACTTTATTAATTTGTCCTCTTACTTTGTGTCTATTCTTCTATACCATTATAAAAGTAACTGCCTCATAGGATTGGAATCTTTGATTCCACCTCCATGTGATGTTGCTTTTTGGAATCCGCATCGAGCTTGCATGTGAGATCGCTCGATGCCTTGCGTGGACCATATCACCAAACTTCCTTGTTCAGTAAAGTATGGACCATGAGCCTCAAGTATATGATGCATTAAAGAACACACGATATCCACAATTAAACTTAAAATATTACATGTACATTTTAATTATAATAAAATAGTGACCACTCTTACCATACTTCGCATAATGCAATTTGAAGTCCCATATCTTACTTTCTTCACTTCATATATTGCCCTCTTGCAAACGGTTTCTATATCATTCGATTTGGACTTTATTAATTTGTCCTAATGCTTTACCGCTATTCTCTTACTGACTCTCTCCTCGATTGTCAACTACTCTGTATGATGCTCTCCAGCTTTTCATATCTTACTTTCTTCACTTCATATATTGCCCTACGAACGCCTCCATATCATTGGATATGGACTTTCTTAATTTGTCCTCATACTTTACGTATTCTTCTATACCATTATTAAAGTAACTGCCTCATAGGATTGGAATCTTTGATTCCACCTTCATGTGATGTTGCTTTTTGGAATCCGGATCAAGCTTGCCTGTGATATCGCTCGATGCCTTGCGTGGACCATATCACCAAACTTCCTTGTTCAGTAAAGTATGGACCATGAGTCTCAATTACATGATGCATTAAAGAACACAAGATATCCACAATTAAACTTAAAATATTACATGTACATTTTAATTCTAACAAAATAGTGACCACTCTTACCATATTAAGCATAATGCAATTTGACATCCACCCTGTATCATTAAATTATATAAGTTTACCACCGCTGTATCGGCATTATCACAATTGAATGTCATGTTTTATAAAAGTGTGCATAGATGTATCATATACCGCCTCTTGAAAAAAATATTAAAGTGGCAATGCCTAGTCGCCATCTTCTCCCCTCATGTGTAGCCAGCCAGCATAGGGGGAGCATCTTTCCCATTTAGAGGAGCTTGGCCTTTATCATTACATACTATAGGTGATAGTACGTTCACTAAATATGGAGAATAAACTAGTGCCTTGGTACGCATCATACTCACAAGCTAGGAAGAATGGAGAGAAATGAAAGAAATGCCTTCATTTGTAAATGGGACTTACTATAAGTTATTGACACTTACTTTTAAAATATATCAACACTATGAACATTTCAAAAAAGTTACCCAAATCCAACTTTAGCAGACACCTATTTCTTTAAGACATTGGATCGCTCCAGTTCTCTCATAAACATAAAATGTTATTATATTGCGGTACACATTATGCTCACAAGCTAAAAGGAACGGAGAGAAATGAAAGAAGTGCCTTCATAAGTTATTGACACTTACTTTTAAAATATATCAATAGTATGTTCTCTTAAAAAATATCTATATTGATTTTCACTTTGTAGATCTTGCAATATTTCTTGCACCAACCTTGAGAAAGATACCTTGGGTATAATCAACTCGAGACTCTTATGGACCTCCTAATTTCACAAAGAGTGGCGATGCCTAGTTTCCATCTTCTCTTCTCATGTGTAGCTGGCGTAGGGGGAGCATCTTTCCCATTTAGAGGAGCTTGGCCTTCATCATTACGTACTGTCGTTGATAGATATAGACGAATGAACTAGTGCCTTGTTACGCATCATACTCATAAGCTAGAAAGAATGGAGAGAAATGCCTTCATTTGTAAATGGGACTTACTACAAGTTATTGACACTTACTTTTAAAATATATCAACACTATGAACATTTTAAAAGAGTTACCCAAATCCATCTTTAGCAAACACCTATCTCTTTAAAACATTGGATTGCTCTAGTTCTCTCATAAACATAAAATGTTATTATATTTCTCAGTTACATATCCGAATCACTTCTATCACCACTTTGTGCTCGATGTTTCGATTTGCTACCGACTCTCTTGTGGGTTGTCAATCATTCTGTATGATGTTCTCTAACTATGTTATTTTCATATCTTACTTTCTTCACTTCATATATTGCCCTGCAAAGAGTTTCTATATCATTGGATTTGGACTTTATTAATTGTCCTCTTACTTTATCGCTATTCTCTTACTGACTCTCTCCTCGGTTGTCAACTACTCTGTATGACGTTCTCTAGCTGTGCTATTTTTATATCTAAATTTCTTCACTTCATATATTGCCCTACGAACACCTCTATATCATTGGATATGGACTTTCTTAATTTGTCCTCTTACTTTACGTCTATTCTTCTGTACCATTATTAAAGTAACTGTCTCATAGGATTGGAATCTTTGATTCCACCTCCATGTGATGTTGCTTTTTGGAATCCGCATTGAGCTTGCCTGTGAGATCGCTCGATGCCTTGCGTGGATCATATCACCAAACTTCCTTGTTCAGTGAAGTATGAACCATGACCCTCAAGTGTATGATGCATTAAAGAACAACATAGGATACCCACAATTAAACTTAAAATATTACATGTACATTTTAATTATAACTAAATAGTGACCACTCTTTCCATATTGTGCATAATGCAATTTGAAGTCCACGCGTGCATCATTGAATTATAAAAGTTTACCACCGCCTCTTTAAATGCATCGGCATTATCAGAATTAAATGTCATGCTATATGAAAGTGTGCATAGATGTATCATATACCACCTCTTGGAAAAAAAATATATTAATCCCATCAGAGGCTTGCAGGGCCCTTGTCCGTAGGCCTGCAGAGGCTTGCATTTTAAAGCCCCTGGGGTCCTCGTGCGTCGCGCCTTTGCAATATTTCTTGCACCAATCTTGAGAAAGCTACCTTGGGTATAATCAACTCAGGAGGATTCTTCTAGACCTCCAAATTTCACAAAGAGTGGCGATGCCTAGTCTTCATCTTCTCTTTTTATATGTGTGTCTAGCATAGCGGGAGCATATTTCCTATTTGGAGGAGCTTGGCCTTCATCATTAAGTGCTATCGGTGATAGTATGTTCACTAGATCCAGATAAATGAACTAGTGCTGTGGTACGCATTATACTCAGAAGCTAAAAGGAATTGAGAGAAATGGAAGAAGTGCCTTCATTTCTAAATGGGAGTTACTATAAGTTATTGACACTTACTTTTAAAATATATCAATAGTATGTTATCTTGAAAAGCATCTATATTGATTTTTGCTTTGTAGTATGTTATCTTGAAAAGCATCTATATTGATTTTTGCTTTGTAGATCTTGCAATATTTCTTGCACACCAACCTTGAGAAAGATACCTTGGGTATAATCAACTCGAGACTCTTATGGACTCCTAGTCTCCATCTTCTCTTCTCATGTGTAGCTGGCGTAGGGGGAGCATCTTGCCCATTTAGCGGAGCTTGGCCTTCATCATTACATACTGTCGTTGATAGTACGTTCACTAGACATAGACGAATGAACTAGTGCCTTGTTACACATCATACTCATAAGCTAGAGAGAATGGAGAGAAATGCCTTCATTTGTAAATGGGACTTACTACAAGTTATTGACACTTACTTTTAAAATATATCAACACTATGAACATTTTAAAAAAGTTACCCAAATCCGTCTCTTTAGCAAACACCTATCTCTTTAAAACATTGGATTGCTCCAGTTCTCTCATAAACATAAAGTGTTATTATATTTCTCAATTACATATCCAAATCACTTCTATCACCACTTTGTGCTCGATGTTTCGATTTGCTACCGACTCTCTCGTGGGTTGTCAATCATTCTGTATGATGTTCTCTAACTGTGTTATTTTCATATCTTACTTTCTTCACTTCATATATTGCCCTGCAAAGAGTTTCTATATCATTGGATTTGGACTTTATTAATTTGTCCTCTTACTTTATCGCTATTCTCTTACTGACTCTCTCCTCGGTTGTCAACTACTCTGTATGACGTTCTCTAGCTGTGCTATTTTCATATCTAAATTTCTTCACTTCCAATATTGCCCTACGAACACCTCTATATCATTGGATATGGACTTTCTTAATTTGTCCTCTCACTTTACGTCTATTCTTCTATACCATTATTAAAGTAACTGCCTCATAGGATTGGAATCTTTGATTCCACCTTTATGTGATGTTTCTTTTTGGAATCCGCATCGAGCTTGCCTGTGAGATCGCTCGATGCCTTGCGTGGACCATATCACCAAACTTTTTTGTTCAGTGAAGTATGCACCATGACCCTCAAGTATATGATGCATTAAAGAACACAGGATCTCCACAATCAAACTCAAAATATTACATGCACATTTTAATTATAACAAAATAGTGACCACTCTCACCATATTGTGCATAATGCAATTTGAAGTCCACCCCTGTATCATTGAATTATGAAAGTTTACCACCGCCTCTTTAAATGCATCGGCATTATCAGAATTGAATGTCATGGTGTATAAAAGTGTGCATAGATGTATCATATACCACCTCTTGAAAGAAATATTAAAGAGTGGCGATGCCTAGTTTCCATCTTCTCTTCTCATGTGTAGCTGACCAGCATAGGGGGAGCATCTTTCCCATTTAGAGGAGCTTGGCCTTCATCATTATGTACTATCGGTGATAGTACGTTCACTAGATATGGACTAGTGCCTTGGTACGCATGATACTCACAAGCTAGAAAGCACGGAGAGAAATGAAAGAAATGCCTTCATTTGTAAATGGGACTTACTATAAGTTGTTGACACTTACTTTTAAATTATATCAACATTATGAAAAGTTATCCAAATCCAACTTTAGCAAACAATTATTTCTTTAAAACATTGAGTTCTCTCATAAACATAAAATGTTATTATATTTCTCAATTACAAATCTGAGTCACTTCTATCACCACTTTGTGCTCGATGCTTCGATTTGCTCTATCGACTCTCTCGTGGGTTGTCAATCATTTTGTATGATGGTCTCTAACTGTGTTATTTTCATATCTTACTTTCTTCACTTCATATTGCACATGGACTTTATTAATTTGTCCTCTTACTTTGTGTCTATTCTTCTATACCATTATAAAAGTAACTGCCTCATAGGATTGGAATCTTTGATTCCACCTCCATGTGATGTTGCTTTTTGGAATCCGCATCGAGCTTGCATGTGAGATCGCTCGATGCCTTGCGTGGACCATATCACCAAACTTCCTTGTTCAGTAAAGTATGGACCATGAGCCTCAAGTATATGATGCATTAAAGAACACAGGATATCCACAATTAAACTTAAAATATTACATGTACATTTTAATTATAATAAAATAGTGACCACTCTTACCATACTTCGCATAATGCAATTTGAAGTCCCATATCTTACTTTCTTCACTTCATATATTGCCCTCTTGCAAACGGTTTCTATATCATTCGATTTGGACTTTATTAATTTGTCCTAATGCTTTACCGCTATTCTCTTACTGACTCTCTCCTCGGTTGTCAACTACTCTGTATGATGCTCTCCAGCTTTTCATATCTTACTTTCTTCACTTCATATATTGCCCTACGAATGCCTCCATATCATTGGATATGGACTTTCTTAATTTGTCCTCATACTTTACGTATTCTTCTATACCATTATTAAAGTAACTGCCTCATAGGATTGGAATCTTTGATTCCACCTTCATGTGATGTTGCTTTTTGGAATCCGGATCAAGCTTGCATGTGATATCGCTCGATGCCTTGCGTGGACCATATCACCAAACTTCCTTGTTCAGTAAAGTATGGACCATGAGTCTCAATTACATGATGCATTAAAGAACACAGGATATCCACAATTAAACTTAAAATATTACATGTACATTTTAATTCTAACAAAATAGTGACCACTCTTACCATATTAAGCATAATGCAATTTGACATCCACCCTGTATCATTAAATTATATAAGTTTACCACCGCCTCTTTAAATGTATCGGCATTATCACAATTGAATGTCATGTTTTATAAAAGTGTGCATAGATGTATCATATACCACCTCTTGAAAAAAATATTAAAGTGGCAATGCCTAGTCGCCATCTTCTCCCCTCATGCGTAGCCAGCCAGCATAGGGGGAGCATCTTTCCCATTTAGAGGAGCTTGGCCTTTATCATTACATACTATAGGTGATAGTACGTTCACTAGATATGGATGAATAAACTAGTGCCTTGGTACGCATCATACTCACAAGGCTAGGAAGAATGGAGAGAAATGAAAGAAATGCCTTCATTTGTAAATGGGACTTACTCTAAGTTATTGACACTTACTTTTAAAATATATCAACACTATGAACATTTCAAAAAAGTTACCCAAATCCAACTTTAGCAGACACCTATTTCTTTAAGACATTGGATCGCTCCAGTTCTCTCATAAACATAAAATGTTATTATATTGCGGTACACATTATGCTCACAAGCTAAAAGGAACGGAGAGAAATGAAAGAAGTGCCTTCATAAGTTATTGACACTTACTTTTAAAATATATCAATAGTATGTTCTCTTAAAAAATATCTATATTGATTTTCACTTTGTAGATCTTGCAATATTTCTTGCACCAATCTTGAGAAAGATACCTTGGGTATAATCAACTCGAGACTCTTATGGACCTCCTAATTTCACAAAGAGTGGCGATGCCTAGTATCCATCTTCTCTTCTCATGTGTAGCTGGGGTAGGGGGAGCATCTTTCCCATTTAGAGGAGCTTGGCCTTCATCATTACGTACTGTAGTTGATAGATATAGACGAATGAACTAGTGCCTTGTTACGCATCATACTCATAAGCTAGAAAGAATGGAGAGAAATGCCTTCATTTGTAAATGGGACTTACTACAAGTTATTGACACTTACTTTTAAAATATATCAACACTATGAACATTTTAAAAAAGTTACCCAAATCCATCTTTAGCAAACACCTATCTCTTTAAAACATTGGATTGCTCTAGTTCTCTCATAAACATAAAATGTTATTATATTTCTCAGTTACATATCCGAATCACTTCTATCACCACTTTGTGCTCGATGTTTCGATTTGCTACCGACTCTCTCGTGGGTTGTCAATCATTCTGTATGATGTTCTCTAACTATGTTATTTTCATATCTTGCTTTCTTCACTTCATATATTGCCCTGCAAAGAGTTTCTATATCATTGGATTTGGACTTTATTAATTGTCCTCTTACTTTATCGCTATTCTCTTACTGACTCTCTCCTCGGTTGTCAACTACTCTGTATGACGTTCTCTAGCTGTGCTATTTTTATATCTAAATTTCTTCACTTCATATATTGCCCTACGAACACCTCTATATCATTGGATATGGACTTTCTTAATTTGTCCTCTTACTTTACGTCTATTCTTCTGTACCATTATTAAAGTAACTGTCTCATAGGATTGGAATCTTTGATTCCACCTCCATGTGATGTTGCTTTTTGGAATCCGCATTGAGCTTGCTTGTGAGATCGCTCGATGCCTTGCGTGGATCATATCACCAAACTTCCCTGTTCAGTGAAGTATGAACCATGAGCCTCAAGTGTATGATGCATTAAAGAACAACATAGGATACCCACAATTAAACTTAAAATATTACATGTACATTTTAATTATAACTAAATAGTGACCACTCTTTCCATACTGTGCATAATGCAATTTGAAGTCCACGCGTGCATCATTGAATTATAAAAGTTTACCACCGCCTCTTTAAATGCATCGGCATTATCAGAATTAAATGTCATGTTATATGAAAGTGTGCATAGATGTATCATATACCACCTCTTGGAAAAAAAATATATTAATCCCATCAGAGGCTTGCAGGGCCCTTGTCCGTAGGCCTACAGAGGCTTGCATTTTAAAGCCCCTGGGGTCCTCGTGCGTCGCGCCTTTGCAATATTTCTTGCACCAATCTTGAGAAAGCTACCTTGGGTATAATCAACTCAGGAGGATTCTTCTAGACCTCCAAATTTCACAAAGAGTGGCGATGCCTAGTCTTCATCTTCTCTTCTTATATGTGTGTCTAGCATAGTGGGAGCATATTTCCTGTTTGGAGGAGCTTGCCCTTCATCATTAAGTACTATTGGTGATAGTATGTTCACTAGATCCAGATAAATGAACTAGTGCTGTGGTACGCATTATACTCAGAAGCTAAAAGGAATTGAGAGAAATGGAAGAAGTGCCTTCATTTCTAAATGGGAGTTACTATAAGTTATTGACACTTACTTTTAAAATATATCAATAGTATGTTATCTTGAAAAGCATCTATATTGATTTTTGCTTTGTAGTATGTTATCTTGAAAAGCATCTATATTGATTTTTGCTTTGTAGATCTTGCAATATTTCTTGCACACCAACCTTGAGAAAGATACCTTGGGTATAATCAACTCGAGACTCTTATGGACTCCTAGTCTCCATCTTCTCTTCTCATGTGTAGCTGGCGTAGGGGGAGCATCTTGCCCATTTAGCGGAGCTTGGCCTTCATCATTACATACTGTCGTTGATAGTACGTTCACTAGACATAGACGAATGAACTAGTGCCTTGTTACGCATCATACTCATAAGCTAGAAAGAATGGAGAGAAATGCCTTCATTTGTAAATGGGACTTACTACAAGTTATTGACACTTGCTTTTAAAATATATCAACACTATGAACATTTTAAAAAAGTTACCCAAATCCGTCTTTAGCAAACACCTATCTCTTTAAAACATTGGATTTCTCCAGTTCTCTCATAAACATAAAATGTTATTATATTTCTCAATTACATATCCAAATCACTTCTATCACCACTTTGTACTCAATGTTTCGATTTGCTACCGACTCTCTCGTGGGTTGTCAATCATTCTGTATGATATTCTCTAACTGTGTTATTTTCATATCTTACTTTCTTCACTTCATATATTGCCCTGCAAAGAGTTTCTATATCATTGGATTTGGACTTTATTAATTTGTCCTCTTACTTTATCGCTATTCTCTTACTGACTCTCTCCTCGGTTGTCAACTATTCTGTATGACGTTCTCTAGCTGTGCTATTTTCATATCTAAATTTCTTCACTTCCAATATTGCCCTACGAACACCTCTATATCATTGGATATGGACTTTCTTAATTTGTCCTCTCACTTTACGTCTATTCTTCTATACCATTATTAAAGTAACTGCCTCATAGGATTGGAATCTTTGATTCCACCTTTATGTGATGTTGCTTTTTGGAATCCGCATCGAGCTTGCCTGTGAGATCGCTCGATGCCTTGCGTGGACCATATCACCAAACGTTTTTGTTTAGTGAAGTATGCACCATGACCCTCAAGTATATGATGCATTAAAGAACACAGGATCTCCACAATCAAACTCAAAATATTACATGCACATTTTAATTATAACAAAATAGTGACCACTCTCACCATATTGTGCGTAATGCAATTTGAAGTCCACCCCTGTATCATTGAATCATGAAAGTTTACCACCGCCTCTTTAAATGCATCGGCATTATCAGAATTGAATGTCATGTTGTATAAAAGTGTGCATAGATGTATCATATACCACCTCTTGAAAAAAATATTAAAGAGTGGCGATGCCTAGTCGCCATCTTCTCTTCTCATGTGTAGCTGACCAGCATAGGGGGAGCATCTTTCCCATTTAGAGGAGCTTGGCCTTCATCATTATGTACTATCGGTGATAGTATGTTCACTAGATATGGACTAGTGCCTTGGTACGCATCATACTCACAAGCTAGAAAGCACGGAGAGAAATGAAAGAAATGCCTTCATTTGTAAATGGGACTTACTATAAGTTGTTGACACTTACTTTTAAATTATATCAACATTATGAAAAGTTATCCAAATCCAACTTTAGCAAACAATTATTTCTTTAAAACATTGAGTTCTCTCATAAACATAAAATGTTATTATATTTCTCAATTACAAATCTGAGTCACTTCTATCACCACTTTGTGCTCAATGCTTCGATTTGCTCTATCGACTCTCTCGTGGGTTGTCAATCATTTTGTATGATGGTCTCTAACTGTGTTATTTTCATATCTTACTTTCTTCACTTCATATTGCACATGGACTTTATTAATTTGTCCTCTTACTTTGTGTCTATTCTTCTATACCATTATAAAAGTAACTGCCTCATAGGATTGGAATCTTTGATTACACCTCCATGTGATGTTGCTTTTTGGAATCCGCATCGAGCTTGCATGTGAGATCGCTCGATGCCTTGCGTGGACCATATCACCAAACTTCCTTGTTCAGTAAAGTATGGACCATGAGCCTCAAGTATATGATGCATTAAAGAACACACGATATCCACAATTAAACTTAAAATATTACATGTACATTTTAATTATAATAAAATAGTGACCACTCTTACCATACTTCGCATAATGCAATTTGAAGTCCCATATCTTACTTTCTTCACTTCATATATTGCCCTCTTGCAAACGGTTTCTATATCATTCGATTTGGACTTTATTAATTTGTCCTAATGCTTTACCGCTATTCTCTTACTGACTCTCTCCTCGATTGTCAACTACTCTGTATGATGCTCTCCAGCTTTTCATATCTTACTTTCTTCACTTCATATATTGCCCTACGAACGCCTCCATATCATTGGATATGGACTTTCTTAATTTGTCCTCATACTTTACGTATTCTTCTATACCATTATTAAAGTAACTGCCTCATAGGATTGGAATCTTTGATTCCACCTTCATGTGATGTTGCTTTTTGGAATCCGGATCAAGCTTGCCTGTGATATCGCTCGATGCCTTGCGTGGACCATATCACCAAACTTCCTTGTTCAGTAAAGTATGGACCATGAGTCTCAATTACATGATGCATTAAAGAACACAAGATATCCACAATTAAACTTAAAATATTACATGTACATTTTAATTCTAACAAAATAGTGACCACTCTTACCATATTAAGCATAATGCAATTTGACATCCACCCTGTATCATTAAATTATATAAGTTTACCACCGCTGTATCGGCATTATCACAATTGAATGTCATGTTTTATAAAAGTGTGCATAGATGTATCATATACCGCCTCTTGAAAAAAATATTAAAGTGGCAATGCCTAGTCGCCATCTTCTCCCCTCATGTGTAGCCAGCCAGCATAGGGGGAGCATCTTTCCCATTTAGAGGAGCTTGGCCTTTATCATTACATACTATAGGTGATAGTACGTTCACTAAATATGGACGAATAAACTAGTGCCTTGGTACGCATCATACTCACAAGCTAGGAAGAATGGAGAGAAATGAAAGAAATGCCTTCATTTGTAAATGGGACTTACTATAAGTTATTGACACTTACTTTTAAAATATATCAACACTATGAACATTTCAAAAAAGTTACCCAAATCCAACTTTAGCAGACACCTATTTCTTTAAGACATTGGATCGCTCCAGTTCTCTCATAAACATAAAATGTTATTATATTGCGGTACACATTATGCTCACAAGCTAAAAGGAACGGAGAGAAATGAAAGAAGTGCCTTCATAAGTTATTGACACTTACTTTTAAAATATATCAATAGTATGTTCTCTTAAAAAATATCTATATTGATTTTCACTTTGTAGATCTTGCAATATTTCTTGCACCAACCTTGAGAAAGATACCTTGGGTATAATCAACTCGAGACTCTTATGGACCTCCTAATTTCACAAAGAGTGGCGATGCCTAGTTTCCATCTTCTCTTCTCATGTGTAGCTGGCGTAGGGGGAGCATCTTTCCCATTTAGAGGAGCTTGGCCTTCATCATTACGTACTGTCGTTGATAGATATAGACGAATGAACTAGTGCCTTGTTACACATCATACTCATAAGCTAGAAAGAATGGAGAGAAATGCCTTCATTTGTAAATGGGACTTACTACAAGTTATTGACACTTACTTTTAAAATATATCAACACTATGAACATTTTAAAAGAGTTACCCAAATCCATCTTTAGCAAACACCTATCTCTTTAAAACATTGGATTGCTCTAGTTCTCTCATAAACATAAAATGTTATTATATTTCTCAGTTACATATCCGAATCACTTCTATCACCACTTTGTGCTCGATGTTTCGATTTGCTACCGACTCTCTTGTGGGTTGTCAATCATTCTGTATGATGTTCTCTAACTATGTTATTTTCATATCTTACTTTCTTCACTTCATATATTGCCCTGCAAAGAGTTTCTATATCATTGGATTTGGACTTTATTAATTGTCCTCTTACTTTATCGCTATTCTCTTACTGACTCTCTCCTCGGTTGTCAACTACTCTGTATGACGTTCTCTAGCTGTGCTATTTTTATATCTAAATTTCTTCACTTCATATATTGCCCTACGAACACCTCTATATCATTGGATATGGACTTTCTTAATTTGTCCTCTTACTTTACGTCTATTCTTCTGTACCATTATTAAAGTAACTGTCTCATAGGATTGGAATCTTTGATTCCACCTCCATGTGATGTTGCTTTTTGGAATCCGCATTGAGCTTGCCTGTGAGATCGCTCGATGCCTTGCGTGGATCATATCACCAAACTTCCTTGTTCAGTGAAGTATGAACCATGAGCCTCAAGTGTATGATGCATTAAAGAACAACATAGGATACCCACAATTAAACTTAAAATATTACATGTACATTTTAATTATAACTAAATAGTGACCACTCTTTCCATATTGTGCATAATGCAATTTGAAGTCCACGCGTGCATCATTGAATTATAAAAGTTTACCACCGCCTCTTTAAATGCATCGGCATTATCAGAATTAAATGTCATGTTATATGAAAGTGTGCATAGATGTATCATATACCACCTCTTGGAAAAAAATATATTAATCCCATCCTCTTAGAGGCTTGCAGGGCCCTTGTCCGTAGGCCTGCAGAGGCTTGCATTTTAAAGCCCCTGGGGTCCTCGTGCGTCGCGCCTTTGCAATATTTCTTGCACCAATCTTGAGAAAGCTACCTTGGGTATAATCAACTCAGGAGGATTCTTCTAGACCTCCAAATTTCACAAAGAGTGGCGATGCCTAGTCTTCATCTTCTCTTTTTATATGTGTGTCTAGCATAGCGGGAGAATATTTCCTATTTGGAGGAGCTTGGCCTTCATCATTAAGTGCTATCGGTGATAGTATGTTCACTAGATCCAGATAAATGAACTAGTGCTGTGGTACGCATTATACTCAGAAGCTAAAAGGAATTGAGAGAAATGGAAGAAGTGCCTTCATTTCTAAATGGGAGTTACTATAAGTTATTGACACTTACTTTTAAAATATATCAATAGTATGTTATCTTGAAAAGCATCTATATTGATTTTTGCTTTGTAGTATGTTATCTTGAAAAGCATCTATATTGATTTTTGCTTTGTAGATCTTGCAATATTTCTTGCACACCAACCTTGAGAAAGATACCTTGGGTATAATCAACTCGAGACTCTTATGGACTCCTAGTCTCCATCTTCTCTTCTCATGTGTAGCTGGCGTAGGGGGAGCATCTTGCCCATTTAGCGGAGCTTGGCCTTCATCATTACATACTGTCGTTGATAGTACGTTCACTAGACATAGACGAATGAACTAGTGCCTTGTTACGCATCATACTCATAAGCTAGAGAGAATGGAGAGAAATGCCTTCATTTGTAAATGGGACTTACTACAAGTTATTGACACTTACTTTTAAAATATATCAACACTATGAACATTTTAAAAAAGTTACCCAAATCCGTCTCTTTAGCAAACACCTATCTCTTTAAAACATTGGATTGCTCCAGTTCTCTCATAAACATAAAGTGTTATTATATTTCTCAATTACATATCCAAATCACTTCTATCACCACTTTGTGCTCGATGTTTCGATTTGCTACCGACTCTCTCGTGGGTTGTCAATCATTCTGTATGATGTTCTCTAACTGTGTTATTTTCATATCTTACTTTCTTCACTTCATATATTGCCCTGCAAAGAGTTTCTATATCATTGGATTTGGACTTTATTAATTTGTCCTCTTACTTTATCGCTATTCTCTTACTGACTCTCTCCTCGGTTGTCAACTACTCTGTATGACGTTCTCTAGCTGTGCTATTTTCATATCTAAATTTCTTCACTTCCAATATTGCCCTACGAACACCTCTATATTATTGGATATGGACTTTCTTAATTTGTCCTCTCACTTTACGTCTATTCTTCTATACCATTATTAAAGTAACTGCCTCATAGGATTGGAATCTTTGATTCCACCTTTATGTGATGTTTCTTTTTGGAATCCGCATCGAGCTTGCCTGTGAGATCGCTCGATGCCTTGCGTGGACCATATCACCAAACTTTTTTGTTCAGTGAAGTATGCACCATGACCCTCAAGTATATGATGCATTAAAGAACACAGGATCTCCACAATCAAACTCAAAATATTACATGCACATTTTAATTATAACAAAATAGTGACCACTCTCACCATATTGTGCATAATGCAATTTGAAGTCCACCCCTGTATCATTGAATTATGAAAGTTTACCACCGCCTCTTTAAATGCATCGGCATTATCAGAATTGAATGTCATGGTGTATAAAAGTGTGCATAGATGTATCATATACCACCTCTTGAAAGAAATATTAAAGAGTGGCGATGCCTAGTTTCCATCTTCTCTTCTCATGTGTAGCTGACCAGCATAGGGGGAGCATCTTTCCCATTTAGAGGAGCTTGGCCTTCATCATTATGTACTATCGGTGATAGTACGTTCACTAGATATGGACTAGTGCCTTGGTACGCATGATACTCACAAGCTAGAAAGCACGGAGAGAAATGAAAGAAATGCCTTCATTTGTAAATGGGACTTACTATAAGTTGTTGACACTTACTTTTAAATTATATCAACATTATGAAAAGTTATCCAAATCCAACTTTAGCAAACAATTATTTCTTTAAAACATTGAGTTCTCTCATAAACATAAAATGTTATTATATTTCTCAATTACAAATCTGAGTCACTTCTATCACCACTTTGTGCTCGATGCTTCGATTTGCTCTATCGACTCTCTCGTGGGTTGTCAATCATTTTGTATGATGGTCTCTAACTGTGTTATTTTCATATCTTACTTTCTTCACTTCATATTGCACATGGACTTTATTAATTTGTCCTCTTACTTTGTGTCTATTCTTCTATACCATTATAAAAGTAACTGCCTCATAGGATTGGAATCTTTGATTCCACCTCCATGTGATGTTGCTTTTTGGAATCCGCATCGAGCTTGCATGTGAGATCGCTCGATGCCTTGCGTGGACCATATCACCAAACTTCCTTGTTCAGTAAAGTATGGACCATGAGCCTCAAGTATATGATGCATTAAAGAACACAGGATATCCACAATTAAACTTAAAATATTACATGTACATTTTAATTATAATAAAATAGTGACCACTCTTACCATAGTTCGCATAATGCAATTTGAAGTCCCATATCTTACTTTCTTCACTTCATATATTGCCCTCTTGCAAAAGGTTTCTATATCATTCGATTTGGACTTTATTAATTTGTCCTAGTGCTTTACCGCTATTCTCTTACTGTCTCTCTCCTCGGTTGTCAACTACTCTGTATGATGCTCTCCAGCTTTTCATATCTTACTTTCTTCACTTCATATATTGCCCTACGAATGCCTCCATATCATTGGATATGGACTTTCTTAATTTGTCCTCATACTTTACGTATTCTTCTATACCATTATTAAAGTAACTGCCTCATAGGATTGGAATCTTTGATTCCACCTTCATGTGATGTTGCTTTTTGGAATCCGGATCAAGCTTGCATGTGATATCGCTCGATGCCTTGCGTGGACCATATCACCAAACTTCCTTGTTCAGTAAAGTATGGACCATGAGTCTCAATTACATGATGCATTAAAGAACACAGGATATCCACAATTAAACTTAAAATATTACATGTACATTTTAATTCTAACAAAATAGTGACCACTCTTACCATATTAAGCATAATGCAATTTGACATCCACCCTGTATCATTAAATTATATAAGTTTACCACCGCCTCTTTAAATGTATCGGCATTATCACAATTGAATGTCATGTTTTATAAAAGTGTGCATAGATGTATCATATACCACCTCTTGAAAAAAATATTAAAGTGGCAATGCCTAGTCGCCATCTTCTCCCCTCATGCGTAGCCAGCCAGCATAGGGGGAGCATCTTTCCCATTTAGAGGAGCTTGGCCTTTATCATTACATACTATAGGTGATAGTACGTTCACTAGATATGGATGAATAAACTAGTACCTTGGTACGCATCATACTCACAAGGCTAGGAAGAATGGAGAGAAATGAAAGAAATGCCTTCATTTGTAAATGGGACTTACTCTAAGTTATTGACACTTACTTTTAAAATATATCAACACTATGAACATTTCAAAAAAGTTACCCAAATCCAACTTTAGCAGACACCTATTTCTTTAAGACATTGGATCGCTCCAGTTCTCTCATAAACATAAAATGTTATTATATTGCGGTACACATTATGCTCACAAGCTAAAAGGAACGGAGAGAAATGAAAGAAGTGCCTTCATAAGTTATTGACACTTACTTTTAAAATATATCAATAGTATGTTCTCTTAAAAAATATCTATATTGATTTTCACTTTGTAGATCTTGCAATATTTCTTGCACCAATCTTGAGAAAGATACCTTGGGTATAATCAACTCGAGACTCTTATGGACCTCCTAATTTCACAAAGAGTGGCGATGCCTAGTATCCATCTTCTCTTCTCATGTGTAGCTGGGGTAGGGGGAGCATCTTTCCCATTTAGAGGAGCTTGGCCTTCATCATTACGTACTGTAGTTGATAGATATAGACGAATGAACTAGTGCCTTGTTACGCATCATACTCATAAGCTAGAAAGAATGGAGAGAAATGCCTTCATTTGTAAATGGGACTTACTACAAGTTATTGACACTTACTTTTAAAATATATCAACACTATGAACATTTTAAAAAAGTTACCCAAATCCATCTTTAGCAAACACCTATCTCTTTAAAACATTGGATTGCTCTAGTTCTCTCATAAACATAAAATGTTATTATATTTCTCAGTTACATATCCGAATCACTTCTATCACCACTTTGTGCTCGATGTTTCGATTTGCTACCGACTCTCTCGTGGGTTGTCAATCATTCTGTATGATGTTCTCTAACTATGTTATTTTCATATCTTACTTTCTTCACTTCATATATTGCCCTGCAAAGAGTTTCTATATCATTGGATTTGGACTTTATTAATTGTCCTCTTACTTTATCGCTATTCTCTTACTGACTCTCTCCTCGGTTGTCAACTACTCTGTATGACGTTCTCTAGCTGTGCTATTTTTATATCTAAATTTCTTCACTTCATATATTGCCCTACGAACACCTCTATATCATTGGATATGGACTTTCTTAATTTGTCCTCTTACTTTACGTCTATTCTTCTGTACCATTATTAAAGTAACTGTCTCATAGGATTGGAATCTTTGATTCCACCTCCATGTGATGTTGCTTTTTGGAATCCGCATTGAGCTTGCTTGTGAGATCGCTCGATGCCTTGCGTGGATCATATCACCAAACTTCCCTGTTCAGTGAAGTATGAACCATGAGCCTCAAGTGTATGATGCATTAAAGAACAACATAGGATACCCACAATTAAACTTAAAATATTACATGTACATTTTAATTATAACTAAATAGTGACCACTCTTTCCATATTGTGCATAATGCAATTTGAAGTCCACGCGTGCATCATTGAATTATAAAAGTTTACCACCGCCTCTTTAAATGCATCGGCATTATCAGAATTAAATGTCATGTTATATGAAAGTGTGCATAGATGTATCATATACCACCTCTTGGAAAAAAAATATATTAATCCCATCAGAGGCTTGCAGGGCCCTTGTCCGTAGGCCTGCAGAGGCTTGCATTTTAAAGCCCCTGGGGTCCTCGTGCGTCGCGCCTTTGCAATATTTCTTGCACCAATCTTGAGAAAGCTACCTTGGGTATAATCAACTCAGGAGGATTCTTCTAGACCTCCAAATTTCACAAAGAGTGGCGATGCCTAGTCTTCATCTTCTCTTCTTATATGTGTGTCTAGCATAGTGGGAGCATATTTCCTGTTTGGAGGAGCTTGGCCTTCATCATTAAGTACTATCGGTGATAGTATGTTCACTAGATCCAGATAAATGAACTAGTGCTGTGGTACGCATTATACTCAGAAGCTAAAAGGAATTGAGAGAAATGGAAGAAGTGCCTTCATTTCTAAATGGGAGTTACTATAAGTTATTGACACTTACTTTTAAAATATATCAATAGTATGTTATCTTGAAAAGCATCTATATTGATTTTTGCTTTGTAGTATGTTATCTTGAAAAGCATCTATATTGATTTTTGCTTTGTAGATCTTGCAATATTTCTTGCACACCAACCTTGAGAAAGATACCTTGGGTATAATCAACTCGAGACTCTTATGGACTCCTAGTCTCCATCTTCTCTTCTCATGTGTAGCTGGCGTAGGGGGAGCATCTTGCCCATTTAGCGGAGCTTGGCCTTCATCATTACATACTGTCGTTGATAGTACGTTCACTAGACATAGACGAATGAACTAGTGCCTTGTTACGCATCATACTCATAAGCTAGAAAGAATGGAGAGAAATGCCTTCATTTGTAAATGGGACTTACTACAAGTTATTGACACTTGCTTTTAAAATATATCAACACTATGAACATTTTAAAAAAGTTACCCAAATCCGTCTTTAGCAAACACCTATCTCTTTAAAACATTGGATTTCTCCAGTTCTCTCATAAACATAAAATGTTATTATATTTCTCAATTACATATCCAAATCACTTCTATCACCACTTTGTACTCAATGTTTCGATTTGCTACCGACTCTCTCGTGGGTTGTCAATCATTCTGTATGATATTCTCTAACTGTGTTATTTTCATATCTTACTTTCTTCACTTCATATATTGCCCTGCAAAGAGTTTCTATATCATTGGATTTGGACTTTATTAATTTGTCCTCTTACTTTATCGCTATTCTCTTACTGACTCTCTCCTCGGTTGTCAACTATTCTGTATGACGTTCTCTAGCTGTGCTATTTTCATATCTAAATTTCTTCACTTCCAATATTGCCCTACGAACACCTCTATATCATTGGATATGGACTTTCTTAATTTGTCCTCTCACTTTACGTCTATTCTTCTATACCATTATTAAAGTAACTGCCTCATAGGATTGGAATCTTTGATTCCACCTTTATGTGATGTTGCTTTTTGGAATCCGCATCGAGCTTGCCTGTGAGATCGCTCGATGCCTTGCGTGGACCATATCACCAAACGTTTTTGTTTAGTGAAGTATGCACCATGACCCTCAAGTATATGATGCATTAAAGAACACAGGATCTCCACAATCAAACTCAAAATATTACATGCACATTTTAATTATAACAAAATAGTGACCACTCTCACCATATTGTGCGTAATGCAATTTGAAGTCCACCCCTGTATCATTGAATCATGAAAGTTTACCACCGCCTCTTTAAATGCATCGGCATTATCAGAATTGAATGTCATGTTGTATAAAAGTGTGCATAGATGTATCATATACCACCTCTTGAAAAAAATATTAAAGAGTGGCGATGCCTAGTCGCCATCTTCTCTTCTCATGTGTAGCTGACCAGCATAGGGGGAGCATCTTTCCCATTTAGAGGAGCTTGGCCTTCATCATTATGTACTATCGGTGATAGTATGTTCACTAGATATGGACTAGTGCCTTGGTACGCATCATACTCACAAGCTAGAAAGCACGGAGAGAAATGAAAGAAATGCCTTCATTTGTAAATGGGACTTACTATAAGTTGTTGACACTTACTTTTAAATTATATCAACATTATGAAAAGTTATCCAAATCCAACTTTAGCAAACAATTATTTCTTTAAAACATTGAGTTCTCTCATAAACATAAAATGTTATTATATTTCTCAATTACAAATCTGAGTCACTTCTATCACCACTTTGTGCTCAATGCTTCGATTTGCTCTATCGACTCTCTCGTGGGTTGTCAATCATTTTGTATGATGGTCTCTAACTGTGTTATTTTCATATCTTACTTTCTTCACTTCATATTGCACATGGACTTTATTAATTTGTCCTCTTACTTTGTGTCTATTCTTCTATACCATTATAAAAGTAACTGCCTCATAGGATTGGAATCTTTGATTCCACCTCCATGTGATGTTGCTTTTTGGAATCCGCATCGAGCTTGCATGTGAGATCGCTCGATGCCTTGCGTGGACCATATCACCAAACTTCCTTGTTCAGTAAAGTATGGACCATGAGCCTCAAGTATATGATGCATTAAAGAACACACGATATCCACAATTAAACTTAAAATATTACATGTACATTTTAATTATAATAAAATAGTGACCACTCTTACCATACTTCGCATAATGCAATTTGAAGTCCCATATCTTACTTTCTTCACTTCATATATTGCCCTCTTGCAAACGGTTTCTATATCATTCGATTTGGACTTTATTAATTTGTCCTAATGCTTTACCGCTATTCTCTTACTGACTCTCTCCTCGATTGTCAACTACTCTGTATGATGCTCTCCAGCTTTTCATATCTTACTTTCTTCACTTCATATATTGCCCTACGAACGCCTCCATATCATTGGATATGGACTTTCTTAATTTGTCCTCATACTTTACGTATTCTTCTATACCATTATTAAAGTAACTGCCTCATAGGATTGGAATCTTTGATTCCACCTTCATGTGATGTTGCTTTTTGGAATCCGGATCAAGCTTGCCTGTGATATCGCTCGATGCCTTGCGTGGACCATATCACCAAACTTCCTTGTTCAGTAAAGTATGGACCATGAGTCTCAATTACATGATGCATTAAAGAACACAAGATATCCACAATTAAACTTAAAATATTACATGTACATTTTAATTCTAACAAAATAGTGACCACTCTTACCATATTAAGCATAATGCAATTTGACATCCACCCTGTATCATTAAATTATATAAGTTTACCACCGCTGTATCGGCATTATCACAATTGAATGTCATGTTTTATAAAAGTGTGCATAGATGTATCATATACCGCCTCTTGAAAAAAATATTAAAGTGGCAATGCCTAGTCGCCATCTTCTCCCCTCATGTGTAGCCAGCCAGCATAGGGGGAGCATCTTTCCCATTTAGAGGAGCTTGGCCTTTATCATTACATACTATAGGTGATAGTACGTTCACTAAATATGGACGAATAAACTAGTGCCTTGGTACGCATCATACTCACAAGCTAGGAAGAATGGAGAGAAATGAAAGAAATGCCTTCATTTGTAAATGGGACTTACTATAAGTTATTGACACTTACTTTTAAAATATATCAACACTATGAACATTTCAAAAAAGTTACCCAAATCCAACTTTAGCAGACACCTATTTCTTTAAGACATTGGATCGCTCCAGTTCTCTCATAAACATAAAATGTTATTATATTGCGGTACACATTATGCTCACAAGCTAAAAGGAACGGAGAGAAATGAAAGAAGTGCCTTCATAAGTTATTGACACTTACTTTTAAAATATATCAATAGTATGTTCTCTTAAAAAATATCTATATTGATTTTCACTTTGTAGATCTTGCAATATTTCTTGCACCAACCTTGAGAAAGATACCTTGGGTATAATCAACTCGAGACTCTTATGGACCTCCTAATTTCACAAAGAGTGGCGATGCCTAGTATCCATCTTCTCTTCTCATGTGTAGCTGGCGTAGGGGGAGCATCTTTCCCATTTAGAGGAGCTTGGCCTTCATCATTACGTACTGTCGTTGATAGATATAGACGAATGAACTAGTGCCTTGTTACGCATCATACTCATAAGCTAGAAAGAATGGAGAGAAATGCCTTCATTTGTAAATGGGACTTACTACAAGTTATTGACACTTACTTTTAAAATATATCAACACTATGAACATTTTAAAAGAGTTACCCAAATCCATCTTTAGCAAACACCTATCTCTTTAAAACATTGGATTGCTCTAGTTCTCTCATAAACATAAAATGTTATTATATTTCTCAGTTACATATCCGAATCACTTCTATCACCACTTTGTGCTCGATGTTTCGATTTGCTACCGACTCTCTTGTGGGTTGTCAATCATTCTGTATGATGTTCTCTAACTATGTTATTTTCATATCTTACTTTCTTCACTTCATATATTGCCCTGCAAAGAGTTTCTATATCATTGGATTTGGACTTTATTAATTGTCCTCTTACTTTATCGCTATTCTCTTACTGACTCTCTCCTCGGTTGTCAACTACTCTGTATGACGTTCTCTAGCTGTGCTATTTTTATATCTAAATTTCTTCACTTCATATATTGCCCTACGAACACCTCTATATCATTGGATATGGACTTTCTTAATTTGTCCTCTTACTTTACGTCTATTCTTCTGTACCATTATTAAAGTAACTGTCTCATAGGATTGGAATCTTTGATTCCACCTCCATGTGATGTTGCTTTTTGGAATCCGCATTGAGCTTGCCTGTGAGATCGCTCGATGCCTTGCGTGGATCATATCACCAAACTTCCTTGTTCAGTGAAGTATGAACCATGAGCCTCAAGTGTATGATGCATTAAAGAACAACATAGGATACCCACAATTAAACTTAAAATATTACATGTACATTTTAATTATAACTAAATAGTGACCACTCTTTCCATATTGTGCATAATGCAATTTGAAGTCCACGCGTGCATCATTGAATTATAAAAGTTTACCACCGCCTCTTTAAATGCATCGGCATTATCAGAATTAAATGTCATGTTATATGAAAGTGTGCATAGATGTATCATATACCACCTCTTGGAAAAAAATATATTAATCCCATCCTCTTAGAGGCTTGCAGGGCCCTTGTCCGTAGGCCTGCAGAGGCTTGCATTTTAAAGCCCCTGGGGTCCTCGTGCGTCGCGCCTTTGCAATATTTCTTGCACCAATCTTGAGAAAGCTACCTTGGGTATAATCAACTCAGGAGGATTCTTCTAGACCTCCAAATTTCACAAAGAGTGGCGATGCCTAGTCTTCATCTTCTCTTTTTATATGTGTGTCTAGCATAGCGGGAGAATATTTCCTATTTGGAGGAGCTTGGCCTTCATCATTAAGTGCTATCGGTGATAGTATGTTCACTAGATCCAGATAAATGAACTAGTGCTGTGGTACGCATTATACTCAGAAGCTAAAAGGAATTGAGAGAAATGGAAGAAGTGCCTTCATTTCTAAATGGGAGTTACTATAAGTTATTGACACTTACTTTTAAAATATATCAATAGTATGTTATCTTGAAAAGCATCTATATTGATTTTTGCTTTGTAGTATGTTATCTTGAAAAGCATCTATATTGATTTTTGCTTTGTAGATCTTGCAATATTTCTTGCACACCAACCTTGAGAAAGATACCTTGGGTATAATCAACTCGAGACTCTTATGGACTCCTAGTCTCCATCTTCTCTTCTCATGTGTAGCTGGCGTAGGGGGAGCATCTTGCCCATTTAGCGGAGCTTGGCCTTCATCATTACATACTGTCGTTGATAGTACGTTCACTAGACATAGACGAATGAACTAGTGCCTTGTTACGCATCATACTCATAAGCTAGAGAGAATGGAGAGAAATGCCTTCATTTGTAAATGGGACTTACTACAAGTTATTGACACTTACTTTTAAAATATATCAACACTATGAACATTTTAAAAAAGTTACCCAAATCCGTCTCTTTAGCAAACACCTATCTCTTTAAAACATTGGATTGCTCCAGTTCTCTCATAAACATAAAGTGTTATTATATTTCTCAATTACATATCCAAATCACTTCTATCACCACTTTGTGCTCGATGTTTCGATTTGCTACCGACTCTCTCGTGGGTTGTCAATCATTCTGTATGATGTTCTCTAACTGTGTTATTTTCATATCTTACTTTCTTCACTTCATATATTGCCCTGCAAAGAGTTTCTATATCATTGGATTTGGACTTTATTAATTTGTCCTCTTACTTTATCGCTATTCTCTTACTGACTCTCTCCTCGGTTGTCAACTACTCTGTATGACGTTCTCTAGCTGTGCTATTTTCATATCTAAATTTCTTCACTTCCAATATTGCCCTACGAACACCTCTATATCATTGGATATGGACTTTCTTAATTTGTCCTCTCACTTTACGTCTATTCTTCTATACCATTATTAAAGTAACTGCCTCATAGGATTGGAATCTTTGATTCCACCTTTATGTGATGTTTCTTTTTGGAATCCGCATCGAGCTTGCCTGTGAGATCGCTCGATGCCTTGCGTGGACCATATCACCAAACTTTTTTGTTCAGTGAAGTATGCACCATGACCCTCAAGTATATGATGCATTAAAGAACACAGGATCTCCACAATCAAACTCAAAATATTACATGCACATTTTAATTATAACAAAATAGTGACCACTCTCACCATATTGTGCATAATGCAATTTGAAGTCCACCCCTGTATCATTGAATTATGAAAGTTTACCACCGCCTCTTTAAATGCATCGGCATTATCAGAATTGAATGTCATGGTGTATAAAAGTGTGCATAGATGTATCATATACCACCTCTTGAAAGAAATATTAAAGAGTGGCGATGCCTAGTTTCCATCTTCTCTTCTCATGTGTAGCTGACCAGCATAGGGGGAGCATCTTTCCCATTTAGAGGAGCTTGGCCTTCATCATTATGTACTATCGGTGATAGTACGTTCACTAGATATGGACTAGTGCCTTGGTACGCATGATACTCACAAGCTAGAAAGCACGGAGAGAAATGAAAGAAATGCCTTCATTTGTAAATGGGACTTACTATAAGTTGTTGACACTTACTTTTAAATTATATCAACATTATGAAAAGTTATCCAAATCCAACTTTAGCAAACAATTATTTCTTTAAAACATTGAGTTCTCTCATAAACATAAAATGTTATTATATTTCTCAATTACAAATCTGAGTCACTTCTATCACCACTTTGTGCTCGATGCTTCGATTTGCTCTATCGACTCTCTCGTGGGTTGTCAATCATTTTGTATGATGGTCTCTAACTGTGTTATTTTCATATCTTACTTTCTTCACTTCATATTGCACATGGACTTTATTAATTTGTCCTCTTACTTTGTGTCTATTCTTCTATACCATTATAAAAGTAACTGCCTCATAGGATTGGAATCTTTGATTCCACCTCCATGTGATGTTGCTTTTTGGAATCCGCATCGAGCTTGCATGTGAGATCGCTCGATGCCTTGCGTGGACCATATCACCAAACTTCCTTGTTCAGTAAAGTATGGACCATGAGCCTCAAGTATATGATGCATTAAAGAACACAGGATATCCACAATTAAACTTAAAATATTACATGTACATTTTAATTATAATAAAATAGTGACCACTCTTACCATAGTTCGCATAATGCAATTTGAAGTCCCATATCTTACTTTCTTCACTTCATATATTGCCCTCTTGCAAAAGGTTTCTATATCATTCGATTTGGACTTTATTAATTTGTCCTAGTGCTTTACCGCTATTCTCTTACTGTCTCTCTCCTCGGTTGTCAACTACTCTGTATGATGCTCTCCAGCTTTTCATATCTTACTTTCTTCACTTCATATATTGCCCTACGAATGCCTCCATATCATTGGATATGGACTTTCTTAATTTGTCCTCATACTTTACGTATTCTTCTATACCATTATTAAAGTAACTGCCTCATAGGATTGGAATCTTTGATTCCACCTTCATGTGATGTTGCTTTTTGGAATCCGGATCAAGCTTGCATGTGATATCGCTCGATGCCTTGCGTGGACCATATCACCAAACTTCCTTGTTCAGTAAAGTATGGACCATGAGTCTCAATTACATGATGCATTAAAGAACACAGGATATCCACAATTAAACTTAAAATATTACATGTACATTTTAATTCTAACAAAATAGTGACCACTCTTACCATATTAAGCATAATGCAATTTGACATCCACCCTGTATCATTAAATTATATAAGTTTACCACCGCCTCTTTAAATGTATCGGCATTATCACAATTGAATGTCATGTTTTATAAAAGTGTGCATAGATGTATCATATACCACCTCTTGAAAAAAATATTAAAGTGGCAATGCCTAGTCGCCATCTTCTCCCCTCATGCGTAGCCAGCCAGCATAGGGGGAGCATCTTTCCCATTTAGAGGAGCTTGGCCTTTATCATTACATACTATAGGTGATAGTACGTTCACTAGATATGGATGAATAAACTAGTGCCTTGGTACGCATCATACTCACAAGGCTAGGAAGAATGGAGAGAAATGAAAGAAATGCCTTCATTTGTAAATGGGACTTACTCTAAGTTATTGACACTTACTTTTAAAATATATCAACACTATGAACATTTCAAAAAAGTTACCCAAATCCAACTTTAGCAGACACCTATTTCTTTAAGACATTGGATCGCTCCAGTTCTCTCATAAACATAAAATGTTATTATATTGCGGTACACATTATGCTCACAAGCTAAAAGGAACGGAGAGAAATGAAAGAAGTGCCTTCATAAGTTATTGACACTTACTTTTAAAATATATCAATAGTATGTTCTCTTAAAAAATATCTATATTGATTTTCACTTTGTAGATCTTGCAATATTTCTTGCACCAATCTTGAGAAAGATACCTTGGGTATAATCAACTCGAGACTCTTATGGACCTCCTAATTTCACAAAGAGTGGCGATGCCTAGTATCCATCTTCTCTTCTCATGTGTAGCTGGGGTAGGGGGAGCATCTTTCCCATTTAGAGGAGCTTGGCCTTCATCATTACGTACTGTAGTTGATAGATATAGACGAATGAACTAGTGCCTTGTTACGCATCATACTCATAAGCTAGAAAGAATGGAGAGAAATGCCTTCATTTGTAAATGGGACTTACTACAAGTTATTGACACTTACTTTTAAAATATATCAACACTATGAACATTTTAAAAAAGTTACCCAAATCCATCTTTAGCAAACACCTATCTCTTTAAAACATTGGATTGCTCTAGTTCTCTCATAAACATAAAATGTTATTATATTTCTCAGTTACATATCCGAATCACTTCTATCACCACTTTGTGCTCGATGTTTCGATTTGCTACCGACTCTCTCGTGGGTTGTCAATCATTCTGTATGATGTTCTCTAACTATGTTATTTTCATATCTTACTTTCTTCACTTCATATATTGCCCTGCAAAGAGTTTCTATATCATTGGATTTGGACTTTATTAATTGTCCTCTTACTTTATCGCTATTCTCTTACTGACTCTCTCCTCGGTTGTCAACTACTCTGTATGACGTTCTCTAGCTGTGCTATTTTTATATCTAAATTTCTTCACTTCATATATTGCCCTACGAACACCTCTATATCATTGGATATGGACTTTCTTAATTTGTCCTCTTACTTTACGTCTATTCTTCTGTACCATTATTAAAGTAACTGTCTCATAGGATTGGAATCTTTGATTCCACCTCCATGTGATGTTGCTTTTTGGAATCCGCATTGAGCTTGCTTGTGAGATCGCTCGATGCCTTGCGTGGATCATATCACCAAACTTCCCTGTTCAGTGAAGTATGAACCATGAGCCTCAAGTGTATGATGCATTAAAGAACAACATAGGATACCCACAATTAAACTTAAAATATTACATGTACATTTTAATTATAACTAAATAGTGACCACTCTTTCCATATTGTGCATAATGCAATTTGAAGTCCACGCGTGCATCATTGAATTATAAAAGTTTACCACCGCCTCTTTAAATGCATCGGCATTATCAGAATTAAATGTCATGTTATATGAAAGTGTGCATAGATGTATCATATACCACCTCTTGGAAAAAAAATATATTAATCCCATCAGAGGCTTGCAGGGCCCTTGTCCGTAGGCCTGCAGAGGCTTGCATTTTAAAGCCCCTGGGGTCCTCGTGCGTCGCGCCTTTGCAATATTTCTTGCACCAATCTTGAGAAAGCTACCTTGGGTATAATCAACTCAGGAGGATTCTTCTAGACCTCCAAATTTCACAAAGAGTGGCGATGCCTAGTCTTCATCTTCTCTTCTTATATGTGTGTCTAGCATAGTGGGAGCATATTTCCTGTTTGGAGGAGCTTGGCCTTCATCATTAAGTACTATCGGTGATAGTATGTTCACTAGATCCAGATAAATGAACTAGTGCTGTGGTACGCATTATACTCAGAAGCTAAAAGGAATTGAGAGAAATGGAAGAAGTGCCTTCATTTCTAAATGGGAGTTACTATAAGTTATTGACACTTACTTTTAAAATATATCAATAGTATGTTATCTTGAAAAGCATCTATATTGATTTTTGCTTTGTAGTATGTTATCTTGAAAAGCATCTATATTGATTTTTGCTTTGTAGATCTTGCAATATTTCTTGCACACCAACCTTGAGAAAGATACCTTGGGTATAATCAACTCGAGACTCTTATGGACTCCTAGTCTCCATCTTCTCTTCTCATGTGTAGCTGGCGTAGGGGGAGCATCTTGCCCATTTAGCGGAGCTTGGCCTTCATCATTACATACTGTCGTTGATAGTACGTTCACTAGACATAGACGAATGAACTAGTGCCTTGTTACGCATCATACTCATAAGCTAGAAAGAATGGAGAGAAATGCCTTCATTTGTAAATGGGACTTACTACAAGTTATTGACACTTGCTTTTAAAATATATCAACACTATGAACATTTTAAAAAAGTTACCCAAATCCGTCTTTAGCAAACACCTATCTCTTTAAAACATTGGATTTCTCCAGTTCTCTCATAAACATAAAATGTTATTATATTTCTCAATTACATATCCAAATCACTTCTATCACCACTTTGTACTCAATGTTTCGATTTGCTACCGACTCTCTCGTGGGTTGTCAATCATTCTGTATGATATTCTCTAACTGTGTTATTTTCATATCTTACTTTCTTCACTTCATATATTGCCCTGCAAAGAGTTTCTATATCATTGGATTTGGACTTTATTAATTTGTCCTCTTACTTTATCGCTATTCTCTTACTGACTCTCTCCTCGGTTGTCAACTATTCTGTATGACGTTCTCTAGCTGTGCTATTTTCATATCTAAATTTCTTCACTTCCAATATTGCCCTACGAACACCTCTATATCATTGGATATGGACTTTCTTAATTTGTCCTCTCACTTTACGTCTATTCTTCTATACCATTATTAAAGTAACTGCCTCATAGGATTGGAATCTTTGATTCCACCTTTATGTGATGTTGCTTTTTGGAATCCGCATCGAGCTTGCCTGTGAGATCGCTCGATGCCTTGCGTGGACCATATCACCAAACGTTTTTGTTTAGTGAAGTATGCACCATGACCCTCAAGTATATGATGCATTAAAGAACACAGGATCTCCACAATCAAACTCAAAATATTACATGCACATTTTAATTATAACAAAATAGTGACCACTCTCACCATATTGTGCGTAATGCAATTTGAAGTCCACCCCTGTATCATTGAATCATGAAAGTTTACCACCGCCTCTTTAAATGCATCGGCATTATCAGAATTGAATGTCATGTTGTATAAAAGTGTGCATAGATGTATCATATACCACCTCTTGAAAAAAATATTAAAGAGTGGCGATGCCTAGTCGCCATCTTCTCTTCTCATGTGTAGCTGACCAGCATAGGGGGAGCATCTTTCCCATTTAGAGGAGCTTGGCCTTCATCATTATGTACTATCGGTGATAGTATGTTCACTAGATATGGACTAGTGCCTTGGTACGCATCATACTCACAAGCTAGAAAGCACGGAGAGAAATGAAAGAAATGCCTTCATTTGTAAATGGGACTTACTATAAGTTGTTGACACTTACTTTTAAATTATATCAACATTATGAAAAGTTATCCAAATCCAACTTTAGCAAACAATTATTTCTTTAAAACATTGAGTTCTCTCATAAACATAAAATGTTATTATATTTCTCAATTACAAATCTGAGTCACTTCTATCACCACTTTGTGCTCAATGCTTCGATTTGCTCTATCGACTCTCTCGTGGGTTGTCAATCATTTTGTATGATGGTCTCTAACTGTGTTATTTTCATATCTTACTTTCTTCACTTCATATTGCACATGGACTTTATTAATTTGTCCTCTTACTTTGTGTCTATTCTTCTATACCATTATAAAAGTAACTGCCTCATAGGATTGGAATCTTTGATTCCACCTCCATGTGATGTTGCTTTTTGGAATCCGCATCGAGCTTGCATGTGAGATCGCTCGATGCCTTGCGTGGACCATATCACCAAACTTCCTTGTTCAGTAAAGTATGGACCATGAGCCTCAAGTATATGATGCATTAAAGAACACACGATATCCACAATTAAACTTAAAATATTACATGTACATTTTAATTATAATAAAATAGTGACCACTCTTACCATACTTCGCATAATGCAATTTGAAGTCCCATATCTTACTTTCTTCACTTCATATATTGCCCTCTTGCAAACGGTTTCTATATCATTCGATTTGGACTTTATTAATTTGTCCTAATGCTTTACCGCTATTCTCTTACTGACTCTCTCCTCGATTGTCAACTACTCTGTATGATGCTCTCCAGCTTTTCATATCTTACTTTCTTCACTTCATATATTGCCCTACGAACGCCTCCATATCATTGGATATGGACTTTCTTAATTTGTCCTCATACTTTACGTATTCTTCTATACCATTATTAAAGTAACTGCCTCATAGGATTGGAATCTTTGATTCCACCTTCATGTGATGTTGCTTTTTGGAATCCGGATCAAGCTTGCCTGTGATATCGCTCGATGCCTTGCGTGGACCATATCACCAAACTTCCTTGTTCAGTAAAGTATGGACCATGAGTCTCAATTACATGATGCATTAAAGAACACAAGATATCCACAATTAAACTTAAAATATTACATGTACATTTTAATTCTAACAAAATAGTGACCACTCTTACCATATTAAGCATAATGCAATTTGACATCCACCCTGTATCATTAAATTATATAAGTTTACCACCGCTGTATCGGCATTATCACAATTGAATGTCATGTTTTATAAAAGTGTGCATAGATGTATCATATACCGCCTCTTGAAAAAAATATTAAAGTGGCAATGCCTAGTCGCCATCTTCTCCCCTCATGTGTAGCCAGCCAGCATAGGGGGAGCATCTTTCCCATTTAGAGGAGCTTGGCCTTTATCATTACATACTATAGGTGATAGTACGTTCACTAAATATGGACGAATAAACTAGTGCCTTGGTACGCATCATACTCACAAGCTAGGAAGAATGGAGAGAAATGAAAGAAATGCCTTCATTTGTAAATGGGACTTACTATAAGTTATTGACACTTACTTTTAAAATATATCAACACTATGAACATTTCAAAAAAGTTACCCAAATCCAACTTTAGCAGACACCTATTTCTTTAAGACATTGGATCGCTCCAGTTCTCTCATAAACATAAAATGTTATTATATTGCGGTACACATTATGCTCACAAGCTAAAAGGAACGGAGAGAAATGAAAGAAGTGCCTTCATAAGTTATTGACACTTACTTTTAAAATATATCAATAGTATGTTCTCTTAAAAAATATCTATATTGATTTTCACTTTGTAGATCTTGCAATATTTCTTGCACCAACCTTGAGAAAGATACCTTGGGTATAATCAACTCGAGACTCTTATGGACCTCCTAATTTCACAAAGAGTGGCGATGCCTAGTTTCCATCTTCTCTTCTCATGTGTAGCTGGCGTAGGGGGAGCATCTTTCCCATTTAGAGGAGCTTGGCCTTCATCATTACGTACTGTCGTTGATAGATATAGACGAATGAACTAGTGCCTTGTTACGCATCATACTCATAAGCTAGAAAGAATGGAGAGAAATGCCTTCATTTGTAAATGGGACTTACTACAAGTTATTGACACTTACTTTTAAAATATATCAACACTATGAACATTTTAAAAGAGTTACCCAAATCCATCTTTAGCAAACACCTATCTCTTTAAAACATTGGATTGCTCTAGTTCTCTCATAAACATAAAATGTTATTATATTTCTCAGTTACATATCCGAATCACTTCTATCACCACTTTGTGCTCGATGTTTCGATTTGCTACCGACTCTCTTGTGGGTTGTCAATCATTCTGTATGATGTTCTCTAACTATGTTATTTTCATATCTTACTTTCTTCACTTCATATATTGCCCTGCAAAGAGTTTCTATATCATTGGATTTGGACTTTATTAATTGTCCTCTTACTTTATCGCTATTCTCTTACTGACTCTCTCCTCGGTTGTCAACTACTCTGTATGACGTTCTCTAGCTGTGCTATTTTTATATCTAAATTTCTTCACTTCATATATTGCCCTACGAACACCTCTATATCATTGGATATGGACTTTCTTAATTTGTCCTCTTACTTTACGTCTATTCTTCTGTACCATTATTAAAGTAACTGTCTCATAGGATTGGAATCTTTGATTCCACCTCCATGTGATGTTGCTTTTTGGAATCCGCATTGAGCTTGCCTGTGAGATCGCTCGATGCCTTGCGTGGATCATATCACCAAACTTCCTTGTTCAGTGAAGTATGAACCATGAGCCTCAAGTGTATGATGCATTAAAGAACAACATAGGATACCCACAATTAAACTTAAAATATTACATGTACATTTTAATTATAACTAAATAGTGACCACTCTTTCCATATTGTGCATAATGCAATTTGAAGTCCACGCGTGCATCATTGAATTATAAAAGTTTACCACCGCCTCTTTAAATGCATCGGCATTATCAGAATTAAATGTCATGTTATATGAAAGTGTGCATAGATGTATCATATACCACCTCTTGGAAAAAAATATATTAATCCCATCCTCTTAGAGGCTTGCAGGGCCCTTGTCCGTAGGCCTGCAGAGGCTTGCATTTTAAAGCCCCTGGGGTCCTCGTGCGTCGCGCCTTTGCAATATTTCTTGCACCAATCTTGAGAAAGCTACCTTGGGTATAATCAACTCAGGAGGATTCTTCTAGACCTCCAAATTTCACAAAGAGTGGCGATGCCTAGTCTTCATCTTCTCTTTTTATATGTGTGTCTAGCATAGCGGGAGAATATTTCCTATTTGGAGGAGCTTGGCCTTCATCATTAAGTGCTATCGGTGATAGTATGTTCACTAGATCCAGATAAATGAACTAGTGCTGTGGTACGCATTATACTCAGAAGCTAAAAGGAATTGAGAGAAATGGAAGAAGTGCCTTCATTTCTAAATGGGAGTTACTATAAGTTATTGACACTTACTTTTAAAATATATCAATAGTATGTTATCTTGAAAAGCATCTATATTGATTTTTGCTTTGTAGTATGTTATCTTGAAAAGCATCTATATTGATTTTTGCTTTGTAGATCTTGCAATATTTCTTGCACACCAACCTTGAGAAAGATACCTTGGGTATAATCAACTCGAGACTCTTATGGACTCCTAGTCTCCATCTTCTCTTCTCATGTGTAGCTGGCGTAGGGGGAGCATCTTGCCCATTTAGCGGAGCTTGGCCTTCATCATTACATACTATCGTTGATAGTACGTTCACTAGACATAGACGAATGAACTAGTGCCTTGTTACGCATCATACTCATAAGCTAGAGAGAATGGAGAGAAATGCCTTCATTTGTAAATGGGACTTACTACAAGTTATTGACACTTACTTTTAAAATATATCAACACTATGAACATTTTAAAAAAGTTACCCAAATCCGTCTCTTTAGCAAACACCTATCTCTTTAAAACATTGGATTGCTCCAGTTCTCTCATAAACATAAAGTGTTATTATATTTCTCAATTACATATCCAAATCACTTCTATCACCACTTTGTGCTCGATGTTTCGATTTGCTACCGACTCTCTCGTGGGTTGTCAATCATTCTGTATGATGTTCTCTAACTGTGTTATTTTCATATCTTACTTTCTTCACTTCATATATTGCCCTGCAAAGAGTTTCTATATCATTGGATTTGGACTTTATTAATTTGTCCTCTTACTTTATCGCTATTCTCTTACTGACTCTCTCCTCGGTTGTCAACTACTCTGTATGACGTTCTCTAGCTGTGCTATTTTCATATCTAAATTTCTTCACTTCCAATATTGCCCTACGAACACCTCTATATCATTGGATATGGACTTTCTTAATTTGTCCTCTCACTTTACGTCTATTCTTCTATACCATTATTAAAGTAACTGCCTCATAGGATTGGAATCTTTGATTCCACCTTTATGTGATGTTTCTTTTTGGAATCCGCATCGAGCTTGCCTGTGAGATCGCTCGATGCCTTGCGTGGACCATATCACCAAACTTTTTTGTTCAGTGAAGTATGCACCATGACCCTCAAGTATATGATGCATTAAAGAACACAGGATCTCCACAATCAAACTCAAAATATTACATGCACATTTTAATTATAACAAAATAGTGACCACTCTCACCATATTGTGCATAATGCAATTTGAAGTCCACCCCTGTATCATTGAATTATGAAAGTTTACCACCGCCTCTTTAAATGCATCGGCATTATCAGAATTGAATGTCATGGTGTATAAAAGTGTGCATAGATGTATCATATACCACCTCTTGAAAGAAATATTAAAGAGTGGCGATGCCTAGTTTCCATCTTCTCTTCTCATGTGTAGCTGACCAGCATAGGGGGAGCATCTTTCCCATTTAGAGGAGCTTGGCCTTCATCATTATGTACTATCGGTGATAGTACGTTCACTAGATATGGACTAGTGCCTTGGTACGCATGATACTCACAAGCTAGAAAGCACGGAGAGAAATGAAAGAAATGCCTTCATTTGTAAATGGGACTTACTATAAGTTGTTGACACTTACTTTTAAATTATATCAACATTATGAAAAGTTATCCAAATCCAACTTTAGCAAACAATTATTTCTTTAAAACATTGAGTTCTCTCATAAACATAAAATGTTATTATATTTCTCAATTACAAATCTGAGTCACTTCTATCACCACTTTGTGCTCGATGCTTCGATTTGCTCTAGCGACTCTCTCGTGGGTTGTCAATCATTTTGTATGATGGTCTCTAACTGTGTTATTTTCATATCTTACTTTCTTCACTTCATATTGCACATGGACTTTATTAATTTGTCCTCTTACTTTGTGTCTATTCTTCTATACCATTATAAAAGTAACTGCCTCATAGGATTGGAATCTTTGATTCCACCTCCATGTGATGTTGCTTTTTGGAATCCGCATCGAGCTTGCATGTGAGATCGCTCGATGCCTTGCGTGGACCATATCACCAAACTTCCTTGTTCAGTAAAGTATGGACCATGAGCCTCAAGTATATGATGCATTAAAGAACACAGGATATCCACAATTAAACTTAAAATATTACATGTACATTTTAATTATAATAAAATAGTGACCACTCTTACCATAGTTCGCATAATGCAATTTGAAGTCCCATATCTTACTTTCTTCACTTCATATATTGCCCTCTTGCAAAAGGTTTCTATATCATTCGATTTGGACTTTATTAATTTGTCCTAGTGCTTTACCGCTATTCTCTTACTGTCTCTCTCCTCGGTTGTCAACTACTCTGTATGATGCTCTCCAGCTTTTCATATCTTACTTTCTTCACTTCATATTACGTATTCTTCTATACCATTATTAAAGTAACTGCCTCATAGGATTGGAATCTTTGATTCCACCTTCATGTGATGTTGCTTTTTGGAATCCGGATCAAGCTTGCCTGTGATATCGCTCGATGCCTTGCGTGGACCATATCACCAAACTTCCTTGTTCAGTAAAGTATGGACCATGAGTCTCAATTACATGATGCATTAAAGAACACAGGATATCCACAATTAAACTTAAAATATTACATGTACATTTTAATTCTAACAAAATAGTGACCACTCTTACCATATTAAGCATAATGCAATTTGACATCCACTCTGTATCATTAAATTATATAAGTTTACCACCGCCTCTTTAAATGTATCGGCATTATCACAATTGAATGTCATGTTTTATAAAAGTGTGCATAGATGTATCATATACCACCTCTTGAAAAAAATATTAAAGTGGCAATGCCTAGTCGCCATCTTCTCCCCTCATGTGTAGCCGGCCAGCATAGGGGGAGCATCTTTCCCATTTAGAGGAGCTTGGCCTTTATCATTACATACTATAGGTGATAGTACGTTCACTAGATATGGACGAATAAACTAGTGCCTTGGTACGCATCATACTCACAAGGCTAGGAAGAATGGAGAGAAATGAAAGAAATGCCTTCATTTGTAAATGGGACTTACTATAAGTTATTGACACTTACTTTTAAAATATATCAACACTATGAACATTTCAAAAAAGTTACTCAAATCCAACTTTAGCAGACACCTATTTCTTTAAGACATTGGATCGCTCCAGTTCTCTCATAAACATAAAATGTTATTATATTGCGGTACACATTATGCTCACAAGCTAAAAGGAACGGAGAGAAATGAAAGAAGTGCCTTCATAAGTTATTGACACTTACTTTTAAAATATATCAATAGTATGTTCTCTTAAAAAATATCTATATTGATTTTCACTTTGTAGATCTTGCAATATTTCTTGCACCAACCTTGAGAAAGATACCTTGGGTATAATCAACTCGAGACTCTTATGGACCTCCTAATTTCACAAAGAGTGGCGATGCCTAGTCTCCATCTTCTCTTCTCATGTGTAGCTGGCGTAGGGGGAGCATCTTTCCCATTTAGAGGAGCTTGGCCTTCATCATTACGTACTGTCGTTGATAGATATAGACGAATGAACTAGTGCCTTGTTACGCATCATACTCATAAGCTAGAAAGAATGGAGAGAAATGCCCTCATTTGTAAATGGGACTTACTACAAGTTATTGACACTTACTTTTAAAATATATCAACACTATGAACATTTTAAAAAAGTTATCCAAATCCATCTTCAGCAAACACCTATCTCTTTAAAACATTGGATTGCTCTAGTTCTCTCATAAACATAAAATGTTATTATATTTCTCAGTCACATATCCGAATCACTTCTATCACCACTTTGTGCTCGATGTTTCGATTTGCTACCGACTCTCTCGTGGGTTGTCAATCATTCTGTATGATGTTCTCTAACTATGTTATTTTCATATCTTACTTTCTTCACTTCATATATTGCCCTGCAAAGAGTTTCTATATCATTGGATTTGGACTTTATTAATTGTCCTCTTACTTTATCGCTATTCTCTTACTGACTCTCTCCTCGGTTGTCAACTACTCTGTATGACGTTCTCTAGCTGTGCTATTTTTATATCTCAATTTCTTCACTTCATATATTGCCCTACGAACACCTCTATATCATTGGATATGGACTTTCTTAATTTGTCCTCTTACTTTACGTCTATTCTTTTGTACCATTATTAAAGTAACTGTCTCATAGGATTGGAATCTTTGATTCCACCTCCATGTGATGTTGCTTTTTGGAATCCGCATTGAGCTTGCCTGTGAGATCGCTCGATGCCTTGCGTGGATCATATCACCAAACTTCCTTGTTCAGTGAAGTATGAACCATGACCCTCAAGTGTATGATGCATTAAAGAACAACATAGGATACCCACAATTAAACTTAAAATATTACATGTACATTTTAATTATAACTAAATAGTGACCACTCTTTCCATATTGTGCATAATGCAATTTGAAGTCCACGCGTGCATCATTGAATTATAAAAGTTTACCACCGCCTCTTTAAATGCATCGGCATTATCAGAATTAAATGTCATGTTATATGAAAGTGTGCATAGATGTATCATATACCACCTCTTGGAAAAAAAATATATTAATCCCATCAGAGGCTTGCAGGGCCCTTGTCCGTAGGCCTGCAGAGGCTTGCATTTTAAAGCCCCTGGGGTCCTCGTGCGTCGCGCCTTTGCAATATTTCTTGCACCAATCTTGAGAAAGCTACCTTGGGTATAATCAACTCAGGAGGATTCTTCTACACCTCCAAATTTCACAAAGAGTGGCGATGCCTAGTCTTCATCTTCTCTTCTTATATGTGTGTCTAGCATAGCGGGAGCATATTTCCTATTTGGAGGAGCTTGGCCTTCATCATTAAGTACTATCCGTGATAGTATGTTCACTAGATCCAGATAAATGAACTAGTGCTGTGGTACGCATTATACTCAGAAGCTAAAAGGAATTGAGAGAAATGGAAGAAGTGCCTTCATTTCTAAATGGGAGTTACTATAAGTTATTGACACTTACTTTTAAAATATATCAATAGTATGTTATCTTGAAAAGCATCTATATTGATTTTTGCTTTGTAGTATGTTATCTTGAAAAGCATCTATATTGATTTTTACTTTGTAGATCTTGCAATATTTTTTGCACACCAACCTTGAGAAAGCTACCTTGGGTATAATCAACTCGAGACTCTTATGGACTCCTAGTCTCCATCTTCTCTTCTCATGTGTAGCTGGCGTAGGGGGAGCATCTTGCCCATTTAGCGGAGCTTGGCCTTCATCATTACATACTGTCGTTGATAGTACGTTCACTAGACATAGACGAATGAACTAGTGCCTTGTTACGCATCATACTCATAAGCTAGAGAGAATGGAGAGAAATGCCTTCATTTGTAAATGGGACTTACTACAAGTTATTGACACTTACTTTTAAAATATATCAACACTATGAACATTTTAAAAAAGTTACCCAAATCCGTCTCTTTAGCAAACACCTATCTCTTTAAAACATTGGATTGCTCCAATTCTCTCATAAACATAAAGTGTTATTATATTTCTCAATTACATATCCAAATCACTTCTATCACCACTTTGTGCTCGATGTTTCGATTTGCTACCGACTCTCTCGTGGGTTGTCAATCATTCTGTATGATGTTCTCTAACTGTGTTATTTTCATATCTTACTTTCTTCACTTCATATATTGCCCTGCAAAGAGTTTCTATATCATTGGATTTGGACTTTATTAATTTGTCCTCTTACTTTATCGCTATTCTCTTACTGACTCTCTCCTCGGTTGTCAACTACTCTGTATGACGTTCTCTAGCTGTGCTATTTTCATATCTAAATTTCTTCACTTCCAATATTGCCCTACGAACACCTCTATATCATTGGATATGGACTTTCTTAATTTGTCCTCTCACTTTACGTCTATTCTTCTATACCATTATTAAAGTAACTGCCTCATAGGATTGGAATCTTTGATTCCACCTTTATGTGATGTTGCTTTTTGGAATCCGCATTGAGCTTGCCTGTGAGATCGCTCGATGCCTTGCGTGGACCATATCACCAAACTTTTTTGTTCAGTGAAGTATGCACCATGACCCTCAAGTATATGATGCATTAAAGAACACAGGATCTCCACAATCAAACTCAAAATATTACATGCACATTTTAATTATAACAAAATAGTGACCACTCTCACCATATTGTGCGTAATGCAATTTGAAGTCCACCCCTGTATCATTGAATTAAGAAAGTTTACCACCGCCTCTTTAAATGCATCGGCATTATCAGAATTGAATGTCATGTTGTATAAAAGTGTGCATAGATGTATCATATACCACCTCTTGAAAAAAATATTAAAGAGTGGCGATGCCTAGTCGCTATCTTCTCTTCTCATGTGTAGCTGACCAGCATAGGGGGAGCATCTTTCCCATTTAGAGGAGCTTGGCCTTCATCATTATGTACTATCGGTGATCGTACGTTCACTAGATATGGACTAGTGCCTTGGTACGCATCATACTCACAAGCTAGAAAGCACGGAGAGAAATGAAAGAAATGCCTTCATTTGTAAATGGGACTTACTATAAGTTGTTGACACTTACTTTTAAATTATATCAACATTATGAAAAGTTATCCAAATCCAACTTTAGCAAACAATTATTTCTTTAAAACATTGAGTTCTCTCATAAACATAAAATGTTATTATATTTCTCAATTACAAATCTGAGTCACTTCTATCACCACTTTGTGCTCGATGCTTCGATTTGCTCTATCGACTCTCTCGTGGGTTGTCAATCATTTTGTATGATGGTCTCTAACTGTGTTATTTTCATATCTTACTTTCTTCACTTCATATTGCACATGGACTTTATTAATTTGTCCTCTTACTTTGTGTCTATTCTTCTATACCATTATAAAAGTAACTGCCTCATAGGATTGGAATCTTTGATTCCACCTCCATGTGATGTTGCTTTTTGGAATCCACATCGAGCTTGCATGTGAGATCGCTCGATGCCTTGCATGGACCATATCACCAAACTTCCTTGTTCAATAAAGTATGGACCATGAGCCTCAAGTATATGATGCATTAAAGAACACAGGATATCCACAATTAAACTTAAAATATTACATGTACATTTTAATTATAATAAAATAGTGACCACTCTTACCATATTTCGCATAATGCAATTTGAAGTCCCATATCTTACTTTCTTCACTTCATATATTGCCCTCTTGCAAACGGTTTCTATATCATTCGATTTGGACTTTATTAATTTGTCCTAATGCTTTACCGCTATTCTCTTACTGACTCTCTCCTCGGTTGTCAACTACTCTGTATGATGCTCTCCAGCTTTTCATATCTTACTTTCTTCACTTCATATATTGCCCTACGAACGCCTCCATATCATTGGATATGGACTTTCTTAATTTGTCCTCATACTTTACGTATTCTTCTATACCATTATTAAAGTAACTACCTCATAGGATTGGAATCTTTGATTCCACCTTCATGTGATGTTGCTTTTTGGAATCCGGATCAAGCTTGCCTGTGATATCGCTCGATGCCTTGCGTGGACCATATCACCAAACTTCCTTGTTCAGTAAAGTATGGACCATGAGTCTCAATTACATGATGCATTAAAGAACACAGGATATCCACAATTAAACTTAAAATATTACATGTACATTTTAATTCTAACAAAATAGTGACCACTCTTACCATATTAAGCATAATGCAATTTGACATCCACCCTGTATCATTAAATTATATAAGTTTACCACCACCTCTTTAAATGTATCGGCATTATCACAATTGAATGTCATGTTTTATAAAAGTGTGCATAGATGTATCATATACCACCTCTTGAAAAAAATATTAAAGTGGCAATGCCTAGTCGCCATCTTCTCCCCTCATGTGTAGCCGGCCAGCATAGGGAGAGCATCTTTCCCATTTAGAGGAGCTTGGCCTTTATCATTACATACTATAGGTGATAGTACGTTCACTAGATATGGACGAATAAACTAGTGCCTTGGTACGCATCATACTCACAAGGCTAGGAAGAATGGAGAGAAATGAAAGAAATGCCTTCATTTGTAAATGGGACTTACTCTAAGTTATTGACACTTACTTTTAAAATATATCAACACTATGAACATTTCAAAAAAGTTACCCAAATCCAACTTTAGCAGACACCTATTTCTTTAAGACATTGGATCGCTCCAGTTCTCTCATAAACATAAAATGTTATTATATTGCGGTACACATTATGCTCACAAGCTAAAAGGAACGGAGAGAAATGAAAGAAGTGCCTTCATAAGTTATTGACACTTACTTTTAAAATATATCAATAGTATGTTCTCTTAAAAAATATCTATATTGATTTTCACTTTGTAGATCTTGCAATATTTCTTGCACCAACCTTGAGAAAGATACCTTGGGTATAATCAACTCGAGACTCTAATGGACCTCCTAATTTCACAAAGAGTGGCGATGCCTAGTCTCCATCTTCTCTTCTCATGTGTAGCTGGCGTAGGGGGAGCATCTTTCCCATTTAGAGGAGCTTGGCCTTCATCATTACGTACTGTCGTTGATAGATATAGACGAATGAACTAGTGCCTTGTTACGCATCATACTCATAAGCTAGAAAGAATGGAGAGAAATGCCCTCATTTGTAAATGGGACTTACTACAAGTTATTGACACTTACTTTTAAAAGATATCAACACTATGAACATTTTAAAAAAGTTACCCAAATCCATCTTTAGCAAACACCTATCTCTTTAAAACATTGGATTGCTCTAGTTCTCTCATAAACATAAAATGTTATTATATTTCTCAGTTACATATCCGAATCACTTCTATCACCACTTTGTGCTCGATGTTTCGATTTGCTACCGACTCTCTCGTGGGTTGTCAATCATTCTGTATGATGTTCTCTAACTATGTTATTTTCATATCTTACTTTCTTCACTTCATGTATTGCCCTGCAAAGAGTTTCTATATCATTGGATTTGGACTTTATTAATTGTCCTCTTACTTTATCGCTATTCTCTTACTGACTCTCTCCTCGGTTGTCAACTACTCTGTATGACGTTCTCTAGCTGTGCTATTTTTATAGCTAAATTTCTTCACTTCATATATTGCCCTACGAACACCTCTATATCATTGGATATGGACTTTCTTAATTTGTCCTCTTACTTTACGTCTATTCTTCTGTTCCATTATTAAAGTAACTGTCTCATAGGATTGGAATCTTTGATTCCACCTCCATGTGATGTTGCTTTTTGGAATCCGCATTGAGCTTGCCTGTGAGATCGCTCGATGCCTTGCGTGGATCATATCACCAAACTTCCTTGTTCAGTGAAGTATGAACCATGACCCTCAAGTGTATGATGCATTAAAGAACAACATAGGATACCCACAATTAAACTTAAAATATTACATGTACATTTTAATTATAACTAAATAGTGACCACTCTTTCCATATTGTGCATAATGCAATTTGAAGTCCACGCGTGCATCATTGAATTATAAAAGTTTACCACCGCCTCTTTAAATGCATCGGCATTATCAGAATTAAATGTCATGTTATATGAAAGTGTGCATAGATGTATCATATACCACCTCTTGGAAAAAAATATATTAATCCCATCCTCTTAGAGGCTTGCAGGGCCCTTGTCCGTAGGCCTGCAGAGGCTTGCATTTTAAAGCCCATGGGGTCCTCGTGCGTCGCGCCTTTGCAATATTTCTTGCACCAATCTTGAGAAAGCTACCTTGGGTATAATCAACTCAGGAGGATTCTTCTAGACCTCCAAATTTCACAAAGAGTGGCGATGCCTAGTCTTCATCTTCTCTTCTTATATGTGTGTCTAGCATGGCGGGAGCATATTTCCTATTTGGAGGAGCTTGGCCTTCATCATTAAGTGCTATCGGTGATAGTATGTTCACTAGATCCAGATAAATGAACTAGTGCTGTGGTACGCATTATACTCAGAAGCTAAAAGGAATTGAGAGAAATGGAAGAAGTGCCTTCATTTCTAAATGGGAGTTACTATAAGTTATTGACACTTACTTTTAAAATATATCAATAGTATGTTATCTTGAAAAGCATCTATATTGATTTTTGCTTTGTAGTATGTTATCTTGAAAAGCATCTATATTGATTTTTGCTTTGTAGATCTTGCAATATTTCTTGCACACCAACCTTGAGAAAGATACCTTGGGTATAATCAACTCGAGACTCTTATGGACTCCTAGTCTCCATCTTCTCTTCTCATGTGTCGCTGGCGTAGGGGGAGCATCTTGCCCATTTAGCGGAGCTTGGCCTTCATCATTACATACTGTCGTTGATAGTACGTTCACTAGACATAGACGAATGAACTAGTGCCTTGTTACGCATCATACTCATAAGCTAGAGAGAATGGAGAGAAATGCCTTCATTTGTAAATGGGACTTACTACAAGTTATTGACACTTACTTTTAAAATATATCAACACTATGAACATTTTAAAAAAGTTACCCAAATCCGTCTTTAGCAAACACCTATCTCTTTAAAACATTGGATTGCTCCAGTTCTCTCATAAACATAAAATGTTATTATATTTCTCAATTACATATCCAAATCACTTCTATCACCACTTTGTACTCAATGTTTCGATTTGCTACCGACTCTCTCGTGGGTTGTCAATCATTCTGTATGATGTTCTCTAACTGTGTTATTTTCATATCTTACTTTCTTCACTTCATATATTGCCCTGCAAAGAGTTTCTATATCATTGGATTTGGACTTTATTAATTTGTCCTCTTACTTTATCGCTATTCTCTTACTGACTCTCTCCTCGGTTGTCAACTACTCTGTATGACGTTCTCTAGCTGTGCTATTTTCATATCTAAATTTCTTCACTTCCAATATTGCCCTACGAACACCTCTATATCATTGGATATGGACTTTCTTAATTTATCCTCTCACTTTACGTCTATTCTTCTATACCATTATTAAAGTAACTGCCTCATAGGATTGGAATCTTTGATTCCACCTTTATGTGATGTTGCTTTTTGGAAAAGACGGTAAAACTTCAGTGGCAAGTTACCGTTGGCTTCTAAGTTACGCTAGCTCCTTCCTTTATATAAGTTGTAACTTTTACTTGTCGTTCACAGTAATCTTACTTCCATCGATCTTCTTTCTTTCTTAATCTCCTTCATGGCTTGGCAACAAGAATTAGTTTTATCCATGATGATCTCTCACCTTCAAGACGCAAGGGAGTCTGTGAAGAAAGATTTTATAGAACAGTATGAGCGCTCACTTTTCCCTCACTTGGGAACTTCTGTAGCGCAGACAAAATGGCGGACCTATCAAGACATAACTAGGGTAACTGGGGTTAGCAGCACTTTCGTAACAATGTCCGCTTGGCCATGGTTATTGAAGCTTTGGGTTTGGGTCCCCGATACTACTGCGTCATGAGATCAAGGCATCTTGGGTTTTCTGAGCGGGTCTTCTTACTGGCGTGTTTTCTTCCTCATGAGAAGATATGCCTTTACCCCGTTTTTGGCTTGCCTCTCAGAGGTCCTTTTGTTAAAACACCTCATACCACTGAGATAGGCGCAGCAATAACCCACAGAATCATTCCCATGGATGAGTTACCTTATACTTGTGCAGCTTGTGAGGACTCCTTTTGTGACCGTATGATGGACGGGCTTATGGAAGTGTAAAGAGTTCCTCTATCTTTACTGTATAAGTTCCGAGAATGAATAAAGTTTAAATCTTGTTCGTATTTTGAATCTTGCTCTCTTTAAGACTTATCTTGGTGGTTAATCTTGATTAAAATTTTTCTCTAAGTCTCATATTCGTGAATCTTGCGAAATTATCACAAGTTGCGAGATGAGGATATCTCGCGTTTTTTAAGTGGGGTAGAATGTAAGATTCCTCCCCCAACCCCTTTTTGATGTCTAGTATCTTCCCCTGTAATCAACCCTCTTCAGAAATATAAAGACCCTGTTGGCTAACTATTTTAGCCTAGAGAGAGGAAAATTATTCTAGAGAGAGAATATTTAGATTTTGAATATTTTTGGATAGAAAAATATCTCTTATAATTCAGATGAGTTCCCCTAAAACAGAAATTCAAAAAGAATTTTCCAATGTGCAATTGGAATTAATTGGAAATAGGTATAAAGAACCTTAGTCTAAGGGTCTAGATTTTCAGAAATCTTTAGACTATGGTCCAATTAAGGTTCCTATGGGCCAATAGCATCAATCCATGTGTAGGGAAGAGATAAATCCAATTTGTAAAAGAAGATACCCAAAAATGAGTAAATGCTCACATAAGATGAAGAGTTGAAAATGTACAAGGTTTATTAGTAAAAAACTATGAGCAATATTAAAAATATGAGATATTTTGGGTATCCAAAAATGAGTAAATGCTCACATAAGATGAAGAGTTGAAAATATACAAGGTTTATTAGTAAAAAAACTATGAGCAATATTAAAATGATTCCATTATGACACATATGTAAGGAAGGGGAGTTCTTTAAAGGAGGTGCATATTTCACATAAGATGAAGAGTTGAAAATGTACAAGGTTTATTAGTAAAAAAAAAACTATGAGCAATATTAAAATGATTCCATTATGACACATATGTAAGGAAGGGGAGTTCTTTAAAGGAGGTGCATATTTCACATAAGATGAAGAGTTAAAAATGTACAAGGTTTATTAGTAAAAAAACTATGAGCAATATTAAAATGATTCCATTATGACACATATGTAAGGAAGGGGAGTTCTTTAAAGGAGGTGCATATTTCACATGCTTGAATGAGTTTTAAACTCATAAAAATTGAGATATTTCATCTCTCCTCTCTCCTCATTCAAGTCTAGTTCCAAAAAGTTAGCTTAACTGACCTAAAAATGGTCAAATATTGACCAAACTGATTTAGAAAATTCTAGAATCAGTTTGTTTGGTTAGGAGCTCAAATTTTCCTATAAATAGAAGCCTTCCCCTTGTTGAAAAATAGATAGTGTTTATGCATCGTTACTCTACTCCACCTAAGCCAAGAACTGTGAATTCATTTAATAATTCACTAGTTTTTGGAGCCTCCCTCTTTCTTCAATCCCCATTAGTGGCTCCATCAACATACTTAACCAATTGATTGGTTGGGGGCCTCTACCGTGAACAAAGAATCAAGCAAGTTGTAAGGTAATTAGTGAATATTGATCTTTCTATAATTTCTCAATGTTTCTCTCTTCTCAACCCCTCTCAAGCTTGAGAAGTTTAATTGGTATGGTTTTTTAAATGCTATTGAAGTTTGAATAGTAGTGAAGAGTTACATAATTTAATAAATGCTATTGAAGTTAATTTTCATTTATGTTTAAATTCTAATGATTTTTATGTAAATTCTCTCTCTCACTCAAGAAATGGTCATACTCATGACCCGTTCTCAATCCAAATCAAGCTTTTCATAAAGCTTTTCCTTAACCCAAGATTAAGCTATGCTTGAGGTCAAATTAATGGCTTTTTTCTATGCTTTTAGTTTATGTATATATTGATGATTCAATCCATTATGGATTAATAATCCAATTAGAGATCATCTTAATTATTTCCTTAATGATAAGCATTATCCCTTAGAAAAATTGAGATTTATCAGTCATAGCAGCGGAGCTATGGCAAAATTTTTATAAAAATTATGCATAAAATAATTTCATTCAAAGCATAAAAAGAGGACTTCCTACCATATTCTAGGAATTATCATCCTAGATTAATTGAAAGAATTTCATTACAATCATGGAGAAATTGAATTTTAATATCATGCATAAAGGATAAGTTTTTATATCAAAAGTGTTATTTTTACCATTTTTATTTCATGCATAGAAGTATGCATAATGGATAAATTTTATATCAAAAGTGTTATTTTTACCATTTTTATTTCATGCATAGAAGTATGCATAATGGATAAATTTTTATATCAAAAGTGTTATTTTTACCATTTTTATTTCATGCATAGAAGTATGCATAGTGGATAAATTTTTATATCAAAAGTGTTATTTTCATCATTTTTAATTTTCATTCATAGAAGTATGCATAAAGGAAAATTTTTTATATCAAAAGTGTTACTTTTATCATTTTTAATTTTCATGCATAGAAGTATGCATAAAGGAAAAAATTTTATATCAAAAGTGTTACTTTTATCATTTTTAATTTTCATGCATAGAAGTATGCATAAAGGAAAAAATTTTATATCAAAAGTGTTACTTTTATCATTTTTAATTTTCATGCATAGAAGTATGCATAAAAGAAAATTTCTATATCAAAAGTGTTACTTTTATCATTTTTAATTTTCAAGCATAGAAGTATGCATAAAAGAAAAAAAATTTATATCAAAAGTGTTACTTTTATCATTTTTAATTTTCATGCATAGAAGTATGCATAAAAGAGAATTTTTTTATATCAAAAGTGTTACTTTTATCATTTTTAATTTTCATGCATAGAAGTATGCATAAAGGAAAATTTTTTATATCAAAAGTGTTACTTTTATCATTTTTAATTTTCATGCATAGAAGTATGCATAAAGGAAAAATTTTTATATCAAAAGTGTTACTTTTATCATATTGGATTTCATGCATATAGGTATGCATAAAAGATATTCTTTTTATACTAAAAGTGTGATTTTCCTCATAAATGGATTTTATGCTTAACTTAGATGCATAAGAGAAATTCTTTTATTCTAAAAGTGTAATTCCCTACCAAATTGAAATTATGCATAAGAAGATGCATAAAAGATTGATTTTAATTTCGAAAGTGTTAGTCTCCTTAAATGGAATTTATGTATAAATAAATGTGTAGAGAAATCTTATATCAAATATAAGAATTCTCTTTTAAAAAAAAGATATGAAATGTGATAAGATGTGATAAGAGGTGTATGAGATGTGATAAGAATTGATAAGATGCGTATGGAAAGTGATAGGATGTGATAAGAGGTGTATGAGATGTGATAAGAATTGATAAGATGCGTATGGAAAGTGATAGGAGGTGATAAGAGGTGTATGAGATGTGATAAGAATTGATAAGATGCGTATGGAAAGTGATAGGATGTGATAAGAGGTGTATGAGATGTAAAAAGATGTGATAAGATTTGATAAGATGCGTATGGAAAGTGATAGGATGTGATAAGAGGTGTATGGGATGTAAAATGATGTGATAAGATGTGTATGAGATGTGATAGAATGTGTTAAGATGAGTTAGGATGTGTTAAGATGTATATGGGATGTGTTAGGACGAGAATGGATGTAATATGGTTGTATGAATGTGATGTGGATGTATACATGTAGATGTATATGTATGAATGTGAATGTTGATGTGGATGTGGATGTATGGATGTAGATACGGATGTGTATGTATGTATGTGGATGTGTATGTATGAATGAGGATGTAAAAATGGACATATGTATATAGATGTGGATGTATGGATGTATGTATGTAGATGTGGATGTATGGATGTGATTGTGAATGAAGAGATGGATGTGAATGTATGGATGTAGATACAGATGTGGATGTATGTATGTAGATGTGGATGTGGATGTATGTATGTAGATGTGGATGTATGGATGTGATTGTGAATGAAGAGGTGGATGTGAATGTATGGATGTAGATACGGATGTGGATGTATGTATGTGAATGTGGATGTATGAATGAGGATGTGAAAATGGATGTATGCATGTGAATGTGGATGTATGAATATGAATGTGGATGTGTGGATGTGGAAATGGAGGTATGGATGTATGAATGTAGATGTGGATGTATGCATGTAGATGCGTATGTATGAATGTGAAATTGGATGTATGACGTGGACGTACGAACATGGATATGTATGTAGAATAATTAATATGAAGATGTATGTGAGATAATGTAGTCTATATGAGTGAATGGATGAGAACGAGTACACACTGAATGGAATGTGGAATAAGTAATGTGGTCCGAGAGTGGATAATATGGAAAGACAAGAGTTCGTTATAGAAACTGTATTTATGACTGTTTGTAAATGACTGTTTTATGTCAAGAATGCTGGAGAAGCATTTTGACCGTCTTGAGGATTAAGGTCATGAAGACTGAACTGATAAAGTTGCAACTGCTGATGGAGAGTCAATGGAGGACGTCTCGCGTAGCAAGGTCGATCGAGGTCTTGACCAGCCTCGGCTCGATTTAAATGGTGAGCTTCCGGTACGGTGGATGAGGGACCAAGGAAGCGGCCTATGAGTGAAGCGCTAGGTCACCTGCGAAGGATCCTAGAGGGTGCTGACCATACGGTGCTCGGGCTCTGGGTCGCCGAAGATACCCACACGTGCGTCGTGGAAGATATTGGAATAAGGAGTAAGAGTTGTTTTCTGAAACCGGGCATGGATCTGGTTGATTGACCTTGCTGGTCCTCAACAGATGAGTCCATGGCTCTTTTATATGGATCTGTGGGTTGATCTTGCTGATCTTCCACGGAGACTCCATTCTATTATATGAATATATTGCCGGTTACTATGAGCTAGGAACCATGGAAAAGGCCCCTGAGAGAACAGGTGGTGAGCGTTTTGGTTGCCAATGATGCCATAAGTATACCGATGAAAGAATGACTGGAAATAAGGGTTCAACCAGAGACTTTGAGGATTGTCATCAGTGACATAATGGTTTTATTAAAGGATTGTTTTAAAGCTAGTTGATGCTAAGAAAAAGGCAATTTCATATTGGGTGTGTAAGTGGTATGACTAGTTTTATGTTTGCATGAACTTCCGGCTAGGGGGCCTTGGAACTCTTTTCCTTGGTACCCGGGACAAAACCTAACCAAATTCCAAATTGGATCCCATCACTACAGTGGTTGGGCGGTTGGCTAACCCATGGGATCGGATGGGGTTAGGCTGGACTGATGGATCCGTAAATCGAGATTTAATTTCTATTATTACGATAGATGAAGTAAATCCCGGATAGAAACTGTTCTATGGATAGAAATCAACGGCTGTGCCTCTTGATGGGGAAAAAAGCGTTGATCCCAATGATCCAAGTGCAAGTTCTTCCTTGATTTGACCAAGTACCGTTAAAGGTGCAGTCAGATCAGTTTGATCAGTAATGATCTTGACTACGTTAGAGTAAAGAGTTATCCTGGTGGAATCGCCCGTGCTTTCCGGGTAAAGGAAGTTTTTCCGGTTTCGGTTTTGGACAAACCGACGGATTAGTCTCTTGTCCGGATATCCGTGGGAGTGTGGGACCCCTGTCCCGCGCAAGAAGTGCTACTTCCGCTGCTAGTACCCCGAATCCGTTGCTCGGTGGGAACAGGAATCTCACACGCATCGAGCTTGCCTGTGAGATCGCTCGATGCCTTGCGTGGACCATATCACCAAACTTTTTTGTTCAGTGAAGTATGCACCATGACCCTCAAGTATATGATGCATTAAAGAACACAGGATCTCCACAATCAAACTCAAAATATTACATGCACATTTTAATTATAACAAAATAGTGACCACTCTCACCATATTGTGCATAATGCAATTTGAAGTCCACCCCTGTATCATTGAATTATGAAAGTTTACCACCGCCTCTTTAAATGCATCGGCATTATCAGAATTGAATGTCATGTTGTATAAAAGTGTGCATAGATGTATCATATACCACCTCTTGAAAAAAATATTAAAGAGTGGCGATGCCTAGTCGCCATCTTCTCTTCTCATGTGTAGCTGACCAGCATAGGGGGAGCATCTTTCCCATTTAGAGGAGCTTGGCCTTCATCATTATGTACTATCGGTGATAGTACGTTCACTAGATATGGACTAGTGCCTTGGTACGCATCATATTCACAAGCTAGAAAGCACGGAGAGAAATGAAAGAAATGCCTTCATTTGTAAATGGAACTTACTATAAGTTGTTGACACTTACTTTTAAATTATATCAACATTATGAAAAGTTATCCAAATCCAACTTTAGCAAACAATTATTTCTTTAAAACATTGAGTTCTCTCATAAACATAAAATGTTATTATATTTCTCAATTACAAATCTGAGTCACTTCTATCACCACTTTGTGCTCGATGCTTCGCTTTGCTCTATCGACTCTCTCGTGGGTTGTCAATCATTTTGTATGATGGTCTCTAACTGTGTTATTTTCATATCTTACTTTCTTCACTTCATATTGCACATGGACTTTATTAATTTGTCCTCTTACTTTGTGTCTATTCTTCTATACCATTATAAAAGTAACTGCCTCATAGGATTGGAATCTTTGATTCCACCTCCATGTGATGTTGCTTTTTGGAATCCGCATCGAGCTTGCATGTGAGATCGCTCGATGCCTTGCGTGGACCATATCACCAAACTTCCTTGTTCAGTAAAGTATGGACCATGAGCCTCAAGTATATGATGCATTAAAGAACACAGGATATCCACAATTAAACTTAAAATATTACATGTACATTTTAATTATAATAAAATAGTGACCACTCTTACCATATTTCGCATAATGCAATTTGAAGTCCCATATCTTACTTTCTTCACTTCATATATTGCCCTCTTGCAAACGGTTTCTATATCATTCGATTTGGACTTTATTAATTTGTCCTAATGCTTTACCGCTATTCTCTTACTGACTCTCTCCTCGGTTGTCAACTACTCTGTATGATGCTCTCCAGCTTTTCATATCTTACTTTCTTCACTTCATATATTGCCCTACGAACGCCTCCATATCATTGGATATGGACTTTCTTAATTTGTCCTCATACTTTACGTATTCTTCTATACCATTATTAAAGTAACTGCCTCATAGGATTGGAATCTTTGATTCCACCTTCATGTGATGTTGCTTTTTGGAATCCGGATCAAGCTTGCCTGTGATATCGCTCGATGCCTTGCGTGGACCATATCACCAAACTTCCTTGTTCAGTAAAGTATGGACCATGAGTCTCAATTACATGATGCATTAAAGAACACAGGATATCCACAATTAAACTTAAAATATTACATGTACATTTTAATTCTAACAAAATAGTGACCACTCTTACCATATTAAGCATAATGCAATTTGACATCCACCCTGTATCATTAAATTATATAAGTTTACCACCGCCTCTTTAAATGTATCGGCATTATCAAAATTGAATGTCATGTTTTATAAAAGTGTGCATAGATGTATCATATACCACCTCTTGAAAAAAATATTAAAGTGGCAATGCCTAGTCGCCATCTTCTCCCCTCATGTGTAGCCGGCCAGGATAGGGGGAGCATCTTTCCCATTTAGAGGAGCTTGGCCTTTATCATTACATACTATAGGTGATAGTACGTTCACTAGATATGGACGAATAAACTAGTGCCTTGGTACGCATCATACTCACAAGGCTAGGAAGAATGGAGAGAAATGAAAGAAATGCCTTCATTTGTAAATGGGACTTACTCTAAGTTATTGACACTTACTTTTAAAATATATCAACACTATGAACATTTCAAAAAAGTTACCCAAATCCAACTTTAGCAGACACCTATTTCTTTAAGACATTGGATCGCTCCAGTTCTCTCATAAACATAAAATGTTATTATATTGCGGTACACATTATACTCACAAGCTAAAAGGAATGGAGAGAAATGAAAGAAGTGCCTTCATAAGTTATTGACACTTACTTTTAAAATATATCAATAGTATGTTCTCTTAAAAAATATCTATATTGATTTTCACTTTGTAGATCTTGCAATATTTCTTGCACCAACCTTGAGAAAGATACCTTGGGTATAATCAACTCGAGACTCTTATGGACCTCCTAATTTCACAAAGAGTGGTGATGCCTAGTCTCCATCTTCTCTTCTCATGTGTAGCTGGCGTAGGGGGAGCATCTTTTCCATTTAGAGGAGCTTGGCCTTCATCATTACGTACTGTCGTTGATAGATATAGACGAATGAACTAGTGCCTTGTTACGCATCATACTCATAAGCTAGAAAGAATGGAGAGAAATGCCTTCATTTGTAAATGGGACTTACTACAAGTTATTGACACTTACTTTTAAAAGATATCAACACTATGAACATTTTAAAAAAGTTACCCAAATCCATCTTTAGCAAACACCTATCTCTTTAAAACATTGGATTGCTCTAGTTCTCTCATAAACATAAAATGTTATTATATTTCTCAGTTACATATCCGAATCACTTCTATCACCACTTTGTGCTCGATGTTTCGATTTGCTACCGACTCTCTGGTGGGTTGTCAATCATTCTGTATGATGTTCTCTAACTATGTTATTTTCATATCTTACTTTCTTCACTTCATATATTGCCCTGTAAAGAGTTTCTATATCATTGGATTTGGACTTTATTAATTGTCCTCTTACTTTATCGCTATTCTCTTACTGACTCTCTCCTCGGTTGTCAACTACTCTGTATGACGTTCTCTAGCTGTGCTATTTTTATATCTAAATTTCTTCACTTCATATATTGCCCTACGAACACCTCTATATCATTGGATATGGACTTTCTTAATTTGTCCTCTTACTTTACGTCTATTCTTCTGTACCATTATTAAAGTAACTGTCTCATAGGATTGGAATCTTTGATTCCACCTCCATGTGATGTTGCTTTTTGGAATCCGCATTGAGCTTGCCTGTGAGATCGCTCGATGCCTTGCGTGGATCATATCACCAAACTTCCTTGTTCAGTGAAGTATGAACCATGAGCCTCAAGTGTATGATGCATTAAAGAACAACATAGGATACCCACAATTAAACTTAAAATATTACATGTACATTTTAATTATAACTAAATAGTGACCACTCTTTCCATATTGTGCATAATGCAATTTGAAGTCCACGCGTGCATCATTGAATTATAAAAGTTTACCACCGCCTCTTTAAATGCATCGGCATTATCAGAATTAAATGTCATGTTATATGAAAGTGTGCATAGATGTATCATATACCACCTCTTGGAAAAAAATATATTAATCCCATCAGAGGCTTGCAGGGCCCTTGTCCGTAGGCCTGCAGAGGCTTGCATTTTAAAGCCCCTGGGGTCCTCGTGCGTCGCGCCTTTGCAATATTTCTTGCACCAATCTTGAGAAAGCTACCTTGGGTATAATCAACTCAGGAGGATTCTTCTAGACCTCCAAATTTCACAAAGAGTGGCGATGCCTAGTCTTCATCTTCTCTTCTTATATGTGTGTCTAGCATAGCGGGAGCATATTTCCTATTTGGAGGAGCTTGGCCTTCATCATTAAGTACTATCGGTGATAGTATGTTCACTAGATCTAGATAAATGAACTAGTGCTGTGGTACGCATTATACTCAGAAGCTAAAAGGAATTGAGAGAAATGGAAGAAGTGCCTTCATTTCTAAATGGGAGTTACTATAAGTTATTGACACTTACTTTTAAAATATATCAATAGTATGTTATCTTGAAAAGCATCTATATTGATTTTTGCTTTGTAGTATGTTATCTTGAAAAGCATCTATATTGATTTTTGCTTTGTAGATCTTGCAATATTTCTTGCACACCAACCTTGAGAAAGATACCTTGGGTATAATCAACTCGAGACTCTTATGGACTCCTAGTCTCCATCTTCTCTTCTCATGTGTAGCTGGCGTAGGGGGAGCATCTTGCCCATTTAGCGGAGCTTGGCCTTCATCATTACATACTGTCGTTGATAGTACGTTCACTAGACATAGACGAATGAACTAGTGCCTTGTTACGCATCATACTCATAAGCTAGAGAGAATGGAGAGAAATGCCTTCATTTGTAAATGGGACTTACTACAAGTTATTGACACTTACTTTTAAAATATATCAACACTATGAACATTTTAAAAAAGTTACCCAAATCCGTCTTTAGCAAACACCTATCTCTTTAAAACATTGGATTGCTCCAGTTCTCTCATAAACATAAAATGTTATTATATTTCTCAATTACATATCCAAATCACTTCTATCACCACTTTATACTCAATGTTTCGATTTGCTACCGACTCTCTCGTGGGTTGTCAATCATTCTGTATGATGTTCTCTAACTGTGTTATTTTCATATCTTACTTTCTTCACTTCATATATTGCCCTGCAAAGAGTTTCTATATCATTGGATTTGGACTTTATTAATTTGTCCTCTTTCTTTATCGCTATTCTCTTACTGACTCTCTCCTCGGTTGTCAACTACTCTGTATGACGTTCTCTAGCTGTGCTATTTTCATATCTAAATTTCTTCACTTCCAATATTGCCCTACGAACACCTCTATATCATTGGATATGGACTTTCTTAATTTGTCCTCTCACTTTACGTCTATTCTTCTATACCATTATTAAAGTAACTGCCTCATAGGATTGGAATCTTTGATTCCACCTTTATGTGATGTTGCTTTTTGGAATCCGCATCGAGCTTGCCTGTGAGATCGCTCGATGCCTTGCGTGGACCATATCACCAAACTTTTTTGTTCAGTGAAGTATGCACCATGACCCTCAAGTATATGATGCATTAAAGAACACAGGATCTCCACAATCAAACTCAAAATATTACATGCACATTTTAATTATAACAAAATAGTGACCACTCTCACCATATTGTGCATAATGCAATTTGAAGTCCACCCCTGTATCATTGAATTATGAAAGTTTTTACCGCCTCTTTAAATGCATCGGCATTATCAGAATTGAATGTCATGTTGTATAAAAGTGTGCATAGATGTATCATATACCACCTCTTGAAAGAAATATTAAAGAGTGGCGATGCCTAGTCGCCATCTTCTCTTCTCATGTGTAGCTGACCAGCATAGGGGGAGCATCTTTCCCATTTAGAGGAGCTTGGCCTTCATCATTATGTACTATCGGTGATAGTACGTTCACTAGATATGGACTAGTGCCCTGGTACGCATCATACTCACAAGCTAGAAAGCACGGAGAGAAATGAAAGAAATGCCTTCATTTGTAAATGGGACTTACTATAAGTTGTTGACACTTACTTTTAAATTATATCAACATTATGAAAAGTTATCCAAATCCAACTTTAGCAAACAATTATTTCTTTAAAACATTGAGTTCTCTCATAAACATAAAATGTTATTATATTTCTTAATTACAAATCTGAGTCACTTCTATCACCACTTTGTGCTCGATGCTTCGATTTGCTCTATCGACTCTCTCGTGGGTTGTCAATCATTTTGTATGATGGTCTCTAACTGTGTTATTTTCATATCTTACTTTCTTCACTTCATATTGCACATGGACTTTATTAATTTGTCCTCTTACTTTGTGAGCATAGAAGTATGCATAGTGGATAAATTTTTATATCAAAAGTGTTATTTTCATCATTTTTAATTTTCATTCATAGAAGTATGCATAAAGGAAAATTTTTTATATCAAAAGTGTTACTTTTATCATTTTTAATTTTCATGCATAGAAGTATGCATAAAGGAAAAAATTTTATATCAAAAGTGTTACTTTTATCATTTTTAATTTTCATGCATAGAAGTATGCATAAAGGAAAAAATTTTATATCAAAAGTGTTACTTTTATCATTTTTAATTTTCATGCATAGAAGTATGCATAAAAGAAAATTTCTATATCAAAAGTGTTACTTTTATCATTTTTAATTTTCAAGCATAGAAGTATGCATAAAAGAAAAAAAATTTATATCAAAAGTGTTACTTTTATCATTTTTAATTTTCATGCATAGAAGTATGCATAAAAGAGAATTTTTTTATATCAAAAGTGTTACTTTTATCATTTTTAATTTTCATGCATAGAAGTATGCATAAAGGAAAATTTTTTATATCAAAAGTGTTACTTTTATCATTTTTAATTTTCATGCATAGAAGTATGCATAAAGGAAAAATTTTTATATCAAAAGTGTTACTTTTATCATATTGGATTTCATGCATATAGGTATGCATAAAAGATATTCTTTTTATACTAAAAGTGTGATTTTCCTCATAAATGGATTTTATGCTTAACTTAGATGCATAAGAGAAATTCTTTTATTCTAAAAGTGTAATTCCCTACCAAATTGAAATTATGCATAAGAAGATGCATAAAAGATTGATTTTAATTTCGAAAGTGTTAGTCTCCTTAAATGGAATTTATGTATAAATAAATGTGTAGAGAAATCTTATATCAAATATAAGAATTCTCTTTTAAAAAAAAGATATGAAATGTGATAAGATGTGATAAGAGGTGTATGAGATGTGATAAGAATTGATAAGATGCGTATGGAAAGTGATAGGATGTGATAAGAGGTGTATGAGATGTGATAAGAATTGATAAGATGCGTATGGAAAGTGATAGGAGGTGATAAGAGGTGTATGAGATGTGATAAGAATTGATAAGATGCGTATGGAAAGTGATAGGATGTGATAAGAGGTGTATGAGATGTAAAAAGATGTGATAAGATTTGATAAGATGCGTATGGAAAGTGATAGGATGTGATAAGAGGTGTATGGGATGTAAAATGATGTGATAAGATGTGTATGAGATGTGATAGAATGTGTTAAGATGAGTTAGGATGTGTTAAGATGTATATGGGATGTGTTAGGACGAGAATGGATGTAATATGGTTGTATGAATGTGATGTGGATGTATACATGTAGATGTATATGTATGAATGTGAATGTTGATGTGGATGTGGATGTATGGATGTAGATACGGATGTGTATGTATGTATGTGGATGTGTATGTATGAATGAGGATGTAAAAATGGACATATGTATATAGATGTGGATGTATGGATGTATGTATGTAGATGTGGATGTATGGATGTGATTGTGAATGAAGAGATGGATGTGAATGTATGGATGTAGATACAGATGTGGATGTATGTATGTAGATGTGGATGTATGGATGTGATTGTGAATGAAGAGGTGGATGTGAATGTATGGATGTAGATACGGATGTGGATGTATGTATGTGAATGTGGATGTATGAATGAGGATGTGAAAATGGATGTATGCATGTGAATGTGGATGTATGAATATGAATGTGGATGTGTGGATGTGGAAATGGAGGTATGGATGTATGAATGTAGATGTGGATGTATGCATGTAGATGCGTATGTATGAATGTGAAATTGGATGTATGACGTGGACGTACGAACATGGATATGTATGTAGAATAATTAATATGAAGATGTATGTGAGATAATGTAGTCTATATGAGTGAATGGATGAGAACGAGTACACACTGAATGGAATGTGGAATAAGTAATGTGGTCCGAGAGTGGATAATATGGAAAGACAAGAGTTCGTTATAGAAACTGTATTTATGACTGTTTGTAAATGACTGTTTTATGTCAAGAATGCTGGAGAAGCATTTTGACCGTCTTGAGGATTAAGGTCATGAAGACTGAACTGATAAAGTTGCAACTGCTGATGGAGAGTCAATGGAGGACGTCTCGCGTAGCAAGGTCGATCGAGGTCTTGACCAGCCTCGGCTCGATTTAAATGGTGAGCTTCCGGTACGGTGGATGAGGGACCAAGGAAGCGGCCTATGAGTGAAGCGCTAGGTCACCTGCGAAGGATCCTAGAGGGTGCTGACCATACGGTGCTCGGGCTCTGGGTCGCCGAAGATACCCACACGTGCGTCGTGGAAGATATTGGAATAAGGAGTAAGAGTTGTTTTCTGAAACCGGGCATGGATCTGGTTGATTGACCTTGCTGGTCCTCAACAGATGAGTCCATGGCTCTTTTATATGGATCTGTGGGTTGATCTTGCTGATCTTCCACGGAGACTCCATTCTATTATATGAATATATTGCCGGTTACTATGAGCTAGGAACCATGGAAAAGGCCCCTGAGAGAACAGGTGGTGAGCGTTTTGGTTGCCAATGATGCCATAAGTATACCGATGAAAGAATGACTGGAAATAAGGGTTCAACCAGAGACTTTGAGGATTGTCATCAGTGACATAATGGTTTTATTAAAGGATTGTTTTAAAGCTAGTTGATGCTAAGAAAAAGGCAATTTCATATTGGGTGTGTAAGTGGTATGACTAGTTTTATGTTTGCATGAACTTCCGGCTAGGGGGCCTTGGAACTCTTTTCCTTGGTACCCGGGACAAAACCTAACCAAATTCCAAATTGGATCCCATCACTACAGTGGTTGGGCGGTTGGCTAACCCATGGGATCGGATGGGGTTAGGCTGGACTGATGGATCCGTAAATCGAGATTTAATTTCTATTATTACGATAGATGAAGTAAATCCCGGATAGAAACTGTTCTATGGATAGAAATCAACGGCTGTGCCTCTTGATGGGGAAAAAAGCGTTGATCCCAATGATCCAAGTGCAAGTTCTTCCTTGATTTGACCAAGTACCGTTAAAGGTGCAGTCAGATCAGTTTGATCAGTAATGATCTTGACTACGTTAGAGTAAAGAGTTATCCTGGTGGAATCGCCCGTGCTTTCCGGGTAAAGGAAGTTTTTCCGGTTTCGGTTTTGGACAAACCGACGGATTAGTCTCTTGTCCGGATATCCGTGGGAGTGTGGGACCCCTGTCCCGCGCAAGAAGTGCTACTTCCGCTGCTAGTACCCCGAATCCGTTGCTCGGTGGGAACAGGAATCTCACACGCATCGAGCTTGCCTGTGAGATCGCTCGATGCCTTGCGTGGACCATATCACCAAACTTTTTTGTTCAGTGAAGTATGCACCATGACCCTCAAGTATATGATGCATTAAAGAACACAGGATCTCCACAATCAAACTCAAAATATTACATGCACATTTTAATTATAACAAAATAGTGACCACTCTCACCATATTGTGCATAATGCAATTTGAAGTCCACCCCTGTATCATTGAATTATGAAAGTTTACCACCGCCTCTTTAAATGCATCGGCATTATCAGAATTGAATGTCATGTTGTATAAAAGTGTGCATAGATGTATCATATACCACCTCTTGAAAAAAATATTAAAGAGTGGCGATGCCTAGTCGCCATCTTCTCTTCTCATGTGTAGCTGACCAGCATAGGGGGAGCATCTTTCCCATTTAGAGGAGCTTGGCCTTCATCATTATGTACTATCGGTGATAGTACGTTCACTAGATATGGACTAGTGCCTTGGTACGCATCATATTCACAAGCTAGAAAGCACGGAGAGAAATGAAAGAAATGCCTTCATTTGTAAATGGAACTTACTATAAGTTGTTGACACTTACTTTTAAATTATATCAACATTATGAAAAGTTATCCAAATCCAACTTTAGCAAACAATTATTTCTTTAAAACATTGAGTTCTCTCATAAACATAAAATGTTATTATATTTCTCAATTACAAATCTGAGTCACTTCTATCACCACTTTGTGCTCGATGCTTCGCTTTGCTCTATCGACTCTCTCGTGGGTTGTCAATCATTTTGTATGATGGTCTCTAACTGTGTTATTTTCATATCTTACTTTCTTCACTTCATATTGCACATGGACTTTATTAATTTGTCCTCTTACTTTGTGTCTATTCTTCTATACCATTATAAAAGTAACTGCCTCATAGGATTGGAATCTTTGATTCCACCTCCATGTGATGTTGCTTTTTGGAATCCGCATCGAGCTTGCATGTGAGATCGCTCGATGCCTTGCGTGGACCATATCACCAAACTTCCTTGTTCAGTAAAGTATGGACCATGAGCCTCAAGTATATGATGCATTAAAGAACACAGGATATCCACAATTAAACTTAAAATATTACATGTACATTTTAATTATAATAAAATAGTGACCACTCTTACCATATTTCGCATAATGCAATTTGAAGTCCCATATCTTACTTTCTTCACTTCATATATTGCCCTCTTGCAAACGGTTTCTATATCATTCGATTTGGACTTTATTAATTTGTCCTAATGCTTTACCGCTATTCTCTTACTGACTCTCTCCTCGGTTGTCAACTACTCTGTATGATGCTCTCCAGCTTTTCATATCTTACTTTCTTCACTTCATATATTGCCCTACGAACGCCTCCATATCATTGGATATGGACTTTCTTAATTTGTCCTCATACTTTACGTATTCTTCTATACCATTATTAAAGTAACTGCCTCATAGGATTGGAATCTTTGATTCCACCTTCATGTGATGTTGCTTTTTGGAATCCGGATCAAGCTTGCCTGTGATATCGCTCGATGCCTTGCGTGGACCATATCACCAAACTTCCTTGTTCAGTAAAGTATGGACCATGAGTCTCAATTACATGATGCATTAAAGAACACAGGATATCCACAATTAAACTTAAAATATTACATGTACATTTTAATTCTAACAAAATAGTGACCACTCTTACCATATTAAGCATAATGCAATTTGACATCCACCCTGTATCATTAAATTATATAAGTTTACCACCGCCTCTTTAAATGTATCGGCATTATCAAAATTGAATGTCATGTTTTATAAAAGTGTGCATAGATGTATCATATACCACCTCTTGAAAAAAATATTAAAGTGGCAATGCCTAGTCGCCATCTTCTCCCCTCATGTGTAGCCGGCCAGGATAGGGGGAGCATCTTTCCCATTTAGAGGAGCTTGGCCTTTATCATTACATACTATAGGTGATAGTACGTTCACTAGATATGGACGAATAAACTAGTGCCTTGGTACGCATCATACTCACAAGGCTAGGAAGAATGGAGAGAAATGAAAGAAATGCCTTCATTTGTAAATGGGACTTACTCTAAGTTATTGACACTTACTTTTAAAATATATCAACACTATGAACATTTCAAAAAAGTTACCCAAATCCAACTTTAGCAGACACCTATTTCTTTAAGACATTGGATCGCTCCAGTTCTCTCATAAACATAAAATGTTATTATATTGCGGTACACATTATACTCACAAGCTAAAAGGAATGGAGAGAAATGAAAGAAGTGCCTTCATAAGTTATTGACACTTACTTTTAAAATATATCAATAGTATGTTCTCTTAAAAAATATCTATATTGATTTTCACTTTGTAGATCTTGCAATATTTCTTGCACCAACCTTGAGAAAGATACCTTGGGTATAATCAACTCGAGACTCTTATGGACCTCCTAATTTCACAAAGAGTGGTGATGCCTAGTCTCCATCTTCTCTTCTCATGTGTAGCTGGCGTAGGGGGAGCATCTTTTCCATTTAGAGGAGCTTGGCCTTCATCATTACGTACTGTCGTTGATAGATATAGACGAATGAACTAGTGCCTTGTTACGCATCATACTCATAAGCTAGAAAGAATGGAGAGAAATGCCTTCATTTGTAAATGGGACTTACTACAAGTTATTGACACTTACTTTTAAAAGATATCAACACTATGAACATTTTAAAAAAGTTACCCAAATCCATCTTTAGCAAACACCTATCTCTTTAAAACATTGGATTGCTCTAGTTCTCTCATAAACATAAAATGTTATTATATTTCTCAGTTACATATCCGAATCACTTCTATCACCACTTTGTGCTCGATGTTTCGATTTGCTACCGACTCTCTGGTGGGTTGTCAATCATTCTGTATGATGTTCTCTAACTATGTTATTTTCATATCTTACTTTCTTCACTTCATATATTGCCCTGTAAAGAGTTTCTATATCATTGGATTTGGACTTTATTAATTGTCCTCTTACTTTATCGCTATTCTCTTACTGACTCTCTCCTCGGTTGTCAACTACTCTGTATGACGTTCTCTAGCTGTGCTATTTTTATATCTAAATTTCTTCACTTCATATATTGCCCTACGAACACCTCTATATCATTGGATATGGACTTTCTTAATTTGTCCTCTTACTTTACGTCTATTCTTCTGTACCATTATTAAAGTAACTGTCTCATAGGATTGGAATCTTTGATTCCACCTCCATGTGATGTTGCTTTTTGGAATCCGCATTGAGCTTGCCTGTGAGATCGCTCGATGCCTTGCGTGGATCATATCACCAAACTTCCTTGTTCAGTGAAGTATGAACCATGAGCCTCAAGTGTATGATGCATTAAAGAACAACATAGGATACCCACAATTAAACTTAAAATATTACATGTACATTTTAATTATAACTAAATAGTGACCACTCTTTCCATATTGTGCATAATGCAATTTGAAGTCCACGCGTGCATCATTGAATTATAAAAGTTTACCACCGCCTCTTTAAATGCATCGGCATTATCAGAATTAAATGTCATGTTATATGAAAGTGTGCATAGATGTATCATATACCACCTCTTGGAAAAAAATATATTAATCCCATCAGAGGCTTGCAGGGCCCTTGTCCGTAGGCCTGCAGAGGCTTGCATTTTAAAGCCCCTGGGGTCCTCGTGCGTCGCGCCTTTGCAATATTTCTTGCACCAATCTTGAGAAAGCTACCTTGGGTATAATCAACTCAGGAGGATTCTTCTAGACCTCCAAATTTCACAAAGAGTGGCGATGCCTAGTCTTCATCTTCTCTTCTTATATGTGTGTCTAGCATAGCGGGAGCATATTTCCTATTTGGAGGAGCTTGGCCTTCATCATTAAGTACTATCGGTGATAGTATGTTCACTAGATCTAGATAAATGAACTAGTGCTGTGGTACGCATTATACTCAGAAGCTAAAAGGAATTGAGAGAAATGGAAGAAGTGCCTTCATTTCTAAATGGGAGTTACTATAAGTTATTGACACTTACTTTTAAAATATATCAATAGTATGTTATCTTGAAAAGCATCTATATTGATTTTTGCTTTGTAGTATGTTATCTTGAAAAGCATCTATATTGATTTTTGCTTTGTAGATCTTGCAATATTTCTTGCACACCAACCTTGAGAAAGATACCTTGGGTATAATCAACTCGAGACTCTTATGGACTCCTAGTCTCCATCTTCTCTTCTCATGTGTAGCTGGCGTAGGGGGAGCATCTTGCCCATTTAGCGGAGCTTGGCCTTCATCATTACATACTGTCGTTGATAGTACGTTCACTAGACATAGACGAATGAACTAGTGCCTTGTTACGCATCATACTCATAAGCTAGAGAGAATGGAGAGAAATGCCTTCATTTGTAAATGGGACTTACTACAAGTTATTGACACTTACTTTTAAAATATATCAACACTATGAACATTTTAAAAAAGTTACCCAAATCCGTCTTTAGCAAACACCTATCTCTTTAAAACATTGGATTGCTCCAGTTCTCTCATAAACATAAAATGTTATTATATTTCTCAATTACATATCCAAATCACTTCTATCACCACTTTATACTCAATGTTTCGATTTGCTACCGACTCTCTCGTGGGTTGTCAATCATTCTGTATGATGTTCTCTAACTGTGTTATTTTCATATCTTACTTTCTTCACTTCATATATTGCCCTGCAAAGAGTTTCTATATCATTGGATTTGGACTTTATTAATTTGTCCTCTTTCTTTATCGCTATTCTCTTACTGACTCTCTCCTCGGTTGTCAACTACTCTGTATGACGTTCTCTAGCTGTGCTATTTTCATATCTAAATTTCTTCACTTCCAATATTGCCCTACGAACACCTCTATATCATTGGATATGGACTTTCTTAATTTGTCCTCTCACTTTACGTCTATTCTTCTATACCATTATTAAAGTAACTGCCTCATAGGATTGGAATCTTTGATTCCACCTTTATGTGATGTTGCTTTTTGGAATCCGCATCGAGCTTGCCTGTGAGATCGCTCGATGCCTTGCGTGGACCATATCACCAAACTTTTTTGTTCAGTGAAGTATGCACCATGACCCTCAAGTATATGATGCATTAAAGAACACAGGATCTCCACAATCAAACTCAAAATATTACATGCACATTTTAATTATAACAAAATAGTGACCACTCTCACCATATTGTGCATAATGCAATTTGAAGTCCACCCCTGTATCATTGAATTATGAAAGTTTTTACCGCCTCTTTAAATGCATCGGCATTATCAGAATTGAATGTCATGTTGTATAAAAGTGTGCATAGATGTATCATATACCACCTCTTGAAAGAAATATTAAAGAGTGGCGATGCCTAGTCGCCATCTTCTCTTCTCATGTGTAGCTGACCAGCATAGGGGGAGCATCTTTCCCATTTAGAGGAGCTTGGCCTTCATCATTATGTACTATCGGTGATAGTACGTTCACTAGATATGGACTAGTGCCCTGGTACGCATCATACTCACAAGCTAGAAAGCACGGAGAGAAATGAAAGAAATGCCTTCATTTGTAAATGGGACTTACTATAAGTTGTTGACACTTACTTTTAAATTATATCAACATTATGAAAAGTTATCCAAATCCAACTTTAGCAAACAATTATTTCTTTAAAACATTGAGTTCTCTCATAAACATAAAATGTTATTATATTTCTTAATTACAAATCTGAGTCACTTCTATCACCACTTTGTGCTCGATGCTTCGATTTGCTCTATCGACTCTCTCGTGGGTTGTCAATCATTTTGTATGATGGTCTCTAACTGTGTTATTTTCATATCTTACTTTCTTCACTTCATATTGCACATGGACTTTATTAATTTGTCCTCTTACTTTGTGAGCATAGAAGTATGCATAGTGGATAAATTTTTATATCAAAAGTGTTATTTTCATCATTTTTAATTTTCATTCATAGAAGTATGCATAAAGGAAAATTTTTTATATCAAAAGTGTTACTTTTATCATTTTTAATTTTCATGCATAGAAGTATGCATAAAGGAAAAAATTTTATATCAAAAGTGTTACTTTTATCATTTTTAATTTTCATGCATAGAAGTATGCATAAAGGAAAAAATTTTATATCAAAAGTGTTACTTTTATCATTTTTAATTTTCATGCATAGAAGTATGCATAAAAGAAAATTTCTATATCAAAAGTGTTACTTTTATCATTTTTAATTTTCAAGCATAGAAGTATGCATAAAAGAAAAAAAATTTATATCAAAAGTGTTACTTTTATCATTTTTAATTTTCATGCATAGAAGTATGCATAAAAGAGAATTTTTTTATATCAAAAGTGTTACTTTTATCATTTTTAATTTTCATGCATAGAAGTATGCATAAAGGAAAATTTTTTATATCAAAAGTGTTACTTTTATCATTTTTAATTTTCATGCATAGAAGTATGCATAAAGGAAAAATTTTTATATCAAAAGTGTTACTTTTATCATATTGGATTTCATGCATATAGGTATGCATAAAAGATATTCTTTTTATACTAAAAGTGTGATTTTCCTCATAAATGGATTTTATGCTTAACTTAGATGCATAAGAGAAATTCTTTTATTCTAAAAGTGTAATTCCCTACCAAATTGAAATTATGCATAAGAAGATGCATAAAAGATTGATTTTAATTTCGAAAGTGTTAGTCTCCTTAAATGGAATTTATGTATAAATAAATGTGTAGAGAAATCTTATATCAAATATAAGAATTCTCTTTTAAAAAAAAGATATGAAATGTGATAAGATGTGATAAGAGGTGTATGAGATGTGATAAGAATTGATAAGATGCGTATGGAAAGTGATAGGATGTGATAAGAGGTGTATGAGATGTGATAAGAATTGATAAGATGCGTATGGAAAGTGATAGGAGGTGATAAGAGGTGTATGAGATGTGATAAGAATTGATAAGATGCGTATGGAAAGTGATAGGATGTGATAAGAGGTGTATGAGATGTAAAAAGATGTGATAAGATTTGATAAGATGCGTATGGAAAGTGATAGGATGTGATAAGAGGTGTATGGGATGTAAAATGATGTGATAAGATGTGTATGAGATGTGATAGAATGTGTTAAGATGAGTTAGGATGTGTTAAGATGTATATGGGATGTGTTAGGACGAGAATGGATGTAATATGGTTGTATGAATGTGATGTGGATGTATACATGTAGATGTATATGTATGAATGTGAATGTTGATGTGGATGTGGATGTATGGATGTAGATACGGATGTGTATGTATGTATGTGGATGTGTATGTATGAATGAGGATGTAAAAATGGACATATGTATATAGATGTGGATGTATGGATGTATGTATGTAGATGTGGATGTATGGATGTGATTGTGAATGAAGAGATGGATGTGAATGTATGGATGTAGATACAGATGTGGATGTATGTATGTAGATGTGGATGTATGGATGTGATTGTGAATGAAGAGGTGGATGTGAATGTATGGATGTAGATACGGATGTGGATGTATGTATGTGAATGTGGATGTATGAATGAGGATGTGAAAATGGATGTATGCATGTGAATGTGGATGTATGAATATGAATGTGGATGTGTGGATGTGGAAATGGAGGTATGGATGTATGAATGTAGATGTGGATGTATGCATGTAGATGCGTATGTATGAATGTGAAATTGGATGTATGACGTGGACGTACGAACATGGATATGTATGTAGAATAATTAATATGAAGATGTATGTGAGATAATGTAGTCTATATGAGTGAATGGATGAGAACGAGTACACACTGAATGGAATGTGGAATAAGTAATGTGGTCCGAGAGTGGATAATATGGAAAGACAAGAGTTCGTTATAGAAACTGTATTTATGACTGTTTGTAAATGACTGTTTTATGTCAAGAATGCTGGAGAAGCATTTTGACCGTCTTGAGGATTAAGGTCATGAAGACTGAACTGATAAAGTTGCAACTGCTGATGGAGAGTCAATGGAGGACGTCTCGCGTAGCAAGGTCGATCGAGGTCTTGACCAGCCTCGGCTCGATTTAAATGGTGAGCTTCCGGTACGGTGGATGAGGGACCAAGGAAGCGGCCTATGAGTGAAGCGCTAGGTCACCTGCGAAGGATCCTAGAGGGTGCTGACCATACGGTGCTCGGGCTCTGGGTCGCCGAAGATACCCACACGTGCGTCGTGGAAGATATTGGAATAAGGAGTAAGAGTTGTTTTCTGAAACCGGGCATGGATCTGGTTGATTGACCTTGCTGGTCCTCAACAGATGAGTCCATGGCTCTTTTATATGGATCTGTGGGTTGATCTTGCTGATCTTCCACGGAGACTCCATTCTATTATATGAATATATTGCCGGTTACTATGAGCTAGGAACCATGGAAAAGGCCCCTGAGAGAACAGGTGGTGAGCGTTTTGGTTGCCAATGATGCCATAAGTATACCGATGAAAGAATGACTGGAAATAAGGGTTCAACCAGAGACTTTGAGGATTGTCATCAGTGACATAATGGTTTTATTAAAGGATTGTTTTAAAGCTAGTTGATGCTAAGAAAAAGGCAATTTCATATTGGGTGTGTAAGTGGTATGACTAGTTTTATGTTTGCATGAACTTCCGGCTAGGGGGCCTTGGAACTCTTTTCCTTGGTACCCGGGACAAAACCTAACCAAATTCCAAATTGGATCCCATCACTACAGTGGTTGGGCGGTTGGCTAACCCATGGGATCGGATGGGGTTAGGCTGGACTGATGGATCCGTAAATCGAGATTTAATTTCTATTATTACGATAGATGAAGTAAATCCCGGATAGAAACTGTTCTATGGATAGAAATCAACGGCTGTGCCTCTTGATGGGGAAAAAAGCGTTGATCCCAATGATCCAAGTGCAAGTTCTTCCTTGATTTGACCAAGTACCGTTAAAGGTGCAGTCAGATCAGTTTGATCAGTAATGATCTTGACTACGTTAGAGTAAAGAGTTATCCTGGTGGAATCGCCCGTGCTTTCCGGGTAAAGGAAGTTTTTCCGGTTTCGGTTTTGGACAAACCGACGGATTAGTCTCTTGTCCGGATATCCGTGGGAGTGTGGGACCCCTGTCCCGCGCAAGAAGTGCTACTTCCGCTGCTAGTACCCCGAATCCGTTGCTCGGTGGGAACAGGAATCTCACACGCATCGAGCTTGCCTGTGAGATCGCTCGATGCCTTGCGTGGACCATATCACCAAACTTTTTTGTTCAGTGAAGTATGCACCATGACCCTCAAGTATATGATGCATTAAAGAACACAGGATCTCCACAATCAAACTCAAAATATTACATGCACATTTTAATTATAACAAAATAGTGACCACTCTCACCATATTGTGCATAATGCAATTTGAAGTCCACCCCTGTATCATTGAATTATGAAAGTTTACCACCGCCTCTTTAAATGCATCGGCATTATCAGAATTGAATGTCATGTTGTATAAAAGTGTGCATAGATGTATCATATACCACCTCTTGAAAAAAATATTAAAGAGTGGCGATGCCTAGTCGCCATCTTCTCTTCTCATGTGTAGCTGACCAGCATAGGGGGAGCATCTTTCCCATTTAGAGGAGCTTGGCCTTCATCATTATGTACTATCGGTGATAGTACGTTCACTAGATATGGACTAGTGCCTTGGTACGCATCATATTCACAAGCTAGAAAGCACGGAGAGAAATGAAAGAAATGCCTTCATTTGTAAATGGAACTTACTATAAGTTGTTGACACTTACTTTTAAATTATATCAACATTATGAAAAGTTATCCAAATCCAACTTTAGCAAACAATTATTTCTTTAAAACATTGAGTTCTCTCATAAACATAAAATGTTATTATATTTCTCAATTACAAATCTGAGTCACTTCTATCACCACTTTGTGCTCGATGCTTCGCTTTGCTCTATCGACTCTCTCGTGGGTTGTCAATCATTTTGTATGATGGTCTCTAACTGTGTTATTTTCATATCTTACTTTCTTCACTTCATATTGCACATGGACTTTATTAATTTGTCCTCTTACTTTGTGTCTATTCTTCTATACCATTATAAAAGTAACTGCCTCATAGGATTGGAATCTTTGATTCCACCTCCATGTGATGTTGCTTTTTGGAATCCGCATCGAGCTTGCATGTGAGATCGCTCGATGCCTTGCGTGGACCATATCACCAAACTTCCTTGTTCAGTAAAGTATGGACCATGAGCCTCAAGTATATGATGCATTAAAGAACACAGGATATCCACAATTAAACTTAAAATATTACATGTACATTTTAATTATAATAAAATAGTGACCACTCTTACCATATTTCGCATAATGCAATTTGAAGTCCCATATCTTACTTTCTTCACTTCATATATTGCCCTCTTGCAAACGGTTTCTATATCATTCGATTTGGACTTTATTAATTTGTCCTAATGCTTTACCGCTATTCTCTTACTGACTCTCTCCTCGGTTGTCAACTACTCTGTATGATGCTCTCCAGCTTTTCATATCTTACTTTCTTCACTTCATATATTGCCCTACGAACGCCTCCATATCATTGGATATGGACTTTCTTAATTTGTCCTCATACTTTACGTATTCTTCTATACCATTATTAAAGTAACTGCCTCATAGGATTGGAATCTTTGATTCCACCTTCATGTGATGTTGCTTTTTGGAATCCGGATCAAGCTTGCCTGTGATATCGCTCGATGCCTTGCGTGGACCATATCACCAAACTTCCTTGTTCAGTAAAGTATGGACCATGAGTCTCAATTACATGATGCATTAAAGAACACAGGATATCCACAATTAAACTTAAAATATTACATGTACATTTTAATTCTAACAAAATAGTGACCACTCTTACCATATTAAGCATAATGCAATTTGACATCCACCCTGTATCATTAAATTATATAAGTTTACCACCGCCTCTTTAAATGTATCGGCATTATCAAAATTGAATGTCATGTTTTATAAAAGTGTGCATAGATGTATCATATACCACCTCTTGAAAAAAATATTAAAGTGGCAATGCCTAGTCGCCATCTTCTCCCCTCATGTGTAGCCGGCCAGCATAGGGGGAGCATCTTTCCCATTTAGAGGAGCTTGGCCTTTATCATTACATACTATAGGTGATAGTACGTTCACTAGATATGGACGAATAAACTAGTGCCTTGGTACGCATCATACTCACAAGGCTAGGAAGAATGGAGAGAAATGAAAGAAATGCCTTCATTTGTAAATGGGACTTACTCTAAGTTATTGACACTTACTTTTAAAATATATCAACACTATGAACATTTCAAAAAAGTTACCCAAATCCAACTTTAGCAGACACCTATTTCTTTAAGACATTGGATCGCTCCAGTTCTCTCATAAACATAAAATGTTATTATATTGCGGTACACATTATACTCACAAGCTAAAAGGAATGGAGAGAAATGAAAGAAGTGCCTTCATAAGTTATTGACACTTACTTTTAAAATATATCAATAGTATGTTCTCTTAAAAAATATCTATATTGATTTTCACTTTGTAGATCTTGCAATATTTCTTGCACCAACCTTGAGAAAGATACCTTGGGTATAATCAACTCGAGACTCTTATGGACCTCCTAATTTCACAAAGAGTGGTGATGCCTAGTCTCCATCTTCTCTTCTCATGTGTAGCTGGCGTAGGGGGAGCATCTTTTCCATTTAGAGGAGCTTGGCCTTCATCATTACGTACTGTCGTTGATAGATATAGACGAATGAACTAGTGCCTTGTTACGCATCATACTCATAAGCTAGAAAGAATGGAGAGAAATGCCTTCATTTGTAAATGGGACTTACTACAAGTTATTGACACTTACTTTTAAAAGATATCAACACTATGAACATTTTAAAAAAGTTACCCAAATCCATCTTTAGCAAACACCTATCTCTTTAAAACATTGGATTGCTCTAGTTCTCTCATAAACATAAAATGTTATTATATTTCTCAGTTACATATCCGAATCACTTCTATCACCACTTTGTGCTCGATGTTTCGATTTGCTACCGACTCTCTGGTGGGTTGTCAATCATTCTGTATGATGTTCTCTAACTATGTTATTTTCATATCTTACTTTCTTCACTTCATATATTGCCCTGTAAAGAGTTTCTATATCATTGGATTTGGACTTTATTAATTGTCCTCTTACTTTATCGCTATTCTCTTACTGACTCTCTCCTCGGTTGTCAACTACTCTGTATGACGTTCTCTAGCTGTGCTATTTTTATATCTAAATTTCTTCACTTCATATATTGCCCTACGAACACCTCTATATCATTGGATATGGACTTTCTTAATTTGTCCTCTTACTTTACGTCTATTCTTCTGTACCATTATTAAAGTAACTGTCTCATAGGATTGGAATCTTTGATTCCACCTCCATGTGATGTTGCTTTTTGGAATCCGCATTGAGCTTGCCTGTGAGATCGCTCGATGCCTTGCGTGGATCATATCACCAAACTTCCTTGTTCAGTGAAGTATGAACCATGACCCTCAAGTGTATGATGCATTAAAGAACAACATAGGATACCCACAATTAAACTTAAAATATTACATGTACATTTTAATTATAACTAAATAGTGACCACTCTTTCCATATTGTGCATAATGCAATTTGAAGTCCACGCGTGCATCATTGAATTATAAAAGTTTACCACCGCCTCTTTAAATGCATCGGCATTATCAGAATTAAATGTCATGTTATATGAAAGTGTGCATAGATGTATCATATACCACCTCTTGGAAAAAAATATATTAATCCCATCAGAGGCTTGCAGGGCCCTTGTCCGTAGGCCTGCAGAGGCTTGCATTTTAAAGCCCCTGGGGTCCTCGTGCGTCGCGCCTTTGCAATATTTCTTGCACTAATCTTGAGAAAGCTACCTTGGGTATAATCAACTCAGGAGGATTCTTCTAGACCTCCAAATTTCACAAAGAGTGGCGATGCCTAGTCTTCATCTTCTCTTCTTATATGTGTGTCTAGCATAGCGGGAGCATATTTCCTATTTGGAGGAGCTTGGCCTTCATCATTAAGTACTATCGGTGATAGTATGTTCACTAGATCCAGATAAATGAACTAGTGCTGTGGTACGCATTATACTCAGAAGCTAAAAGGAATTGAGAGAAATGGAAGAAGTGCCTTCATTTCTAAATGGGAGTTACTATAAGTTATTGACACTTACTTTTAAAATATATCAATAGTATGTTATCTTGAAAAGCATCTATATTGATTTTTGCTTTGTAGTATGTTATCTTGAAAAGCATCTATATTGATTTTTGCTTTGTAGATCTTGCAATATTTCTTGCACACCAACCTTGAGAAAGATACCTTGGGTATAATCAACTCGAGACTCTTATGGACTCCTAGTCTCCATCTTCTCTTCTCATGTGTAGCTGGCGTAGGGGGAGCATCTTGCCCATTTAGCGGAGCTTGGCCTTCATCATTACATACTGTCGTTGATAGTACGTTCACTAGACATAGACGAATGAACTAGTGCCTTGTTACGCATCATACTCATAAGCTAGAGAGAATGGAGAGAAATGCCTTCATTTGTAAATGGGACTTACTACAAGTTATTGACACTTACTTTTAAAATATATCAACACTATGAACATTTTAAAAAAGTTACCCAAATCCGTCTTTAGCAAACACCTATCTCTTTAAAACATTGGATTGCTCCAGTTCTCTCATAAACATAAAATGTTATTATATTTCTCAATTACATATCCAAATCACTTCTATCACCACTTTATACTCAATGTTTCGATTTGCTACCGACTCTCTCGTGGGTTGTCAATCATTCTGTATGATGTTCTCTAACTGTGTTATTTTCATATCTTACTTTCTTCACTTCATATATTGCCCTGCAAAGAGTTTCTATATCATTGGATTTGGACTTTATTAATTTGTCCTCTTTCTTTATCGCTATTCTCTTACTGACTCTCTCCTCGGTTGTCAACTACTCTGTATGACGTTCTCTAGCTGTGCTATTTTCATATCTAAATTTCTTCACTTCCAATATTGCCCTACGAACACCTCTATATCATTGGATATGGACTTTCTTAATTTGTCCTCTCACTTTACGTCTATTCTTCTATACCATTATTAAAGTAACTGCCTCATAGGATTGGAATCTTTGATTCCACCTTTATGTGATGTTGCTTTTTGGAATCCGCATCGAGCTTGCCTGTGAGATCGCTCGATGCCTTGCGTGGACCATATCACCAAACTTTTTTGTTCAGTGAAGTATGCACCATGACCCTCAAGTATATGATGCATTAAAGAACACAGGATCTCCACAATCAAACTCAAAATATTACATGCACATTTTAATTATAACAAAATAGTGACCACTCTCACCATATTGTGCATAATGCAATTTGAAGTCCACCCCTGTATCATTGAATTATGAAAGTTTTTACCGCCTCTTTAAATGCATCGGCATTATCAGAATTGAATGTCATGTTGTATAAAAGTGTGCATAGATGTATCATATACCACCTCTTGAAAGAAATATTAAAGAGTGGCGATGCCTAGTCGCCATCTTCTCTTCTCATGTGTAGCTGACCAGCATAGGGGGAGCATCTTTCCCATTTAGAGGAGCTTGGCCTTCATCATTATGTACTATCGGTGATAGTACGTTCACTAGATATGGACTAGTGCCCTGGTACGCATCATACTCACAAGCTAGAAAGCACGGAGAGAAATGAAAGAAATGCCTTCATTTGTAAATGGGACTTACTATAAGTTGTTGACACTTACTTTTAAATTATATCAACATTATGAAAAGTTATCCAAATCCAACTTTAGCAAACAATTATTTCTTTAAAACATTGAGTTCTCTCATAAACATAAAATGTTATTATATTTCTTAATTACAAATCTGAGTCACTTCTATCACCACTTTGTGCTCGATGCTTCGATTTGCTCTATCGACTCTCTCGTGGGTTGTCAATCATTTTGTATGATGGTCTCTAACTGTGTTATTTTCATATCTTACTTTCTTCACTTCATATTGCACATGGACTTTATTAATTTGTCCTCTTACTTTGTGTCTATTCTTCTATACCATTATAAAAGTAACTGCCTCATAGGATTGGAATCTTTGATTCCACCTCCATGTGATGTTGCTTTTTGGAATCCGCATCGAGCTTGCATGTGAGATCGCTCGATGCCTTGCGTGGACCATATCACCAAACTTCCTTGTTCAGTAAAGTATGGACCATGAGCCTCAAGTATATGATGCATTAAAGAACACAGGATATCCACAATTAAACTTAAAATATTACATGTACATTTTAATTATAATAAAATAGTGACCACTCTTACCATATTTCGCATAATGCAATTTGAAGTCCCATATCTTACTTTCTTCACTTCATATATTGCCCTCTTGCAAACGGTTTCTATATCATTCGATTTGGACTTTATTAATTTGTCCTAATGCTTTACCGCTATTCTCTTACTGACTCTCTCCTCGGTTGTCAACTACTCTGTATGATGCTCTCCAGCTTTTCATATCTTACTTTCTTCACTTCATATATTGCCCTACGAACGCCTCCATATCATTGGATATGGACTTTCTTAATTTGTCCTCATACTTTACGTATTCTTCTATACCATTATTAAAGTAACTGCCTCATAGGCAGGGATTTTATATTCATGTGATCACAAGATTTTTTTTGTTAATAACACTTGTGAACATGTTATTCACATGTTCACATGTTTTCATGTTCTCAAAATAGCAGGTTACCAGTGACCTGGTAACCTGCCGAAGCCTGCCGGGCTTTTTGTTTTCCCGGCGGGCCCGCCCGGGAAAATCCATTTTCCCGGCGGGAAAAAAAGTTTAAAAAAATGGTCAAAATATATTCATGTTCACAGTCATTCCTACCATTTTATGATGTCAAAAGTTCAAAATTCTTTGTACAAAAAAAGTTATCTCTAAATTTATCACCTTAAGCTCGATTACCATCAATTAGATCTTATTATACTTCTAATTGAGTCTAATTGACATCAATTAATATCCAATTGAGTCCAATTGGTATCAATTAAGTCTAATTGGGTGTCAATTGATCGATTGGGCTCAATTGACATCAATTGATACCCCATTGGACTCAATTGGGCTTAATTGGACTTAATTGGATTCAATCAATTGACACCCAATTGGACACAACTGGGCTTAATTGGACTCAATTGACATCGATTAACACCCAATTGATGTCAATTGAGCTCAATTGACATCAATCCTAGTCAATTGATATCCAATTGATGCCAATTGAGCCGAATTGACACCAATTGCACTCAATTGGTACCCAATTGATGTCAATTGAGTCCTCAATTAACATCAATTAACACCCAATTGAGTCCAATTGACATCAACTAATACCCAATTGAGTCAAATTGATATCAATTAAGTATAATTGGGTGTCAATTAATCAATTCGACTCAACTGATATCAATTGACATCCAATTGGACTCAATTGACATCAATTGGGTGCCAATTGAGTCCAAGTGACACCCAATTGATATCAATTGCATCCAATTGGGCTTAATTGACATCAATTCACACCTAATTGATGTCAATTGAGTCCAATCCAGTTCAATTCACACCCAATTGATGTCAGTTGGGCTCAATTGACATCCAATTGATGTTAATTGAACTCAATTGATATCAATTAACACCCAATTAATGTCAATTGAGCTCAATTGACATCAATCGTAGTCAATTGACATCAATCGTAGTCAATTGACACCCAATTGATGCCAATTGAGCCGAATTAAGCTTAATTGATATTAATTGCACTCAATTGGTACCCAATTGATATCAATTGAGTCCGATTAGACTCAATTAATATCAATTAATATCTAATTAAGTCTAATTGATATCAATTAATACCTAATTGAGTCAAATTGATATCAATTAAGTCTAATTGGATGTCAATTGATCAATTGGGCTCAATTGGTACCAATTGACATCCAATTGGACTCAATTGACATCAATTGGATGCCAATTGAGTCCAAGTGACACCCAATTGATATCCATTGCATCCAATTGGGCTCACATCAATGGGCTCACATCAATTCACACCTAATTAATGTCAATTGAGTCCAATCACGTTCAATTCACACCCAATTGATGTCAATTGGGCTCAATTGACACCCAATTAACTCAGCCCAATTGGTATCAATTGAGTCTAATTCAAACCCGATTGAGTCTAATTACATCTAATTGGACTCAAGTGACATCAATTAACACCCAATTGATGTCAATTAAACTCAATTAACATCAATTAACACCCAATTGATGTCAATTCAGCTCAATTGACATCAATCGTAGTTAATTGACACCCAATTGATGTTAATTGAGCCAAATTGGGCTTAATTGATATTAATTGCACTCAATTGGTACCCAATTGATGTCAATTGAGACTCAATTAACATCAATTAACATCCAATTGAGTTCAATTGACATCAATTAATACCCAATTGAGTTCAATTGACATCAATTAATACCCAATTGAGTCAAATTGATATCAATTAAGTCTAATTGGGTGTCAATTGATCAATTGGGCTCAATTGATATCAATTGACATCCAAGTGGACTCAATTGACATCAATTGGGTGCCAATTGAGTCCAATTGACACCAAATTGATATCAATTGCATCCAAGTGGGGTCAATTGACATCAATTCACACCTAATTGATGTTAATTGAGTCCAATTAGGTTCAATTTACACCCAATTGATGTGAATTGGGCTCAATTGACACCCAATTGATATCAATTTGGCTTAATTGATACCTAATTGATATTAATTGGACTCGATTGACATTAATTAACACCCAATTGATGTCAATTGAGCTCAATAGACATCAATTATAGTCAATTGATACCCAATTGATGTCAATTAAGCCAAATTGGGCTTAATGGACATCAATTACACTCAATTAGTATCTAATTGATGTTAATTGAGTCTAATTAAGCTCAATTAACATCAATTAGCATCCAATTGAGTCTAATTGATATCAATTAACATCTAATTGAGTCAAATTGATATCAATTAAGTCTAATTGGGTATCAATTGATCAATTGGGCTCAATTGATATCAATTGACATCCACTTGGACTCAATTGACATCAATTGGGTGCCAATTGAGTCTAATTGACACCCAAGTGATATCAATTGCATCGAATTGGGCTCAATTGACATCAATTCACACCTAATTGATATCAATTGAGCCCAATTGATATTAATTAAGTCTAATTCACACCCAATTGAGTCCAATTGCATCTAATTGGACTCGATTGACATCAATAAACACCCAATTGATGTCAATTAAACTCAATTAATATCAATAAATACCCAATTGATATCAATTGACTCCAATTGGGTTTAATTGACACCCAATTGATGTCAATTAAGTCCAAATAGATACAATTAGGCTCAATTGACACCTAACTGATGTCAATTGAGTCCAATTGGATTCAGTTGAGTCCAATTGGGTTAAATTTGATGCAATTAGGCTTAATTGATGTCAATTGAATTAAATTGGATGCAATTTGTCCAATTGATGTCAATTGAGTTCAATTGGATGCAATTAGGCTCAATTGACACCTAATTGATGTCAATTGAGTTCAATTCATACCCAATTATTGTTATTTGTGTCCAATTGAGCTCAATTAACACCCAATTGATGTCAATTGGGCTCAATTAATATCAGTTAACACCCTTTTGAGTCCAATTGATGTCAATTGAGTCCAATTGGGTGTCAATTGATATCAATTGAGCCTAATTGATCAATTAATATCCAATTAGACTTAATTGATGTCAATTGGACTCAATTCATTCAATTTAGCATCAATTATAATCAATTGACACCCAATTGACATCAATTAGGTGTTAATTGATGTCAATTGAGCCCATGTGATATCAATTGTGTGTCAATTGAATCCAATTGATGTCAATTGAGCCCATGTGACATCAATTGTGTGTCAATTGAATCCAATTGATGTCAATTGAGCCCAATTGACATCAATTGATACATAATTAGCTTCAATTGGGCTCAATTGACATCAAATGACACCCAATTGATGTCAATTAGGCTCCATTGACACCCAATTAGACTCAATTTGGCTCAATTGACATCAATTGACACCCAATTAGACTCAATTTAGCTTAATTAAGTCTAATTGGACTCAATTAGACTCAATTTGGCTCAATTGATATCAATTGACACCCAATTATACTCAATTTGACTCAATTGACACCCAATTAGACTCAATTTTACTCAATTGACATCAATTGACACCCAATTGATATGAACTGATGTGAATTGAGCTCAATTGCATCGAATTAGGCTCAATTGACATCGATTGACACCCAATTAATATCAATTGAGAGCAATTGATGTGAATTGATGTCAATTGAGCTCAATTGCATGGAATTAGGTTTAACTGACACCCAATTAATATCAATTGAGTGCAATTGAGGCCAATTCAGCTCAGTTGTAATCAATTGACACCCAATTGATGTCAGTTGCATCCAATTTGGCTCAATTGAAACCCAACTGATGTCAATTGAGTCCAATTGATGTTAATCGGCACCCAATTGATGTCAATAAGGTTCAATTGATGTTAATTGACCCCCAATTGATGTCATTTACGTCCAATTGAGCTCAATTGACACCCAAATTATCCAATTGAAGTCAATTAGACTTAATTGACTTTAATTATGTTAATTGGATATTAATTGATATCAATTAACACCTAATTGCTATCAATTGAGTCTAATTCGACTCAATTGACACTCAATTTACATCTAATTGGGCGTGAATTGAGCTCAATTGTATCATATTAGGCTCAATTGACATCAATTGACACACAATCGATCACACAATTGAGTGCAATTGAGCCCAATTGATATCAATTGTGATCAATTGACACCCGATTGATGTTAATTGCATCCTATTGGGCTCAATTGAGCACAATAGGATGCAATTACACCCAATTGAGTGTCATTGAGTGCAATTGAGCCCAATTGAGCCCAATTGATATCAATTGACACCCAATTGATGTCAACTGAGCTTAATTGAGCTTAATTGATATCAATTGACACCCAATTGATGTCAACTGAGCTCAATTGAGCTTAATTGATATCAATTGACACCCAATTGATGTCAACTGAGCTCAATTGACACCCAATTGATGTCAACTGAGCTCAATTGAGCTTAATTGACATTAATTGTAATAAATTAACATCCAATTGAAGTCAATTGGGCTTAATTAATATCAATTAACATCCAATTATTATCAATTGAGTCCAATTCGGCTCAATTGATACTTAGTTTACACCCAATTTATGCAAATTGGGTGCTCAATTGCGTCGAATTAGGCACAATTGACATCAATTGACACCCAATTAATATCAGTTGAGTGTAAATCAACTGTAATTAAGTCCAATTGGGCTCAATTGAGTGCAATGATGTCATGGACAATTGAGTCAATTGATGTAAGTATAGTTAGATTTAATTGGTGTGTCAATTGAACTTAAGGCTAGCAAATTATACAAAACTTTTTTTGTGCCAAGAATTGTGAACTTTTGACATCATAAATGAGTCCAGAAGGCCCAAAAATGGTAAGAATGACTGTGAACATGATTTTTTTATTTTTTATTTTTTTATTTTTTTATTTTTTTATTTTTTTAATTTGTCCGCCGGGAAAATGGGTTTTCCCGGCGGGCCCGCCGGGAAATGAACATTTTCCCGGCGGGATTACTGGCAGAGAAGGTTTTTGCAGGTCATAAAAAATGCCCGTGAATATACATTGTGATCACAAGAATTTTTATGTTAACAACAGGTTTTGTTAACGTGATCACGAAATTGTGAAGACGTTAATGAAATCCCTGCTCATAGGATTGGAATCTTTGATTCCACCTTCATGTGATGTTGCTTTTTGGAATCCGGATCAAGCTTGCCTGTGATATCGCTCGATGCCTTGCGTGGACCATATCACCAAACTTCCTTGTTCAGTAAAGTATGGACCATGAGTCTCAATTACATGATGCATTAAAGAACATAGGATATCCACAATTAAACTTAAAATATTACATGTACATTTTAATTCTAACAAAATAGTGACCACTCTTACCATATTAAGCATAATGCAATTTGACATCCACCCTGTATCATTAAATTATATAAGTTTACCACCGCCTCTTTAAATGTATCGGCATTATCAAAATTGAATGTCATGTTTTATAAAAGTGTGCATAGATGTATCATATACCACCTCTTGAAAAAAATATTAAAGTGGCAATGCCTAGTCGCCATCTTCTCCCCTCAAGTGTAGCCGGCCAGCATAGGGGGAGCATCTTTCCCATTTAGAGGAGCTTGGCCTTTTTCATTACATACTATAGGTGATAGTACGTTCACTAGATATGGACGAATAAACTAGTGCCTTGGTACGCATCATACTCACAAGGCTAGGAAGAATGGAGTGAAATGAAAGAAATGCCTTCATTTGTAAATGGGACCTACTCTAAGTTATTGACACTTACTTTTAAAATATATCAACACTATGATCATTTCAAAAAAGTTACACAAATCCAACTTTAGCAGACACCTATTTCTTTAAGACATTGGATCGCTCCAGTTCTCTCATAAACATAAAATGTTATTATAGTGCGGTATACATTATGCTCACAAGCTAAAAGGAACGGAGAGAAATGAAAGAAGTGCCTTCATAAGTTATTGACACTTACTTTTAAAATATATCAATAGTATGTTCTCTTAAAAAATATCTATATTGATTATCACTTTGTAGATCTTGCAATATTTCTTGCACCAACCTTGAGAAAGATACCTTGGGTATAATCAACTCGAGACTCTTATGGACCTCCTAATTTCACAAAGAGTGGCGATGCCTAGTCTCCATCTTCTCTTCTCATGTGTAGCTGGCGTAGGGGGAGCATCTTTCCCATTTAGAGGAGCTTGGCCTTCATCATTACGTACTGTCGTTGATAGATATAGACGAATGAACTAGTGCCTTGTTACGCATCATACTCATAAGCTAGAAAGAATGGAGAGAAATGCCTTCATTTGTAAATGGGACTTACTACAAGTTATTGACACTTACTTTTAAAAGATATCAACACTATGAACATTTTAAAAAAGTTACCCAAATCCATCTTTAGCAAACACCTCTCTCTTTAAAACATTGGATTGCTCTAGTTCTCTCATAAACATAAAATGTTATTATATTTCTCAGTTACATATCCGAATCACTTCTATCACCACTTTGTGCTCGATGTTTCGATTTGCTACCGACTCTCTCGTGGGTTGTCAATCATTCTGTATGATGTTCTCTAACTATGTTATTTTCATATCTTACTTTCTTCACTTCATATATTGCCCTGCAAAGAGTTTCTATATCATTGGATTTGGACTTTATTAATTGTCCTCTTACTTTATCGCTATTCTCTTACTGACTCTCTCCTCGGTTGTCAACTACTCTGTATGACGTTCTCTAGCTGTGCTATTTTTATATCTAAATTTCTTCACTTCATATATTGCCCTACGAACACCTCTATATCATTGGATATGGACTTTCTTAATTTGTCCTCTTACTTTACGTCTATTCTTCTGTACCATTATTAAAGTAACTGTCTCATAGGATTGGAATCTTTGATTCCACCTCCATGTGATGTTGCTTTTTGGAATCCGCATTGAGCTTGCCTGTGAGATCGCTCGATGCCTTGCGTGGATCATATCACCAAACTTCCTTGTTCAGTGAAGTATGAACCATGAGCCTCAAGTGTATGATGCATTAAAGAACAACATAGGATACCCACAATTAAACTTAAAATATTACATGTACATTTTAATTATAACTAAATAGTGACCACTCTTTCCATATTGTGCATAATGCAATTTGAAGTCCACGCGTGCATCATTGAATTATAAAAGTTTACCACCGCCTCTTTAAATGCATCGGCATTATCAGAATTAAATGTCATGTTATATGAAAGTGTGCATAGATGTATCATATACCACCTCTTGGAAAAAAATATATTAATCCCATCAGAGGCTTGCAGGGCCCTTGTCCGTAGGCCTGCAGAGGCTTGCATTTTAAAGCCCCTGGGGTCCTCGTGCGTCGCGCCTTTGCAATATTTCTTGCACCAATCTTGAGAAAGCTACCTTGGGTATAATCAACTCAGGAGGATTCTTCTAGACCTCCAAATTTCACAAAGAGTGGCGATGCCTAGTCTTCATCTTCTCTTCTTATATGTGTGTCTAGCATAGCGGGAGCATATTTCCTATTTGGAGGAGCTTGGCCTTCATCATTAAGTACTATCGGTGATAGTATGTTCACTAGATCCAGATAAATGAACTAGTGCTGTGGTACGCATTATACTCAGAAGCTAAAAGGAATTGAGAGAAATGGAAGAAGTGCCTTCATTTCTAAATGGGAGTTACTATAAGTTATTGACACTTACTTTTAAAATATATCAATAGTATGTTATCTTGAAAAGCATCTATATTGATTTTTGCTTTGTAGTATGTTATCTTGAAAAGCATCTATATTGATTTTTGCTTTGTAGATCTTGCAATATTTCTTGCACACCAACCTTGAGAAAGATACCTTGGGTATAATCAACTCGAGACTCTTATGGACTCCTAGTCTCCATCTTCTCTTCTCATGTGTAGCTGGCGTAGGGGGAGCATCTTGCCCATTTAGCGGAGCTTGGCCTTCATCATTACATACTGTCGTTGATAGTACGTTCACTAGACATAGACGAATGAACTAGTGCCTTGTTACGCATCATACTCATAAGCTAGAGAGAATGGAGAGAAATGCCTTCATTTGTAAATGGGACTTACTACAAGTTATTGACACTTACTTTTAAAATATATCAACACTATGAACATTTTAAAAAAGTTACCCAAATCCGTCTTTAGCAAACACCTATCTCTTTAAAACATTGGATTGCTCCAGTTCTCTCATAAACATAAAATGTTATTATATTTCTCAATTACATATCCAAATCACTTCTATCACCACTTTATACTCAATGTTTCGATTTGCTACCGACTCTCTCGTGGGTTGTCAATCATTCTGTATGATGTTCTCTAACTGTGTTATTTTCATATCTTACTTTCTTCACTTCATATATTGCCCTGCAAAGAGTTTCTATATCATTGGATTTGGACTTTATTAATTTGTCCTCTTACTTTATCGCTATTCTCTTACTGACTCTCTCCTCGGGTTTCAACTACTCTGTATGACGTTCTCTAGCTGTGCTATTTTCATATCTAAATTTCTTCACTTCCAATATTGCCCTACGAACACCTCTATATCATTGGATATGGACTTTCTTAATTTGTCCTCTCACTTTACGTCTATTCTTCTATACCATTATTAAAGTAACTGCCTCATAGGATTGGAATCTTTGATTCCACCTTTATGTGATGTTGCTTTTTGGAATCCGCATCGAGCTTGCCTGTGAGATCGCTCGATGCCTTGCGTGGACCATATCACCAAACTTTTTTGTTCAGTGAAGTATGCACCATGACCCTCAAGTATATGATGCATTAAAGAACACAGGATCTCCACAATCAAACTCAAAATATTACATGCACATTTTAATTATAACAAAATAGTGACCACTCTCACCATATTGTGCATAATGCAATTTGAAGTCCACCCCTGTATCATTGAATTATGAAAGTTTACCACCGCCACTTTAAATGCATCGGCATTATCAGAATTGAATGTCATGTTGTATAAAAGTGTGCATAGATGTATCATATACCACCTCTTGAAAGAAATATTAAAGAGTGGCGATGCCTAGTCGCCATCTTCTCTTCTCATGTGTAGCTGACCAGCATAGGGGGAGCATCTTTCCCATTTAGAGGAGCTTGACCTTCATCATTATGTACTATCGGTGATAGTACGTTCACTAGATATGGACTAGTGCCCTGGTACGCATCATACTCACAAGCTAGAAAGCACGGAGAGAAATGAAAGAAATGCCTTCATTTGTAAATGGGACTTACTATAAGTTGTTGACACTTACTTTTAAATTATATCAACATTATGAAAAGTTATCCAAATCCAACTTTAGCAAACAATTATTTCTTTAAAACATTGAGTTCTCTCATAAACATAAAATGTTATTATATTTCTTAATTACAAATCTGAGTCACTTCTATCACCACTTTGTGCTCGATGCTTCAATTTGCTCTATCGACTCTCTCGTGGGTTGTCAATCATTTTGTATGATGGTCTCTAACTGTGTTATTTTCATATCTTACTTTCTTCACTTCATATTGCACATGGACTTTATTTATTTGTCCTCTTACTTTGTGTCTATTCTTCTATACCATTATAAAAGTAACTGCCTCATAGGATTGGAATCTTTGATTCCACCTTCATGTGATGTTGCTTTTTGGAATCCGCATCGAGCTTGCATGTGAGATCGCTCGATGCCTTGCGTGGACCATATCACCAAACTTCCTTGTTCAATAAAGTATGAACCATGAGCCTCAAGTATATGATGCATTAAAGAACACAGGATATCCACAATTAAACTTAAAATATTACATGTACATTTTAATTATAATAAAATAGTGACCACTCTTACCATATTTTGCATAATGCAATTTGAAGTCCCATATCTTACTTTCTTCACTTCATATATTGCCCTCTTGCAAACGGTTTCTATATCATTCGATTTGGACTTTATTAATTTGTCCTAATGCTTTACCGCTATTCTCTTACTGACTCTCTCCTCGGTTGTCAACTACTCTGTATGATGCTCTCCAGCTTTTCATATCTTACTTTCTTCACTATATATATTGCCCTACGAACGCCTCCATATCATTGGATATGGACTTTCTTAATTTGTCCTCATACTTTACGTATTCTTCTATACCATTATTAAAGTAACTGCCTCATAGGATTGGAATCTTTGATTCCACCTTCATGTGATGTTGCTTTTTGGAATCCGGATCAAGCTTGCCTGTGATATCGCTCGATGCCTTGCGTGGACCATATCACCAAACTTCCTTGTTCAGTAAAGTATGGACCATGAGTCTCAATTACATGATGCATTAAAGAACATAGGATATCCACAATTAAACTTAAAATATTACATGTACATTTCAATTCTAACAAAATAGTGACCACTCTTACCATATTAAGCATAATGCAATTTGACATCCACCCTGTATCATTAAATTATATAAGTTTACCACCGCCTCTTTAAATGTATCGGCATTATCAAAATTGAATGTTATGTTTTATAAAAGTGTGCACAGATGTATCATATACCACCTCTTGAAAAAAATATTAAAGTGGCAATGCCTAGTCGCCATCTTCTCCCCTCATGTGTAGCCGGCCAGCATAGGGGGAGCATCTTTCCCATTTAGAGGAGCTTGGCCTTTATCATTACATACTATAGGTGATAGTACGTTCACTAGATATGGACGAATAAACTAGTGCCTTGGTACGCATCATACTCACAAGGCTAGGAAGAATGGAGAGAAATGAAAGAAATGCCTTCATTTGTAAATGGGAGTTACTCTAAGTTATTGACACTTACTTTTAAAATATATCAACACTATGAACATTTCAAAAAAGTTACCCAAATCCAACTTTAGCAGACACCTATTTCTTTAAGACATTGGATCGCTCCAGTTCTCTCATAAACATAAAATGTTATTATATTGCGGTACACATTATGCTCACAAGCTAAAAGGAACGGAGCGAAATGAAAGAAGTGCCTTCATACGTTATTGACACTTACTTTTAAAATATATCAATAGTATGTTCTCTTAAAAAATATCTATATTGATTTTCACTTTGTAGATCTTGCAATATTTCTTGCACCAACCTTGAGAAAGATACCTTGGGTATAATCAACTCGAGACTCTTATGGACCTCCTAATTTCACAAAGAGTGGCGATGCCTAGTCTCCATCTTCTCTTCTCATGTGTAGCTGGCGTAGGGGGAGCATCTTTCCCATTTAGAGGAGCTTGGCCTTCATCATTACGTACTGTCGTTGATAGATATAGACAAATGAACTAGTGCCTTGTTACGCATCATACTCATAAGCTAGAAAGAATGGAGAGAAATGCCTTCATTTGTAAATGGGACTTACTACAAGTTATTGACACTTACTTTTAAAAGATATCAACACTATGAACATTTTAAAAAAGTTACCCAAATCCATCTTTAGCAAACACCTATCTCTTTAAAACATTGGATTGCTCTAGTTCTCTCATAAACATAAAATGTTATTATATTTCTCAGTTACATATCCGAATCACTTCTATCACCACTTTGTGCTCGATGTTTCGATTTGCTACCGACTCTCTCGTGGGTTGTCAATCATTCTGTATGATGTTCTCTAACTATGTTATTTTCATATCTTACTTTCTTCACTTCATATATTGCCCTGCAAAGAGTTTCTATATCATTGGATTTGGACTTTATTAATTGTCCTCTTACTTTATCGCTATTCTCTTACTGACTCTGTCCTCGGTTGTCAACTACTCTGTATGACGTTCTCTAGCTGTGCTATTTTTATATCTAAATTTCTTCACTTCATATATTGCCCTACGAACACCTCTATATCATTGGATATGGACTTTCTTAATTTGTCCTCTTACTTTACGTCTATTCTTCTGTACCATTATTAAAGTAACTGTCTCATAGGATTGGAATCTTTGATTCCACCTCCATGTGATGTTGCTTTTTGGAATCCGCATTGAGCTTGCCTGTGAGATCGCTCGATGCCTTGCGTGGATCATATCACCAAACTTCCTTGTTCAGTGAAGTATGAACCATGAGCCTCAAGTGTATGATGCATTAAAGAACAACATAGGATACCCACAATTAAACTTAAAATATTACATGTACATTTTAATTATAACTAAATAGTGACCACTCTTTCCATATTGTGCATAATGCAATTTGAAGTCCACGCGTGCATCATTGAATTATAAAAGTTTACCACCGCCTCTTTAAATGCATCGGCATTATCAGAATTAAATGTCATGTTATATGAAAGTGTGCATAGATGTATCATATACCACCTCTTGGAAAAAAATATATTAATCCCATCAGAGGCTTGCAGGGCCCTTGTCCGTAGGCCTGCAGAGGCTTGCATTTTAAAGCCCCTGGGGTCCTCGTGCGTCGCGCCTTTGCAATATTTCTTGCACCAATCTTGAGAAAGCTACCTTGGGTATAATCAACTCAGGAGGATTCTTCTAGACCTCCAAATTTCACAAAGAGTGGCGATGCCTAGTCTTCATCTTCTCTTCTTATATGTGTGTCTAGCATAGCGGGAGCATATTTCCTATTTGGAGGAGCTTGGCCTTCATCATTAAGTACTATCGGTGATAGTATGTTCACTAGATCCAGATAAATGAACTAGTGCTGTGGTACGCATTATACTCAGAAGCTAAAAGGAATTGAGAGAAATGGAAGAAGTGCCTTCATTTCTAAATGGGAGTTACTATAAGTTATTGACACTTACTTTTAAAATATATCAATAGTATGTTATCTTGAAAAGCATCTATATTGATTTTTGCTTTGTAGTATGTTATCTTGAAAAGCATCTATATTGATTTTTGCTTTGTAGATCTTGCAATATTTCTTGCACACCAACCTTGAGAAAGATACCTTGGGTATAATCAACTCGAGACTCTTATGGACTCCTAGTCTCCATCTTCTCTTCTCATGTGTAGCTGGCGTAGGGGAAGCATCTTGCCCATTTAGCGGAGCTTGGCCTTCATCATTACATACTGTCGTTGATAGTACGTTCACTAGACATAGACGAATGAACTAGTGCCTTGTTACGCATCATACTCATAAGCTAGAGAGAATGGAGAGAAATGCCTTCATTTGTAAATGGGACTTACTACAAGTTATTGACACTTACTTTTAAAATATATCAACACTATGAACATTTTAAAAAAGTTACCCAAATCCGTCTTTAGCAAACACCTATCTCTTTAAAACATTGGATTGCTCCAGTTCTCTCATAAACATAAAATGTTATTATATTTCTCAATTACATATCCAAATCACTTCTATCACCACTTTGTACTCAATGTTTCGATTTGCTACCGACTCTCTCGTGGGTTGTCAATCATTCTGTATGATGTTCTCTAACTGTGTTATTTTCATATCTTACTTTCTTCACTTCATATATTGCCCTGCAAAGAGTTTCTATATCATTGGATTTGGACTTTATTAATTTGTTCTCTTACTTTATCGCTATTCTCTTACTGACTCTCTCCTCGGTTGTCAACTACTCTGTATGACGTTCTCTAGCTGTGCTATTTTCATATCTAAATTTCTTCACTTCCAATATTGCCCTACGAACACCTCTATATCATTGGATATGGACTTTCTTAATTTGTCCTCTCACTTTACGTCTATTCTTCTATACCATTATTAAAGTAACTGCCTCATAGGATTGGAATCTTTGATTCCACCTTTATGTGATGTTGCTTTTTGGAATCCGCATCGAGCTTGCCTGTGAGATCGCTCGATGCCTTGCGTGGACCATATCACCAAACTTTTTTGTTCAGTGAAGTATGCACCATGACCCTCAAGTATATGATGCATTAAAGAACACAGGATCTCCACAATCAAACTCAAAATATTACATGCACATTTTAATTATAACAAAATAGTGACCACTCTCACCATATTGTGCATAATGCAATTTGAAGTCCACCCCTGTATCATTGAATTATGAAAGTTTACCACCGCCTCTTTAAATGCATCGGCCTTATCAGAATTGAATGTCATGTTGTATAAAAGTGTGCATAGATGTATCATATACCACCTCTTGAAAGAAATATTAAAGAGTGGCGATGCCTAGTCGCCATCTTCTCTTCTCATGTGTAGCTGACCAGCATAGGGGGAGCATCTTTCCCATTTAGAGGAGCTTGGCCTTCATCATTATGTACTATCGGTGATAGTACGTTCACTAGATATGGACTAGTGCCTTGGTACGCATCATACTCACAAGCTAGAAAGCACGGAGAGAAATGAAAGAAATGCCTTCATTTGTAAATGGGACTTACTATAAGTTGTTGACACTTACTTTTAAATTATATCAACATTATGAAAAGTTATCCAAATCCAACTTTAGCAAACAATTATTTCTTTAAAACATTGAGTTCTCTCATAAACATAAAATGTTATTATATTTCTCAATTACAAATCTGAGTCACTTCTATCACCACTTTGTGCTCGATGCTTTGATTTGCTCTATCGACTCTCTCGTGGGTTGTCAATCATTTTGTATGATGGTCTCTAACTGTGTTATTTTCATATCTTACTTTCTTCACTTCATATTGCACATGGACTTTATTAATTTGTCCTCTTACTTTGTGTCTATTCTTCTATACCATTATAAAAGTAACTGCCTCATAGGATTGGAATCTTTGATTCCACCTCCATGTGATGTTGCTTTTTGGAATTCGCATCGAGCTTGCATGTGAGATCGCTCGATGCCTTGCGTGGACCATATCACCAAACTTCCTTGTTCAGTAAAGTATGGACCATGAGCCTCAAGTATATGATGCATTAAAGAACACAGGATATCCACAATTAAACTTAAAATATTACATGTACATTTTAATTATAATAAAATAGTGACCACTCTTACCATATTTTGCATAATGCAATTTGAAGTCCCATATCTTACTTTCTTCACTTCATATATTGCCCTCTTGCAAACGGTTTCTATATCATTCGATTTGGACTTTATTAATTTGTCCTAATGCTTTACCGCTATTCTCTTACTGACTCTCTCCTCGGTTGTCAACTACTCTGTATGATGCTCTCCAGCTTTTCATATCTTACTTTCTTCACTTCATATATTGCCCTACGAACGCCTCCATATCATTGGATATGGACTTTCTTAATTTGTCCTCATACTTTACGTATTCTTCTATACCATTATTAAAGTAACTGCCTCATAGGATTGGAATCTTTGATTCCACCTTCATGTGATGTTGCTTTTTGGAATCCGGATCAAGCTTGCCTGTGATATCGCTCGATGCCTTGCGTGGACTATATCACCAAACTTCCTTGTTCAGTAAAGTATGGACCATGAGTCTCAATTACATGATGCATTAAAGAACACAGGAAATCCACAATTAAACTTAAAATATTACATGTACATTTTAATTCTAACAAAATAGTGACCACTCTTACCATATTAAGCATAATGCAATTTGACATCCACCCTGTATCATTAAATTATATAAGTTTACCACCGCCTCTTTAAATGTATCGGCATTATCACAATTGAATGTCATGTTTTATAAAACTGTGCATAGATGTATCATATACCACCTCTTGAAAAAAATATTAAAGTGGCAATGCCTAGTCGCCATCTTCTCCCCTCATGTGTAGCCAGCCAGCATAGGGAGAGCATCTTTCCCATTTAGAGGAGCTTGGCCTTTATCATTACATACTATAGGTGATAGTACGTTCACTAGATATGGACGAATAAACTAGTGCCTTGGTACGCATCATACTCACAAGGCTAGGAAGAATGGAGAGAAATGAAAGAAATGCCTTCATTTGTAAATGGGACTTACTATAAGTTATTGACACTTACTTTTAAAATATATCAACACTATGAACATTTCAAAAAAGTTACCCAAATCCAACTTTAGCAGACACCTATTTCTTTAAGACATTGGATCGCTCCAGTTCTCTCATAAACATAAAATGTTATTATATTACGGTACACATTATGCTCACAAGCTAAAAGGAACGGAGAGAAATGAAAGAAGTGCCTTCATAAGTTATTGACACTTACTTTTAAAATATATCAATAGTATGTTCTCTTAAAAAATTCTATATTGATTTTCACTTTGTAGATCTTGCAATATTTCTTGCACCAACCTTGAGAAAGATACCTTGGGTATAATCAACTCGAGACTCTTATGGACCTCCTAATTTCACAAAGAGTGGCGATGCCTAGTCTCCATCTTCTCTTCTCATGTGTAGCTGGCGTAGGGGGAGCATCTTTCCCATTTAGAGGAGCTTGGCCTTCATCATTACGTACTGTCGTTGATAGATATAGAAGAATGAACTAGTGCCTTGTTACGCATCATACTCATAAGCTAGAAAGAATGGAGAGAAATGCCTTCATTTGTAAATGGGACTTACTACAAGTTATTGACACTTACTTTTAAAATATATCAACACTATGAACATTTTAAAAAAGTTACCCAAATCCATCTTTAGCAAACACCTATCTCTTTAAAACAATGGATTGCTCTAGTTCTCTCATAAACATAAAATGTTATTATATTTCTCAGTTACATATCCGAATCACTTCTATCACCACTTTGTGCTTGATGTTTCGATTTGCTACCGACTCTCTCGTGGGTTGTCAATCATTCTGTATGATGTTCTCTAACTATGTTATTTTCATATCTTACTTTCTTCACTTCATATATTGCCCTGCAAAGAGTTTCTATATCATTGGATTTGGACTTTATTAATTGTCCTCTTACTTTATCGCTATTCTCTTACTGACTCTCTCCTCGGTTGTCAACTACTCTGTATGACGTTCTCTAGCTGTGCTATTTTTATATCTAAATTTCTTCACTTCATATGTTGCCCTACGAACACCTCTATATCATTGGATATGGACTTTCTTAATTTGTCCTCTTACTTTACGTCTATTCTTCTGTACCATTATTGAAGTAACTGTCTCATAGGATTGGAATGTTTGATTCCACCTCCATGTGATGTTGCTTTTTGGAATCCGCATTGAGCTTGCCTGTGAGATCGCTCGATGCCTTGCGTGGATCATATCACCAAACTTCCTTGTTCAGTGAAGTATGAACCATGAGCCTCAAGTGTAAGATGCATTAAAGAACAACATAGGATACCCACAATTAAACTTAAAATATTACATGTACATTTTAATTATAACTAAATAGTGACCACTCTTTCCATATTGTGCATAATGCAATTTGAAGTCCACGCGTGCATCATTGAATTATAAAAGTTTACCACCGCCTCTTTAAATGCATCGGCATTATCAGAATTAAATGTCATGTTATATGAAAGTGTGCATAGATGTATCATATACCACCTCTTGGAAAAAAATATATTAATCCCATCAGAGGCTTGCAGGGCCCTTGTCCGTAGGCCTGCAGAGGCTTGCATTTTAAAGCCCCTGGGGTCCTCGTGCGTCGCGCCTTTGCAATATTTCTTGCACCAATCTTGAGAAAGCTACCTTGGGTATAATCAACTAAGGAGGATTCTTCTAGACCTCCAAATTTCACAAAGAGTGGCGATGCCTAGTCTTCATCTTCTCTTCTTATATGTGTGTCTAGCATAGCGGGAGCATATTTCCTATTTGGAGGAGCTTGGCCTTCATCATTAAGTACTATCGGTGATAGTATGTTCACTAGATCCAGATAAATGAACTAGTGCTGTGGTACGCATTATACTCAGAAGCTAAAAGGAATTGAGAGAAATGGAAGAAGTGCCTTCATTTCTAAATGGGAGTTACTATAAGTTATTGACACTTACTTTTAAAATATATCAATAGTATGTTATCTTGAAAAGCATCTATATTGATTTTTGCTTTGTAGTATGTTATCTTGAAAAGCATCTATATTGATTTTTGCTTTGTAGATCTTGCAATATTTCTTGCACACCAACCTTGAGAAAGATACCTTGGGTATAATCAACTCGAGACTCTTATGGAATCCTAGTCTCCATCTTCTCTTCTCATGTGTAGCTGGCGTAGGGGGAGCATCTTGCCCATTTAGCGGAGCTTGGCCTTCATCATTACATACTGTCATTGATAGTACGTTCACTAGACATAGACGAATGAACTAGTGCCTTGTTACGCATCATACTCATAAGCTAGAGAGGATGGAGAGAAATGCCTTCATTTGTAAATGGGACTTACTATAAGTTATTGACACTTACTTTTAAAATATATCAACACTATGATCATTTTAAAAAAGTTACCCAAATTCATCTTTAGCAAACACCTATCTCTTTAAAACATTGGATTGCTCCAGTTCTCTCATAAACATAAAATGTTATTATATTTCTCAGTTACATATCCGAATCACTTCTATCACCACTTTGTGCTTGATGTTTCGATTTGCTACCGACTCTCTCGTGGGTTGTCAATCATTCTGTATGATGTTCTCTAACTATGTTATTTTCATATCTTACTTTCTTCACTTCATATATTGCCCTGCAAAGAGTTTCTATATCATTGGATTTGGACTTTATTAATTGTCCTCTTACTTTATCGCTATTCTCTTACTGACTCTCTCCTCGGTTGTCAACTACTCTGTATGACGTTCTCTAGCTGTGCTATTTTTATATCTAAATTTCTTCACTTCATATGTTGCCCTACGAACACCTCTATATCATTGGATATGGACTTTCTTAATTTGTCCTCTTACTTTACGTCTATTCTTCTGTACCATTATTGAAGTAACTGTCTCATAGGATTGGAATGTTTGATTCCACCTCCATGTGATGTTGCTTTTTGGAATCCGCATTGAGCTTGCCTGTGAGATCGCTCGATGCCTTGCGTGGATCATATCACCAAACTTCCTTGTTCAGTGAAGTATGAACCATGAGCCTCAAGTGTAAGATGCATTAAAGAACAACATAGGATACCCACAATTAAACTTAAAATATTACATGTACATTTTAATTATAACTAAATAGTGACCACTCTTTCCATATTGTGCATAATGCAATTTGAAGTCCACGCGTGCATCATTGAATTATAAAAGTTTACCACCGCCTCTTTAAATGCATCGGCATTATCAGAATTAAATGTCATGTTATATGAAAGTGTGCATAGATGTATCATATACCACCTCTTGGAAAAAAATATATTAATCCCATCAGAGGCTTGCAGGGCCCTTGTCCGTAGGCCTGCAGAGGCTTGCATTTTAAAGCCCCTGGGGTCCTCGTGCGTCGCGCCTTTGCAATATTTCTTGCACCAATCTTGAGAAAGCTACCTTGGGTATAATCAACTAAGGAGGATTCTTCTAGACCTCCAAATTTCACAAAGAGTGGCGATGCCTAGTCTTCATCTTCTCTTCTTATATGTGTGTCTAGCATAGCGGGAGCATATTTCCTATTTGGAGGAGCTTGGCCTTCATCATTAAGTACTATCGGTGATAGTATGTTCACTAGATCCAGATAAATGAACTAGTGCTGTGGTACGCATTATACTCAGAAGCTAAAAGGAATTGAGAGAAATGGAAGAAGTGCCTTCATTTCTAAATGGGAGTTACTATAAGTTATTGACACTTACTTTTAAAATATATCAATAGTATGTTATCTTGAAAAGCATCTATATTGATTTTTGCTTTGTAGTATGTTATCTTGAAAAGCATCTATATTGATTTTTGCTTTGTAGATCTTGCAATATTTCTTGCACACCAACCTTGAGAAAGATACCTTGGGTATAATCAACTCGAGACTCTTATGGAATCCTAGTCTCCATCTTCTCTTCTCATGTGTAGCTGGCGTAGGGGGAGCATCTTGCCCATTTAGCGGAGCTTGGCCTTCATCATTACATACTGTCATTGATAGTACGTTCACTAGACATAGACGAATGAACTAGTGCCTTGTTACGCATCATACTCATAAGCTAGAGAGGATGGAGAGAAATGCCTTCATTTGTAAATGGGACTTACTATAAGTTATTGACACTTACTTTTAAAATATATCAACACTATGATCATTTTAAAAAAGTTACCCAAATTCGTCTTTAGCAAACACCTATCTCTTTAAAACATTGGATTGCTCCAGTTCTCTCATAAACATAAAATGTTATTATATTTCTCAATTACATATCCAAATCACTTCTATCACCACCTTGTACTCAATGTTTCGATTTGCTACCGACTCTCTCGTGGGTTGTCAATCATTCTGTATGATGTTCTCTAACTGTGTTATTTTCATATCTTACTTTCTTCACTTCATATATTGCCCTGCAAAGAGTTTCTATATCATTGGATTTGGACTTTATTAATTTGTCCTCTTACTTTATCGCTATTCTCTTACTGACTCTCTCCTCGGTTGTCAACTACTCTGTATGACGTTCTCTAGCTGTGCTATTTTCATATCTAAATTTCTTCACTTCCAATATTGCCCTACGAACACCTCTATATCATTGGATATGGACTTTCTTAATTTGTCCTCTCACTTTACGTCTATTCTTCTATACCATTATTAAAGTAACTACCTCATAGGATTGGAATCTTTGATTCCACCTTTATGTGATGTTGCTTTTTGGAATCCGCATCGAGCTTGCCTGTGAGATCGCTCGATGCCTTGCGTGGACCATATCACCAAACTTTTTTGTTCAGTGAAGTATGCACCATGACCCTCAAGTATATGATGCATTAAAGAACACAGGATCTCCACAATCAAACTCAAAATATTACATGCACATTTTAGTTATAACAAAATAGTGACCACTCTTACCATATTGTGCATAATTCAATTTGAAGTCCACCCCTGTATCATTGAATTATGAAAGTTTACCACCGCCTCTTTAAATGCATCGGCCTTATCAGAATTGAATGTCATGTTGTATAAAAGTGTGCATAGATGTATCATATACCACCTCTTGAAAGAAATATTAAAGAGTGGCGATGCCTAGTCGCCATCTTCTCTTCTCATGTGTAGCTGACCAGCATAGGGGGAGCATCTTTCCCATTTAGAGGAGCTTGGCCTTCATCATTATGTACTATCGGTGATAGTACGTTCACTAGATATGGACTAGTGCCTTGGTACGCATCATACTCACAAGCTAGAAAGCACGGAGAGAAATGAAAGAAATGCCTTCATTTGTAAATGGGACTTACTATAAGTTGTTGACACTTACTTTTAAATTATATCAACATTATGAAAAGTTATCCAAATCCAACTTTAGCAAACAATTATTTCTTTAAAACATTGAGTTCTCTCATAGACATAAAATGTTATTATATTTCTCAATTACAAATCTGAGTCACTTCTATCACCACTTTGTGCTCGATGCTTCGATTTGCTCTATCGACTCTCTCGTGGGTTGTCAATCATTTTGTATGATGGTCTCTAACTGTGTTATTTTCATATCTTACTTTCTTCACTTCATATTGCACATGGACTTTATTAATTTGTCCTCTTACTTTGTGTCTATTCTTCTATACCATTATAAAAGTAACTGCCTCATAGGATTGGAATCTTTGATTCCACCTCCATGTGATGTTGCTTTTTCGAATCCGCATCGAGCTTGCATGTGAGATCGCTCGATGCCTTGCGTGGACCATATCACCAAACTTCCTTGTTCAGTAACGTATGGACCATGAGCCTCAAGTATATGATGCATTAAAGAACACAGGATATCCACAATTAAACTTAAAATATTACATGTACATTTTAATTATAATAAAATAGTGACCACTCTTACCATATTTCGCATAATGCAATTTGAAGTCCCATATCTTACTTTCTTCACTTCATATATTGCCCTCTTGCAAACGGTTTCTATATCATTCGATTTGGACTTTATTAATTTGTCCTAATGCTTTATCGCTATTCTCTTACTGACTCTCTCCTCGGTTGTCAACTACTCTGTATGATGCTCTCCAGCTTTTCATATCTTACTTTCTTCACTTCATATATTGCCCTACGAGCGCCTCCATATCATTGGATATGGACTTTCTTAATTTGTCCTCATACTTTACGTATTCTTCTATACCATTATTAAAGTAACTGCCTCATAGGATTGGAATCTTTGATTCCACCTTCATGTGATGTTGCTTTTTGGAATCCGGATCAAGCTTGCCTGTGATATCGCTCGATGCCTTGCGTGGACCATATCACCAAACTTCCTTGTTCAGTAAAGTATGGACCATGAGTCTCAATTACATGATGCATTAAAGAACACAGGATATCCACAATTAAACTTAAAATATTACATGTACATTTTAATTCTAACAAAATAGTGACCACTCTTACCATATTAAGCATAATGCAATTTGACATCCACCCTGTATCATTAAATTATATAAGTTTACCACCGCCTCTTTAAATGTATCGGCATTATCACAATTGAATGTCATGTTTTATAAAAGTGTGCATAGATGTATCATATACCACCTCTTGAAGAAAATATTAAAGTGGCAATGCCTAGTCGCCATCTTCTCCCCTCATGTGTAGCCCGCCAGCATAGGGGGAGCATCTTTCCCATTTAGAGGAGCTTGGCCTTTATCATTACATACTATAGATGATAGTACGTTCACTAGATATGGACGAATAAACTAGTGCCTTGGTACGCATCATACTCACAAGGCTAGGAAGAATGGAGAGAAATGAAAGAAATGCCTTCATTTGTAAATGGGACTTACTATAAGTTATTGACACTTACTTTTAAAATATATCAACACTATGAACATTTCAAAAAAGTTACCCAAATCCAACTTTAGCAGACACCTATTTCTTTAAGACATTGGATCGCTCCAGTTCTCTCATAAACATAAAATGTTATTATATTACGGTACACATTATACTCACAAGCTAAAAGGAACGGAGAGAAATGAAAGAAGTGCCTTCATAAGTTATTGACACTTACTTTTAAAATATATCAATAGTATGTTCTCTTAAAAAATACCTATATTGATTTTCACTTTGCAGATCTTGCAATATTTCTTGCACCAACCTTGAGAAAGATACCTTGGGTATAATCAACTCGAGACTCTTATGGACCTCCTAATTTCACAAAGAGTGGCGATGCCTAGTCTCCATCTTCTCTTCTCATGTGTAGCTGGCGTAGGGGGAGCATCTTTCCCATTTAGAGGAGCTTGGCCTTCATCATTACGTACTGTCGTTGATAGATATAGACGAATGAACTAGTGCCTTGTTACGCATCATACTCATAAGCTAGAAAGAATGGAGAGAAATGCCTTGATTTGTAAATGGGACTTACTACAAGTTATTGACACTTACTTTTAAAATATATCAACACTATGAACATTTTAAAAAAGTTACCCAAATCCATCTTTAGCAAACACCTATCTCTTTAAAACATTGGATTGCTCTAGTTCTCTCATAAACATAAAATGTTATTATATTTCTCAGTTACAACACTATGAACATTTTAAGAAAGTTACCCAAATCCATATTTAGCAAACACCTATCTCTTTTAAACATTGGATTGCTCTAGTTCTCTCATAAACATAAAACGTTATTATATTTCTCAGATACATTTCCGAATCACTTCTATCACCACTTTGTGCTCGATGTTTCGATTTGCTACCGACTCTCTCGTGGGTTGTCAATCATTCTGTATGATGTTCTCTAACTATGTTATTTTCATATCTTACTTTCTTCACTTCATATATTGCCCTGCAAAGAGTTTCTATATCATTGGATTTGGACTTTATTATTTGTCCTCTTACTTTATCGCTATTCTCTTACTGACTCTCTCCTCGGTTGTCAACTACTCTGTATGACGTTCTCTAGGTGTGCTATTTTTATATCTAAATTTCTTCACTTCATATATTGCCCTACGAACACCTCTATATCATTGGATATGGACTTTCTTAATTTGTCCTCTTACTTTACGTCTATTCTTCTGTACCATTATTAAAGTAACTGTCTCATAGGATTGGAATCTTTGATTCCACCTCCATGTGATGTTGCTTTTTGGAATCCGCATTGAGCTTGCCTGTGAGATCGCTCGATGCCTTGCGTGGATCATATCACCAAACTTCCTTGTTCAGTGAAGTATGAACCATGAGCCTCAAGTGTATGGTGCATTAAAGAACAACATAGGATACCCACAGTTAAACTTAAAATATTATATGTACATTTTAATTATAACTAAATAGTGACCACTCTTTCCATATTGTGCATAATGCAATTTGAAGTCCACGCGTGTATCATTGAATTATAAAAGTTTACCACCGCCTCTTTAAATGCATGGGCATTATCAGAATTAAATATCATGTTATATGAAAGTGTGCATAGATGTATCATATACCACCTCTTGGAAAAAAATATATTAATCCCATCAGAGGCTTGCAGGGCCCTTGTCCGTAGGCCTGCAGAGGCTTGCATTTTAAAGCCCCTGGGGTCCTCGTGCGTCGCGCCTTTGTAATATTTCTTGCACCAATCTTGAGAAAGCTTCCTTGGGTATAATCAACTCAGGAGGATTCTTCTAGACCTCCAAATTTCACAAAGAGTGGCGATGCCTAGTCTTCATCTTCTCTTCTTATATGTGTATCTAGCATAGCGGGAGCATATTTCCTATTTGGAGGAGCTTGGTCTTCATCATTAAGTACTATCGATGATAGTATGTTCATTAGATCCAGATGAATGAACTAGTGCTGTGGTACGCCTTATACTCAGAAGCTAAAAGGAATTGAGAGAAATGGAAGAAGTTCCTTTATTTGTAAATGGGAGTTACTATAAGTTATTGATACTTACTTTTAAAAAATATCACAAGTATGTTATCTTGAAAAGCATCTATATTCATTTTTGCTTTGTAGATCTTGCAATATTTCTTGCACCAACCTTGAGAAAGATACCTTGGGTACAATCAACTCGAGACTCTTATGGACCTCCTAATTCCACAAAGAGTGGCGATGCCTAGTCTCCATCTTCTCTTCTCATGTGTAGCTGGCATAGGGGGATCATCTTTCCCATTTAGAGGAGCTTGGCCTTCATCATTACGTACTGTCGATAGATATAGATGAATGAACTAGTGCCTTGTTACGCATCATACTCATAAGCTAGAAAGAATGGAGAGAAATGCCTTCATTTGTAAATGGGACTTACTACAAGTTATTGACACTTACTTTTAAAATATATCAACACTATGAACATTTTAAAAAAGTTACCCAAATCCATATTTAGCAAACACCTATCTCTTTAAAACATTGGATTGCTCCAGTTCTCTCATAAACATAAAATGTTATTATATTTCTCAATTACATATCCGAATCACTTCTATCACCACTTTGTGCTCGATGTTTCGATTTGCTACCGACTCTCTCGTGGGTTGTCAATCATTCTGTATGATGTTCTCTAACTGTGTTATTTTCATATCTTACTTTCTTCACTTCATATATTGCCCTGCAAAGAGTTTCTATATCATTGGATTTGGACTTTATTAATTTGTCCTCTTACTTTATCGCTTTTCTCTTACTGACTCTCTCCTCGGTTGTCAACTACTCTGTATGACGTTCTCTAGCTGTGCTATTTTCATATCTAAATTTCTTCACTTCATATATTGCCCTACAAACACCTCTATATCATTGGATATGGACTTTCATTATTTGTCCTCTTACTTTACCTTGGGTACAATCAACTCGAGACTCTTATGGACCTCCTAATTCCACAAAGAGTGGCGATGCCTAGTCTCCATCTTCTCTTCTCATGTGTAGTTGGCATAGGGGGATCATCTTTCCCATTTAGAGGAGCTTGGCCTTCATCATTACGTACTGTCGATAGATATAGATGAATGAACTAGTGCCTTGTTACGCATCATACTCATAAGCTAGAAAGAATGGAGAGAAATGCCTTCATTTGTAAATGGGACTTACTACAAGTTATTGACACTTACTTTTAAAATATATCAACACTATGAACATTTTAAAAAAGTTACCCAAATCCATATTTAGCAAACACCTATCTCTTTAAAACATTGGATTGCTCCAGTTCTCTCATAAACATAAAATGTTATTATATTTCTCAATTACATATCCGAATCACTTCTATCACCACTTTGTGCTCGATGTTTCGATTTGCTACCGACTCTCTCGTGGGTTGTCAATCATTCTGTATGATGTTCTCTAACTGTGTTATTTTCATGTCTTACTTTCTTCACTTCATATATTGCCCTGCAAAGAGTTTCTATATCATTGGATTTGGACTTTATTAATTTGTCCTCTTACTTTATCGCTTTTCTCTTACTGACTCTCTCCTCGGTTGTCAACTACTCTGTATGACGTTCTCTAGCTGTGCTATTTTCATATCTAAATTTCTTCACTTCATATATTGCCCTACAAACACCTCTATATCATTGGATATGGACTTTCTTAATTTGTCCTCTTACTTTACCTTGGGTACAATCAACTCGAGACTCTTATGGACCTCCTAATTCCACAAAGAGTGGCGATGCCTAGTCTCCATCTTCTCTTCTCATGTGTAGCTGGCATAGGGGGATCATCTTTCCCATTTAGAGGAGCTTGGCCTTCATCATTACGTACTGTCGATAGATATAGATGAATGAACTAGTGCCTTGTTACGCATCATACTCATAAGCTAGAAAGAATGGAGAGAAATGCCTTCATTTGTAAATGGCACTTACTACAAGTTATTGACACTTACTTTTAAAATATATCAACACTATGAACATTTTAAAAAAGTTACCCAAATCCGTCTTTAGCAAACACCTATCTCTTTAAAACATTGGATTGCTCTAGTTCTCTCATAAACATAAAATGTTATTATATTTCTCAGTTACATATCCGAATCACTTCTATCACCACTTTGTGCTTGATGTTTCGATTTGCTACCGACTCTCTCGTGGGTTGTCAATCATTCTGTATGATGTTCTCTAACTGTGTTATTTTCATATCTTACTTTCTTCACTTCATATATTGCCCTGCAAAGAGTTTTTATATCATTAGATTTGGACTTTATTAATTTGTCCTCTTACTTTATCGCTATTCTCTTACTGACTCTCTCCTCGGTTGTCAACTACTCTGTATGACGTTCTCTAGCTGTGCTATTTTCATATCTAAATTTCTTCACTTCATATATTGCCCTACAAACACCTCTATATCATTGGATATGGACTTTCTTAATTTGTCCTCTTACTTTACGTCTATTCTTCTATAGCATTATTAAAGTAACTGCCTCATAGGATTGGAATCTTTGATTCCACCTTTATGTGATGTTGCTTTTTGGAATCCGCATGGAGCTTGCCTGTGAGATTGCTCGATGCCTTGCGTGGACCATATCACCAAACTTTTTTGTTCAGTGAAGTATGCACCATGACACTCAAGTATATGATGCATTAAAGAACACAGGATCTCCACAATCAAACTCAAAATATTACATGTACATTTTAATTATAACAAAATAGTGACCACTCTCACCATATTGTGCATAATGCAATTTGAAGTCCACCCCTGTATCATTGAATTATGAAAGTTTACCACTGCCTCTTTAAATGCATCGGTATTATCAGAATTGAATGTCATGTTGTATGTATCATATACCACCTCTTGAAAAAAATATTAAAGAGTGGCGATGCCTAGTCGCCATCTTCTCTTCTCATGTATAGCTGACCAGCATAGGAGGAGTATCTTTCCCATTTAGAGGAGCTTGGCCTTCATCATTATGTACTATCGATGATAGTACGTTCACTAGATATGGACTAGTGCCTTGGTACGCATCATACTCACAAGCTAGAAAGCATGGAGAGAAATGAAAGAAATGCCTTCATTTGTAAATGGGACTTGATAGACACTTACTTTTAAATTATATCAACACTATGAAAAGTTATCCAAATCCAACTTTAGCAAAAAATTATTTCTTTAAAACATTGAGTTCTCTCATAAACATAAAATGTTATTATATTTCTCAATTACAAATCTGAATCACTTCTATGACCACTTTGTGCTCGATGCTTCGATTTGCTCTACCGACTCTCTCGTGGGTTGTCAATCATTTTGTATGATGGTCTCTAACTGTATTATTTTCATATCTTACTTTCTTCACTTCATATTGGATATGGACTTTATTAATTTGTCCTCTTACTTTGTGTCTATTCTTCTATACCATTATTAAAGTAACTGCCTCATAGGATTGGAATCTTTGATTCCACCTTTATGTGATGTTGCTTTTTGGAATCCGCATCAAGCTTGCCTGTGAGATTGCTCGATGCCTTGCGTGGACCATATCACCAAACTTTTTTGTTCAGTGAAGTATGCACCATGACCCTCAAGTATATGATGCATTAAAGAACACAGGATCTCCACAATCAATTTCAAAATATTACATGCACATTTTAATTATAACAAAATAGTGACCACTCTCACCATATTGTGCATAATGCAATTTGAAGTCCACCCCTGTATCATTGAATTATGAAAGTTTACCACCGCCTCTTTAAATGCATCGGCCTTATCAGAATTGAATGTCATGTTGTATAAAAGTGTGCATAGATGTATCATATACCACCTCTTGAAAGAAATATTAAAGAGTGGCGATGCCTAGTTGCCATCTTCTCTTCTCATGTGTAGGTGACCAGCATAGGGGGAGCATCTTTCCCATTTAGAGGAGCTTGGCCTTCATCATTATGTACTATCGGTGATAGTACGTTCACTAGATATGGACTAGTGCCCTGGTACGCATCATACTCACAAGCTAGAAAGCACGGAGAGAAATGAAAGAAATGCCTTCATTTGTAAATGGGACTTACTATAAGTTGTTGACACTTACTTTTAAATTATATCAACATTATGAAAAGTTATCCAAATCCAACTTTAGCAAACAATTATTTCTTTAAAACATTGAGTTCTCTCATAAGCATAAAATGTTATTATATTTCTTAATTACAAATCTGAGTCACTTCTATCACCACTTTGTGCTCGATGCTTCGATTTGCTCTATCAACTCTCTCGTGGGTTGTCAATCATTTTGTATGATGGTCTCTAACTGTGTTATTTTCATATCTTACTTTCTTCACTTCATATTGCACATGGACTTTATTAATTTGTCCTCTTACTTTGTGTCTATTCTTCTATACCATTATAAAAGTAACTGCCTCATAGGATTGGAATCTTTGATTCCACCTCCATGTGATGTTGCTTTTTGGAATCCGCATCGAGCTTGCATGTGAGATCGCTCGATGCCTTGCATGGACCATATCACCAAACTTCCTTGTTCAGTAAAGTATGGACCATGAGCCTCAAGTATATGATGCATTAAAGAACACAGGATATCCACAATTAAACTTAAAATATTACATGTACATTTTAATTATAATAAAATAGTGACCACTCTTACCATATTTCGCATAATGCAATTTGAAGTCCCATATCTTACTTTCTTCACTTCATATATTGCCCTCTTGCAAACGGTTTCTATATCATTCGATTTGGACTTTATTAATTTGTCCTAATGCTTTACCGCTATTCTCTTACTGACTCTCTCCTCGGTTGTCAACTACTCTGTATGATGCTCTCCAGTTTTTCATATCTTACTTTCTTCACTTCATATATTGCCCTACGAACGCCTCCATATCATTGGATATGGACTTTCTTAATTTGTCCTCATACTTTACGTATTCTTCTATACCATTATTAAAGTAACTGCCTCATAGGATTGGAATCTTTGCTTCCACCTTCATGTGATGTTGCTTTTTGGAATCTGGATCAAGCTTGCCTGTGATATGGCTCGATGCCTTGCGTGGACCATATCACCAAACTTCCTTGTTCAGTAAAGTATGGACCATGAGTCTCAATTACATGATGCATTAAAGAACATAGGATATCCACAATTAAACTTAAAATATTACATGTACATTTCAATTCTAACAAAATAGTGACCACTCTTACCATATTAAGCATAATGCAATTTGACATCCACCCTGTATCATTAAATTATATAAGTTTACCACCGCCTCTTTAAATGTATCGGCATTATCAAAATTGAATGTCATGTTTTATAAAAGTGTGCACAGATGTATCATATACCACCTCTTGAAAAAAATATTAAAGTGGCAATGCCTAGTCGCCATCTTCTCCCCTCATGTGTAGCCGGCCAGCATAGGGGGAGCATCTTTCCCATTTAGAGGAGCTTGGCCTTTATCATTACATACTATAGGTGATAGTACGTTCACTAGATATGGACGAATAAACTAGTGCCTTGGTACGCATCATACTCACAAGGCTAGGAAGAATGGAGAGAAATGAAAGAAATGCCTTCATTTGTAAATGGGAGTTACTCTAAGTTATTGACACTTACTTTTAAAATATATCAACACTATGAACATTTCAAAAAAGTTACCCAAATCCAACTTTAGCAGACACCTATTTCTTTAAGACATTGGATCGCTCCAGTTCTCTCATAAACATAAAATGTTATTATATTGCGGTACACATTATGCTCACAAGCTAAAAGGAACGGAGCGAAATGAAAGAAGTGCCTTCATAAGTTATTGACACTTACTTTTAAAATATATCAATAGTATGTTCTCTTAAAAAATATCTATATTGATTTTCACTTTGTAGATCTTGCAATATTTCTTGCACCAACCTTGAGAAAGATACCTTGGGTATAATCAACTCGAGACTCTTATGGACCTCCTAATTTCACAAAGAGTGGCGATGCCTAGTCACCATCTTCTCTTCTCATGTGTAGCTGGCGTAGGGGGAGCATCTTTCCCATTTAGAGGAGCTTGGCCTTCATCATTACGTACTGTCATTGATAGATATAGACGAATGAACTAGTGCCTTGTTACGCATCATACTCATAAGCTAGAAAGAATGGAGAGAAATGCCTTCATTTGTAAATGGGACTTACTACAAGTTATTGACACTTACTTTTAAAAGATATCAACACTATGAACATTTTAAAAAAGTTACCCAAATCCATCTTTAGCAAACACCTATCTCTTTAAAACATTGGATTGCTCTAGTTCTCTCATAAACATAAAATGTTATTATATTTCTCAGTTACATATCCGAATCACTTCTATCACCACTTTGTGCTCGATGTTTCGATTTGCTACCGACTCTCTCGTGGGTTGTCAATCATTCTGTATGATGTTCTCTAACTATGTTATTTTCATATCTTACTTTCTTCACTTCATATATTGCCCTGCAAAGAGTTTCTATATCATTGGATTTGGACTTTATTAATTGTCCTCTTACTTTATCGCTATTCTCTTACTGACTCTCTCCTCGGTTGTCAACTACTCTGTATGACGTTCTCTAGCTGTGCTATTTTTATATCTAAATATCTTCACTTCATATATTGCCCTACGAACACCTCTATATCATTGGATATGGACTTTCTTAATTTGTCCTCTTACTTTACGTCTATTCTTCTGTACCATTATTAAAGTAACTGTCTCATAGGATTGGAATCTTTGATTCCACCTCCATGTGATGTTGCTTTTTGGAATCCGCATTGAGCTTGCCTGTGAGATCGCTCGATGCCTTGCGTGGATCATATCACCAAACTTCCTTGTTCAGTGAAGTATGAACCATGAGCCTCAAGTGTATGATGCATTAAAGAACAACATAGGATACCCACAATTAAACTTAAAATATTACATGTACATTTTAATTATAACTAAATAGTGACCACTCTTTCCATATTGTGCATAATGCAATTTGAAGTCCACGCGTGTATCATTGAATTATAAAAGTTTACCACCGGCTCTTTAAATGCATCGGCATTATCAGAATTAAATGTCATGTTATATGAAAGTGTGCATAGATGTATCATATACCACCTCTTGGAAAAAAATATATTAATCCCATCAGAGGCTTACAGGGCCCTTGTCCGTAGGCCTGCAGAGGCTTGCATTTTAAAGCCCCTGGGGTCCTCGTGCGTCGCGCCTTTGCAATATTTCTTGCACCAATCTTGAGAAAGCTACCTTGGGTATAATCAACTCAGGAGGATTCTTCTAGACCTCCAATTTTTACAAAGAGTGGCGATGCCTAGTCTTCATCTTCTCTTCTTATATGTGTGTCTAGCATAGCGGGAGCATATTTCCTATTTGGAGGAGCTTGGCCTTCATCATTAAGTACTATCGGTGATAGTATGTTCACTAGATCCAGATAAATGAACTAGTGCTGTGGTACGCATTATACTCAGAAGCTAAAAGGAATTGAGAGAAATGGAAGAAGTGCCTTCATTTCTAAATGGGAGTTACTATAAGTTATTGACACTTACTTTTAAAATATATCAATAGTATGTTATCTTGAAAAGCATCTATATTGATTTTTGCTTTGTAGTATGTTATCTTGAAAAGCATCTATATTGATTTTTGCTTTGTAGATCTTGCAATATTTCTTGCACACCAACCTTGAGAAAGATACCTTGGGTATAATCAACTCAAGACTCTTATGGACTCCTAGTCTCCATCTTCTCTTCTCATGTGTAGCTGGCGTAGGGGAAGCATCTTGCCCATTTAGCGGAGCTTGGCCTTCATCATTACATACTGTCGTTGATAGTACGTTCACTAGACATAGACGAATGAACTAGTGCTTGTTACGCATCATACTCATAAGCTAGAGAGAATGGAGAGAAATGCCTTCATTTGTAAATGGGACTTACTACAAGTTATTGACACTTACTTTTAAAATATATCAACACTATGAACATTTTAAGAAAGTTACCCAAATCCGTCTTTAGCAAACACCTATCTCTTTAAAACATTGGATTGCTCCAGTTCTCTCATAAACATAAAATGTTATTATATTTCTCAATTACATATCCAAATCACTTCTATCACCACTTTGTACTCAATGTTTCGATTTGCTACCGACTCTCTCGTGGGTTGTCAATCATTCTGTATGATGTTCTCTAACTGTGTTATTTTCATATCTTACTTTCTTCACTTCATATATTGCCCTGCAAAGAGCTTCTATATCATTGGATTTGGACTTTATTAATTTGTTCTCTTACTTTATCGCTATTCTCTTACTGACTCTCTCCTCGGTTGTCAACTACTCTGTATGACGTTCTCTAGCTGTGCTATTTTCATATCTAAATTTCTTCACTTCCAATATTGCCCTACGAACACCTCTATATCATTGGATATGGACTTTCTTAATTTGTCCTCTCACTTTACGTCTATTCTTCTATACCATTATTAAAGTAACTGCCTCATAGGATTGGAATCTTTGATTCCACCTTTATGTGATGTTGCTTTTTGGAATCCGCATCGAGCTTGCCTGTGAGATCGCTCGATGCCTTGCGTGGACCATATCACCAAACTTTTTTGTTCAGTGAAGTATGCACCATGACCCTCAAGTATATGATGCATTAAAGAACACAGGATCTCCACAATCAAACTCAAAATATTACATGCACATTTTAATTATAACAAAATAGTGACCACTCTCACCATATTGTGCATAATGCAATTTGAAGTCCACCCTTGTATCATTGAATTATGAAAGTTTACCACCGCCTCTTTAAATGCATCGGCCTTATCAGAATTGAATGTCATGTTGTATAAAAGTGTGCATAGATGTATCATATACCACCTCTTGAAAGAAATATTAAAGAGTGGCGATGCCTAGTCGCCATCTTCTCTTCTCATGTGTAGCTGACCAGCATAGGGGGAGCATCTTTCCCATTTAGAGGAGCTTGGCCTTCATCATTATGTACTATCGGTGATAGTACGTTCACTAGATATGGACTAGTGCCTTGGTACGCATCATACTCACAAGCTAGAAAGCACGGAGAGAAATGAAAGAAATGCCTTCATTTGTAAATGGGACTTACTATAAGTTGTTGACACTTACTTTTAAATTATATCAACATTATGAAAAGTTATCCAAATCCAACTTTAGCAAACAATTATTTCTTTAAAACATTGAGTTCTCTCATAAACATAAAATGTTATTATATTTCTCAATTACAAATCTGAGTCACTTCTATCACCACTTTGTGCTCGATGCTTTGATTTGCTCTATCGACTCTCTCGTGGGTTGTCAATCATTTTGTATGATGGTCTCTAACTGTGTTATTTTCATATCTTACTTTCTTCACTTCATATTGCACATGGACTTTATTAATTTGTCCTCTTACTTTGTGTCTATTCTTCTATACCATTATAAAAGTAACTGCCTCATAGGATTGGAATCTTTGATTCCACCTCCATGTGATGTTGCTTTTTGGAATTCGCATCGAGCTTGCATGTGAGATCGCTCGATGCCTTGCGTGGACCATATCACCAAACTTCCTTGTTCAGTAAAGTATGGACCATGAGCCTCAAGTATATGATGCATTAAAGAACACAGGATATCCACAATTAAACTTAAAATATTACATGTACATTTTAATTATAATAAAATAGTGACCACTCTTACCATATTTTGCATAATGCAATTTGAAGTCCCATATCTTACTTTCTTCACTTCATATATTGCCCTCTTGCAAACGGTTTCTATATCATTCGATTTGGACTTTATTAATTTGTCCTAATGCTTTACCGCTATTCTCTTACTGACTCTCTCCTCGGTTGTCAACTACTCTGTATGATGCTCTCCAGCTTTTCATATCTTACTTTCTTCACTTCATATATTGCCCTACGAACGCCTCCATATCATTGGATATGGACTTTCTTAATTTGTCCTCATACTTTACGTATTCTTCTATACCATTATTAAAGTAACTGCCTCATAGGATTGGAATCTTTGATTCCACCTTCATGTGATGTTGCTTTTTGGAATCCGGATCAAGCTTGCCTGTGATATCGCTCGATGCCTTGCGTGGACTATATCACCAAACTTCCTTGTTTAGTAAAGTATGGACCATGAGTCTCAATTACATGATGCATTAAAGAACACAGGAAATCCACAATTAAACTTAAAATATTACATGTACATTTTAATTCTAACAAAATAGTGACCACTCTTACCATATTAAGCATAATGCAATTTGACATCCACCCTGTATCATTAAATTATATAAGTTTACCACCGCCTCTTTAAATGTATCGGCATTATCACAATTGAATGTCATGTTTTATAAAACTGTGCATAGATGTATCATATACCACCTCTTGAAAAAAATATTAAAGTGGCAATGCCTAGTCGCCATCTTCTCCCCTCATGTGTAGCCAGCCAGCATAGGGAGAGTATCTTTCCCATTTAGAGGAGCTTGGCCTTTATCATTACATACTATAGGTGATAGTACGTTCACTAGATATGGACGAATAAACTAGTGCCTTGGTACGCATCATACTCACAAGGCTAGGAAGAATGGAGAGAAATGAAAGAAATGCCTTCATTTGTAAATGGGACTTACTCTAAGTTATTGACACTTACTTTTAAAATATATCAACACTATGAACATTTCAAAAAAGTTACCCAAATCCAACTTTAGAAGACACCTATTTTTTTAAGACATTGGATCGCTCCAGTTCTCTCATAAACATAAAATGTTATTATATTACGGTACACATTATGCTCACAAGCTAAAAGGAACGGAGAGAAATGAAAGAAGTGCCTTCATAAGTTATTGACACTTACTTTTAAAATATATCAATAGTATGTTCTCTTAAAAAATATCTATATTGATTTTCACTTTGTAGATCTTGCAATATTTCTTGCACCAACCTTGAGAAAGATACCTTGGGTATAATCAACTCGAGACTCTTATGGACCTCCTAATTTCACAAAGAGTGGCGATGCCTAGTCTCCATCTTCTCTTCTCATGTGTAGCTGGCGTAGGGGGAGCATCTTTCCCATTTAGAGGAGCTTGGCCTTCATCATTACGTACTGTCGTTGATAGATATAGAAGAATGAACTAGTGCCTTGTTACGCATCATACTCATAAGCTAGAAAGAATGGAGAGAAATGCCTTCATTTGTAAATGGGACTTACTACAAGTTATTGACACTTACTTTTAAAATATATCAACACTATGAACATTTTAAAAAAGTTACCCAAATCCATCTTTAGCAAACACCTATCTCTTTAAAACATTGGATTGCTCTAGTTCTCTCATAAACATAAAATGTTATTATATTTCTCAGTTACATATCCGAATCACCTGTATCACCACTTTGTGCTTGATGTTTCGATTTGCTACCGACTCTCTCGTGGGTTGTCAATCATTCTGTATGATGTTCTCTAACTATGTTATTTTCATATCTTACTTTCTTCACTTCATATATTGCCCTGCAAAGAGTTTCTATATCATTGGATTTGGACTTTATTAATTGTCCTCTTACTTTATCGCTATTCTCTTACTGACTCTCTCCTCGGTTGTCAACTACTCTGTATGACGTTCTCTAGCTGTGCTATTTTTATATCTAAATTTCTTCACTTCATATGTTGCCCTACGAACACCTCTATATCATTGGATATGGACTTTCTTAATTTGTCCTCTTACTTTACGTCTATTCTTCTGTACCATTATTAAAGTAACTGTCTCATAGGATTGGAATGTTTGATTCCACCTCCATGTGATGTTGCTTTTTGGAATCCGCATTGAGCTTGCCTGTGAGATCGCTCGATGCCTTGCGTGGATCATATCACCAAACTTCCTTGTTCAGTGAAGTATGAACCATGAGCCTCAAGTGTAAGATGCATTAAAGAACAACATAGGATACCGACAATTAAACTTAAAATATTACATGTACATTTTAATTATAACTAAATAGTGACCACTCTTTCCATATTGTGCATAATGCAATTTGAATTCCACGCGTGCATCATTGAATTATAAAAGTTTACCACCCCCTCTTTAAATGCATCGGCATTATCAGAATTAAATGTCATGTTATATGAAAGTGTGCATAGATGTATCATATACCACCTCTTGGAAAAAAATATATTAATCCCATCAGAGGCTTGCAGGGCCCTTGTCCGTAGGCCTGCAGAGGCTTGCATTTTAAAGCCCCTGGGGTCCTCGTGCGTCGCGCCTTTGCAATATTTCTTGCACCAATCTTGAGAAAGCTTCCTTGGGTATAATCAACTCAGGAGGATTCTTCTAGACCTCCAAATTTCACAAAGAGTGGCGATGCCTAGTCTTCATCTTCTCTTCTTATATGTGTGTCTAGCATAGCGGGAGCATATTTCCTATTTGGAGGAGCTTGGCCTTCATCATTAAGTACTATCGGTGATAGTATGTTCACTAGATCCAGATAAATGAACTAGTGCTGTGGTACGCATTATACTCAGAAGCTAAAAGGAATTGAGAGAAATGGAAGAAGTGCCTTCATTTCTAAATGGGAGTTACTATAAGTTATTGACACTTACTTTTAAAATATATCAATAGTATGTTATCTTGAAAAGCATCTATATTGATTTTTGCTTTGTAGTATGTTATCTTGAAAAGCATCTATATTGATTTTTGCTTTGTAGATCTTGCAATATTTCTTGCACACCAACCTTGAGAAAGATACCTTGGGTATAATCAACTCGAGACTCTTATGGAATCCTAGTCTCCATCTTCTCTTCTCATGTGTAGCTGGCGTAGGGGGAGCATCTTGCCCATTTAGCGGAGCTTGGCCTTCATCATTACATACTGTCATTGATAGTACGTTCACTAGACATAGACGAATGAACTAGTGCCTTGTTACGCATCATACTCATAAGCTAGAGAGGATGGAGAGAAATGCCTTCATTTGTAAATGGGACTTACTACAAGTTATTGACACTTACTTTTAAAATATATCAACACTATGATCATTTTAAAAAAGTTACCCAAATTCGTCTTTAGCAAACACCTATCTCTTTAAAACATTGGATTGCTCCAGTTCTCTCATAAACATAAAATGTTATTATATTTCTCAATTACATATCCAAATCACTTCTGTCACCACTTTGTACTCAATGTTTCGATTTGCTACCGACTCTCTCGTGGGTTGTCAATCATTCTGTATGATGTTCTCTAACTGTGTTATTTTCATATCTTACTTTCTTCACTTCATATATTGCCCTGCAAAGAGTTTCTATATCATTGGATTTGGACTTTATTAATTTGTCCTCTTACTTTATCGCTATTCTCTTACTGACTCTCTCCTCGGTTGTCAACTACTCTGTATGACGTTCTCTAGCTGTGCTATTTTCATATCTAAATTTCTTCACTTCCAATATTGCCCTACGAACACCTCTATATCATTGGATATGGACTTTCTTAATTTGTCCTCTCACTTTACGTCTATTCTTCTATACCATTATTAAAGTAACTGCCTCATAGGATTGGAATCTTTGATTCCACCTTTATGTGATGTTGCTTTTTGGAATCCGCATCGAGCTTGCCTGTGAGATCGCTCGATGCCTTGCGTGGACCATATCACCAAACTTTTTTGTTCAGTGAAGTATGCACCATGACCCTCAAGTATATGATGCATTAAAGAACACAGGATCTCCACAATCAAACTCAAAATATTACATGCACATTTTAGTTATAACAAAATAGTGACCACTCTCACCATATTGTGCATAATGCAATTTGAAGTCCACCCCTGTATCATTGAATTATGAAAGTTTACCACCGCCTCTTTAAATGCATCGGCCTTATCAGAATTGAATGTCATGTTGTATAAAAGTGTGCATAGATGTATCATATACCACCTCTTGAAAGAAATATTAAAGAGTGGCGATGCCTAGTCGCCATCTTCTCTTCTCATGTGTAGCTGACCAGCATAGGGGGAGCATCTTTCCCATTTAGAGGAGCTTGGCCTTCATCATTATGTACTATCGGTGATAGTACGTTCACTAGATATGGACTAGTGCCTTGGTACGCATCATACTCACAAGCTAGAAAGCACGGAGAGAAATGAAAGAAATGCCTTCATTTGTAAATGGGACTTACTATAAGTTGTTGACACTTACTTTTAAATTATATCAACATTATGAAAAGTTATCCAAATCCAACTTTAGCAAACAATTATTTCTTTAAAACATTGAGTTCTCTCATAGACATAAAATGTTATTATATTTCTCAATTACAAATCTGAGTCACTTCTATCACCACTTTGTGCTCGATGCTTCGATTTGCTCTATCGACTCTCTCGTGGGTTGTCAATCATTTTGTATGATGGTCTCTAACTGTGTTATTTTCATATCTTACTTTCTTCACTTCATATTGCACATGGACTTTATTAATTTGTCCTCTTACTTTGTGTCTATTCTTCTATACCATTATAAAAGTAACTGCCTCATAGGATTGGAATCTTTGATTCCACCTCCATGTGATGTTGCTTTTTCGAATCTGCATCGAGCTTGCATGTGAGATCGCTCGATGCCTTGCGTGGACCATATCACCAAACTTCCTTGTTCAGTAAAGTATGGACCATGAGCCTCAAGTATATGATGCATTAAAGAACACAGGATATCCACAATTAAACTTAAAATATTACATGTACATTTTAATTATAATAAAATAGTGACCACTCTTACCATATTTCGCATAATGCAATTTGAAGTCCCATATCTTACTTTCTTCACTTCATATATTGCCCTCTTGCAAACGGTTTCTATATCATTCGATTTGTACTTTATTAATTTGTCCTAATGCTTTACCGCTATTCTCTTACTGACTCTCTCCTCGGTTGTCAACTACTCTGTATGATGCTCTCCAGCTTTTCATATCTTACTTTCTTCACTTCATATATTGCCCTACGAGCGCCTCCATATCATTGGATATGGACTTTCTTAATTTGTCCTCATACTTTACGTATTCTTCTATACCATTATTAAAGTAACTGCCTCATAGGATTGGAATCTTTGATTCCACCTTCATGTGATGTTGCTTTTTGGAATCCGGATCAAGCTTGCCTGTGATATCGCTCGATGCCTTGCGTGGACCATATCACCAAACTTCCTTGTTCAGTAAAGTATGGACCATGAGTCTCAATTACATGATGCATTAAAGAACACAAGATATCCACAATTAAACTTAAAATATTACATGTACATTTTAATTCTAACAAAATAGTGACCACTCTTACCATATTAAGCATAATGCAATTTGACATCCACCCTGTATCATTAAATTATATAAGTTTACCACCGCCTCTTTAAATGTATCGGCATTATCACAATTGAATGTCATGTTTTATAAAAGTGTGCATAGATGTATCATATACCACCTCTTGAAAAAAATATTAAAGTGGCAATGCCTAGTCGCCATCTTCTCCCCTCATGTGTAGCCCGCCAGCATAGGGGGAGCATCTTTCCCATTTAGAGGAGCTTGGCCTTTATCATTACATACTATAGATGATAGTACGTTCACTAGATATGGACGAATAAACTAGTGCCTTGGTACGCATCATACTCACAAGGCTAGGAAGAATGGAGAGAAATGAAAGAAATGCCTTCATTTGTAAATGGGACTTACTATAAGTTATTGACACTTACTTTTAAAATATATCAACACTATGAACATTTCAAAAAAGTTACCCAAATCCAACTTTAGCAGACACCTATTTCTTTAAGACATTGGATCGCTCCAGTTCTCTCATAAACATAAAATGTTATTATATTACGGTACACATTATACTCACAAGCTAAAAGGAACGGAGAGAAATGAAAGAAGTGCCTTCATAAGTTATTGACACTTACTTTTAAAATATATCAATAGTATGTTCTCTTAAAAAATACCTATATTGATTTTCACTTTGCAGATCTTGCAATATTTCTTGCACCAACCTTGAGAAAGATACCTTGGGTATAATCAACTCGAGACTCTTATGGACCTCCTAATTTCACAAAGAGTGGCGATGCCTAGTCTCCATCTTCTCTTCTCATGTGTAGCTGGCGTAGGGGGAGCATCTTTCCCATTTAGAGGAGCTTGGCCTTCATCATTACGTACTGTCGTTGATAGATATAGACGAATGAACTAGTGCCTTGTTACGCATCATACTCATAAGCTAGAAAGAATGGAGAGAAATGCCTTCATTTGTAAATGGGACTTACTACAAGTTATTGACACTTACTTTTAAAATATATCAACACTATGAACATTTTAAAAAAGTTACCCAAATCCATCTTTAGCAAACACCTATCTCTTTAAAACATTGGATTGCTCTAGTTCTCTCATAAACATAAAATGTTATTATATTTCTCAGTTACAACACTATGAACATTTTAAGAAAGTTACCCAAATCCATATTTAGCAAACACCTATCTCTTTTAAACATTGGATTGCTCTAGTTCTCTCATAAACATAAAACGTTATTATATTTCTCAGATACATTTCCGAATCACTTCTATCACCACTTTGTGCTCGATGTTTCGATTTGCTACCGACTCTCTCGTGGGTTGTCAATCATTCTGTATGATGTTCTCTAACTATGTTATTTTCATATCTTACTTTCTTCACTTCATATATTGCCCTGCAAAGAGTTTCTATATCATTGGATTTGGACTTTATTATTTGTCCTCTTACTTTATCGCTATTCTCTTACTCACTCTCTCCTCGGTTGTCAACTACTCTGTATGACGTTCTCTAGGTGTGCTATTTTTATATCTAAATTTCTTCACTTCATATATTGCCCTACGAACACCTCTATATCATTGGATATGGACTTTCTTAATTTGTCCTCTTACTTTACGTCTATTCTTCTGTACCATTATTAAAGTAACTGTCTCATAGGATTGGAATCTTTGATTCCACCTCCATGTGATGTTGCTTTTTGGAATCCGCATTGAGCTTGCCTGTGAGATCACTCGATGCCTTGCGTGGATCATATCACCAAACTTCCTTGTTCAGTGAAGTATGAACCATGAGCCTCAAGTGTATGGTGCATTAAAGAACAACATAGGATACCCACAGTTAAACTTAAAATATTACATGTACATTTTAATTATAACTAAATAGTGACCACTCTTTCCATATTGTGCATAATGCAATTTGAAGTCCACGCGTGCATCATTGAATTATAAAAGTTTACCACCGCCTCTTTAAATGCATGGGCATTATCAGAATTAAATATCATGTTATATGAAAGTGTGCATAGATGTATCATATACCACCTCTTGGAAAAAAATATATTAATCCCATCAGAGGCTTGCAGGGCCCTTGTCCGTAGGCCTGCAGAGGCTTGCATTTTAAAGCCCCTGGGGTCCTCGTGCGTCGCGCCTTTGTAATATTTCTTGCACCAATCTTGAGAAAGCTACCTTGGGTATAATCAACTCAGGAGGATTCTTCTAGACCTCCAAATTTCACAAAGAGTGGCGATGCCTAGTCTTCATCTTCTCTTCTTATATGTGTATCTAGCATAGCGGGAGCATATTTCCTATTTGGAGGAGCTTGGCCTTCATCATTAAGTACTATCGATGATAGTATGTTCATTAGATCCAGATGAATGAACTAGTGCTGTGGTACGCCTTATACTCAGAAGCTAAAAGGAATTGAGAGAAATGGAAGAAGTTCCTTTATTTGTAAATGGGAGTTACTATAAGTTATTGATACTTACTTTTAAAAAATATCACTAGTATGTTATCTTGAAAAGCATCTATATTCATTTTTGCTTTGTAGATCTTGCAATATTTCTTGCACCAACCTTGAGAAAGATACCTTGGGTACAATCAACTCGAGACTCTTATGGACCTCCTAATTCCACAAAGAGTGGCGATGCCTAGTCTCCATCTTCTCTTCTCATGTGTAGCTGGCATAGGGGGATCATCTTTCCCATTTAGAGGAGCTTGGCCTTCATCATTACGTACTGTCGATAGATATAGATGAATGAACTAGTGCCTTGTTACGCATCATACTCATAAGCTAGAAAGAATGGAGAGAAATGCCTTCATTTGTAAATGGGACTTACTACAAGTTATTGACACTTACTTTTAAAATATATCAACACTATGAACATTTTAAAAAAGTTACCCAAATCCATCTTTAGCAAACACCTATCTCTTTAAAACATTGGATTGCTCTAGTTCTCTCATAAACATAAAATGTTATTATATTTCTCAATTACATATCCGAATCACTTCTATCACCACTTTGTGCTCGATGTTTCGATTTGCTACCGACTCTCTCGTGGGTTGTCAATCATTCTGTATGATGTTCTCTAACTGTGTTATTTTCATATCTTACTTTCTTCACTTCATATATTGCCCTGCAAAGAGTTTCTATATCATTGGATTTGGACTTTATTAATTTGTCCTCTTACTTTATCGCTTTTCTCTTACTGACTCTCTCCTCGGTTGTCAACTACTCTGTATGACGTTCTCTAGCTGTGCTATTTTCATATCTAAATTTCTTCACTTCATATATTGCCCTACAAACACCTCTATATCATTGGATATGGACTTTCTTAATTTGTCCTCTTACTTTACCTTGGGTACAATCAACTCGAGACTCTTATGGACCTCCTAATTCCACAAAGAGTGGCGATGCCTAGTCTCCATCTTCTCTTCTCATGTGTAGCTGGCATAGGGGGATCATCTTTCCCATTTAGAGGAGCTTGGCCTTCATCATTACGTACTGTCGATAGATATAGATGAATGAACTAGTGCCTTGTTACGCATCATACTCATAAGCTAGAAAGAATGGAGAGAAATGCCTTCATTTGTAAATGGGACTTACTACAAGTTATTGACACTTACTTTTAAAATATATCAACACTATGAACATTTTAAAAAAGTTACCCAAATCCATATTTAGCAAACACCTATCTCTTTAAAACATTGGATTGCTCCAGTTCTCTCATAAACATAAAATGTTATTATATTTCTCAATTACATATCCGAATCACTTCTATCACCACTTTGTGCTCGATGTTTCGATTTGCTACCGACTCTCTCGTGGGTTGTCAATCATTCTGTATGATGTTCTCTAACTGTGTTATTTTCATATCTTACTTTCTTCACTTCATATATTGCCCTGCAAAGAGTTTCTATATCATTGGATTTGGACTTTATTAATTTGTCCTCTTACTTTATCGCTTTTCTCTTACTGACTCTCTCCTCGGTTGTCAACTACTCTGTATGACGTTCTCTAGCTGTGCTATTTTCATATCTAAATTTCTTCACTTCATATATTGCCCTACAAACACCTCTATATCATTGGATATGGACTTTCTTAATTTGTCCTCTTACTTTACCTTGGGTACAATCAACTCGAGACTCTTATGGACCTCCTAATTCCACAAAGAGTGGCGATGCCTAGTCTCCATCTTCTCTTCTCATGTGTAGCTGGCATAGGGGGATCATCTTTCCCATTTAGAGGAGCTTGGCCTTCATCATTACGTACTGTCGATAGATATAGATGAATGAACTAGTGCCTTGTTACGCATCATACTCATAAGCTAGAAAGAATGGAGAGAAATGCCTTCATTTGTAAATGGCACTTACTACAAGTTATTGACACTTACTTTTAAAATATATCAACACTATGAACATTTTAAAAAAGTTACCCAAATCCGTCTTTAGCAAACACCTATCTCTTTAAAACATTGGATTGCTCTAGTTCTCTCATAAACATAAAATGTTATTATATTTCTCAGTTACATATCCGAATCACTTCTATCACCACTTTGTGCTCGATGTTTCGATTTGCTACCGACTCTCTCGTGGGTTGTCAATCATTCTGTATGATGTTCTCTAACTGTGTTATTTTCATATCTTACTTTCTTCACTTCATATATTGCCCTGCAAAGAGTTTTTATATCATTAGATTTGGACTTTATTAATTTGTCCTCTTACTTTATCGCTATTCTCTTACTGACTCTCTCCTCGGTTGTCAACTACTCTGTATGACGTTCTCTAGCTGTGCTATTTTCATATCTAAATTTCTTCACTTCATATATTGCCCTACAAACACCTCTATATCATTGGATATGGACTTTCTTAATTTGTCCTCTTACTTTACGTCTATTCTTCTATAGCATTATTAAAGTAACTGCCTCATAGGATTGGAATCTTTGATTCCACCTTTATGTGATGTTGCTTTTTGGAATCCGCATGGAGCTTGCCTGTGAGATCGCTCGATGCCTTGCGTGGACCATATCACCAAACTTTTTTGTTCAGTGAAGTATGCACCATGACACTCAAGTATATGATGCATTAAAGAACACAGGATCTCCACAATCAAACTCAAAATATTACATGTACATTTTAATTATAACAAAATAGTGACCACTCTCACCATATTGTGCATAATGCAATTTGAAGTCCACCCCTGTATCATTGAATTATGAAAGTTTACCACTGCCTCTTTAAATGCATCGGTATTATCAGAATTGAATGTCATGTTGTATGTATCATATACCACCTCTTGAAAAAAATATTAAAGAGTGGCGATGCCTAGTCGCCATCTTCTCTTCTCATGTATAGCTGACCAGCATAGGAGGAGTATCTTTCCCATTTAGAGGAGCTTGGCCTTCATCATTATGTACTATCGATGATAGTACGTTCACTAGATATGGACTAGTGCCTTGGTACGCATCATACTCACAAGCTAGAAAGCATGGAGAGAAATGAAAGAAATGGCTTCATTTGTAAATGGGACTTGATAGACACTTACTTTTAAATTATATCAACACTATGAAAAGTTATCCAAATCCAACTTTAGCAAAAAATTATTTCTTTAAAACATTGAGTTCTCTCATAAACATAAAATGTTATTATATTTCTCAATTACAAATCTGAATCACTTCTATGACCACTTTGTGCTCGATGCTTCGATTTGCTCTACCGACTCTCTCGTGGGTTGTCAATCACTTTGTATGATGGTCTCTAACTGTATTATTTTCATATCTTACTTTCTTCACTTCATATTGGATATGGACTTTATTAATTTGTCCTCTTACTTTGTGTCTATTCTTCTATACCATTATTAAAGTAACTGCCTCATAGGATTGGAATCTTTGATTCCACCTTTATGTGATTTTGCTTTTTGGAATCCGCATCGAGCTTGCCTGTGAGATCGCTCGATGCCTTGCGTGGACCATATCACCAAACTTTTTTGTTCAGTGAAGTATGCACCATGACCCTCAAGTATATGATGCATTAAAGAACACAGGATCTCCACAATCAATTTCAAAATATTACATGCACATTTTAATTATAACAAAATAGTGACCACTCTCACCATATTGTGCATAATGCAATTTGAAGTCCACCCCTGTATCATTGAATTATGAAAGTTTACCACCGCCTCTTTAAATGCATCGGCATTATCAGAATTGAATGTCATGTTGTATAAAAGTGTGCATAGATGTATCATATACCACCTCTTGAAAGAAATATTAAAGAGTGGCGATGCCTAGTCGCCATCTTCTCTTCTCATGTGTAGCTGACCAGCATAGGGGGAGCATCTTTCCCATTTAGAGGAGCTTGGCCTTCATCATTATGTACTATCGGTGATAGTACGTTCACTAGATATGGACTAGTGCCCTGGTACGCATCATACTCACAAGCTAGAAAGCACGGAGAGAAATGAAAGAAATGCCTTCATTTGTAAATGGGACTTACTATAAGTTGTTGACACTTACTTTTAAATTATATCAACATTATGAAAAGTTATCCAAATCCAACTTTAGCAAACAATTATTTCTTTAAAACATTGAGTTCTCTCATAAACATAAAATGTTATTATATTTCTTAATTACAAATCTGAGTCACTTCTATCACCACTTTGTGCTCGATGCTTCGATTTGCTCTATCGACTCTCTCGTGGGTTGTCAATCATTTTGTATGATGGTCTCTAACTGTGTTATTTTCATATCTTACTTTCTTCACTTCATATTGCACATGGACTTTATTAATTTGTCCTCTTACTTTGTGTCTATTCTTCTATACCATTATAAAAGTAACTGCCTCATAGGATTGGAATCTTTGATTCCACCTCCATGTAATGTTGCTTTTTGGAATCCGCATCGAGCTTGCATGTGAGATCGCTCGATGCCTTGCATGGACCATATCACCAAACTTCCTTGTTCAGTAAAGTATGGACCATGAGCCTCAAGTATATGATGCATTAAAGAACACAGGATATCCACAATTAAACTTAAAATATTACATGTACATTTTAATTATAATAAAATAGTGACCACTCTTACCATATTTCGCATAATGCAATTTGAAGTCCCATATCTTACTTTCTTCACTTCATATATTGCCCTCTTGCAAACGGTTTCTATATCATTCGATTTGGACTTTATTAATTTGTCCTAATGCTTTACCGCTATTCTCTTACTGACTCTCTCCTCGGTTGTCAACTACTCTGTATGATGCTCTCCAGCTTTTCATATCTTACTTTCTTCACTTCATATATTGCCCTACGAACGCCTCCATATCATTGGATATGGACTTTCTTAATTTGTCCTCATACTTTACGTATTCTTCTATACCATTATTAAAGTAACTGCCTCATAGGATTGGAATCTTTGCTTCCACCTTCATGTGATGTTGCTTTTTGGAATCCGGATCAAGCTTGCCTGTGATATCGCTCGATGCCTTGCGTGGACTATATCACCAAACTTCCTTGTTCAGTAAAGTATGGACCATGAGTCTCAATTACATGATGCATTAAAGAACACAGGAAATCCACAATTAAACTTAAAATATTACATGTACATTTTAATTCTAACAAAATAGTGACCACTCTTACCATATTAAGCATAATGCAATTTGACATCCACCCTGTATCATTAAATTATATAAGTTTACCACCGCCTCTTTAAATGTATCGGCATTATCACAATTGAATGTCATGTTTTATAAAAGTGTGCATAGATGTATCATATACCACCTCTTGAAAAAAATATTAAAGTGGCAATGCCTAGTCGCCATCTTCTCCCCTCATGTGTAGCCAGCCAGCATAGGGAGAGCATCTTTCCCATTTAGAGGAGCTTGGCCTTTATCATTACATACTATAGGTGATAGTACGTTCACTAGATATGGACGAATAAACTAGTGCCTTGGTACGCATCATACTCACAAGGCTAGGAAGAATGGAGAGAAATGAAAGAAATGCCTTCATTTGTAAATGGGACTTACTCTAAGTTATTGACACTTACTTTTAAAATATATCAACACTATGAACATTTCAAAAAAGTTACCCAAATCCAACTTTAGCAGACACCTATTTCTTTAAGACATTGGATCGCTCCAGTTCTCTCATAAACATAAAATGTTATTATATTACGGTACACATTATGCTCACAAGCTAAAAGGAACGGAGAGAAATGAAAGAAGTGCCTTCATAAGTTATTGACACTTACTTTTAAAATATATCAATAGTATGTTCTCTTAAAAAATATCTATATTGATTTTCACTTTGTAGATCTTGCAATATTTCTTGCACCAACCTTGAGAAAGATACCTTGGGTATAATCAACTCGAGACTCTTATGGACCTCCTAATTTCACAAAGAGTGGCGATGCCTAGTCTCCATCTTCTCTTCTCATGTGTAGCTGGCGTAGGGGGAGCATCTTTCCCATTTAGAGGAGCTTGGCCTTCATCATTACGTACTGTCGTTGATAGATATAGAAGAATGAACTAGTGCCTTGTTACGCATCATACTCATAAGCTAGAAAGAATGGAGAGAAATGCCTTCATTTGTAAATGGGACTTACTACAAGTTATTGACACTTACTTTTAAAATATATCAACACTATGAACATTTTAAAAAAGTTACCCAAATCCATCTTTAGCAAACACCTATCTCTTTAAAACATTGGATTGCTCTAGTTCTCTCATAAACATAAAATGTTATTATATTTCTCAGTTACATATTCGAATCACTTCTATCACCACTTTGTGCTTGATGTTTCGATTTGCTACCGACTCTCTCGTGGGTTGTCAATCATTCTGTATGATGTTCTCTAACTATGTTATTTTCATATCTTACTTTCTTCACTTCATATATTGCCCTGCAAAGAGTTTCTATATCATTGGATTTGGACTTTATTAATTGTCCTCTTACTTTATCGCTATTCTCTTACTGACTCTCTCCTCGGTTGTCAACTACTCTGTATGACGTTCTCTAGCTGTGCTATTTTTATATCTAAATTTCTTCACTTCATATGTTGCCCTACGAACACCTCTATATCATTGGATATGGACTTTCTTAATTTGTCCTCTTACTTTACGTCTATTCTTCTGTACCATTAATAAAGTAACTGTCTCATAGGATTGGAATGTTTGATTCCACCTCCATGTGATGTTGCTTTTTGGAATCCGCATTGAGCTTGCCTGTGAGATCGCTCGATGCCTTGCGTGGATCATATCACCAAACTTCCTTGTTCAGTGAAGTATGAACCATGAGCCTCAAGTGTAAGATGCATTAAAGAACAACATAGGATACCGACAATTAAACTTAAAATATTACATGTACATTTTAATTATAACTAAATAGTGACCACTCTTTCCATATTGTGCATAATGCAATTTGAATTCCACGCGTGCATCATTGAATTATAAAAGTTTACCACCCCCTCTTTAAATGCATCGGCATTATCAGAATTAAATGTCATGTTATATGAAAGTGTGCATAGATGTATCATATACCACCTCTTGGAAAAAAATATATTAATCCCATCAGAGGCTTGCAGGGCCCTTGTCCGTAGGCCTGCAGAGGCTTGCATTTTAAAGCCCCTGGGGTCCTCGTGCGTCGCGCCTTTGCAATATTTCTTGCACCAATCTTGAGAAAGCTTCCTTGGGTATAATCAACTCAGGAGGATTCTTCTAGACCTCCAAATTTCACAAAGAGTGGCGATGCCTAGTCTTCATCTTCTCTTCTTATATGTGTGTCTAGCATAGCGGGAGCATATTTCCTATTTGGAGGAGCTTGGCCTTCATCATTAAGTACTATCGGTGATAGTATGTTCACTAGATCCAGATAAATGAACTAGTGCTGTGGTACGCATTATACTCAGAAGCTAAAAGGAATTGAGAGAAATGGAAGAAGTGCCTTCATTTCTAAATGGGAGTTACTATAAGTTATTGACACTTACTTTTAAAATATATCAATAGTATGTTATCTTGAAAAGCATCTATATTGATTTTTGCTTTGTAGTATATTATCTTGAAAAGCATCTATATTGATTTTTGCTTTGTAGATCTTGCAATATTTCTTGCACACCAACCTTGAGAAAGATACCTTGGGTATAATCAACTCGAGACTCTTATGGAATCCTAGTCTCCATCTTCTCTTCTCATGTGTAGCTGGCGTAGGGGGAGCATCTTGCCCATTTAGCGGAGCTTGGCCTTCATCATTACATACTGTCATTGATAGTACGTTCACTAGACATAGACGAATGAACTAGTGCCTTGTTACGCATCATACTCATAAGCTAGAGAGGATGGAGAGAAATGCCTTCATTTGTAAATGGGACTTACTACAAGTTATTGACACTTACTTTTAAAATATATCAACACTATGATCATTTTAAAAAAGTTACCCAAATTCGTCTTTAGCAAACACCTATCTCTTTAAAACATTGGATTGCTCCAGTTCTCTCATAAACATAAAATGTTATTATATTTCTCAATTACATATCCAAATCACTTCTATCACCACTTTGTACTCAATGTTTCGATTTGCTACCGACTCTCTCGTGGGTTGTCAATCATTCTGTATGATGTTCTCTAACTGTGTTATTTTCATATCTTACTTTCTTCACTTCATATATTGCCCTGCAAAGAGTTTCTATATCATTGGATTTGGACTTTATTAATTTGTCCTCTTACTTTATCGCTATTCTCTTACTGACTCTCTCCTCGGTTGTCAACTACTCTGTATGACGTTCTCTAGCTGTGCTATTTTCATATCTAAATTTCTTCACTTCCAATATTGCCCTACGAACACCTCTATATCATTGGATATGGACTTTCTTAATTTGTCCTCTCACTTTACGTCTATTCTTCTATACCATTATTAAAGTAACTGCCTCATCGGATTGGAATCTTTGATTCCACCTTTATGTGATGTTGCTTTTTGGAATCCGCATCGAGCTTGCCTGTGAGATCGCTCGATGCCTTGCGTGGACCATATCACCAAACTTTTTTGTTCAGTGAAGTATGCACCATGACCCTCAAGTATATGATGCATTCAGGAACATAGGATCTCCACAATAAAACTCAGAATATTACATGCACATTTTAATTATAACAAAATAGTGACCACTCTCACCATATTGTGCGTAATGCAATTTGAAGTCCACCCCTGTATCATTGAATTATGAAAGTTTACCACCGCCTCTTTAAATGCATCGGCATTATCAGAATTGAATGTCATGTTGTATAAAAGTGTGCATAGATGTATCATATACCACCTCTTGAAAAAAATATTAAAGAGTGGCGATGCCTAGTCGCCATCTTCTCTTCTCATGTGTAGCTGACCAGCATAGGGGGAGCATCTTCCCGCTTGGCCTTCATCATTATGTACTATTGGTGATAGTACATTCACTAGATATGGACTAGTGCCTTGGTACGCATCATACTCACAAGCTAGAAAGCACGGAGAGAAATGAAAGAAATGCCTTCATTTGTAAATGGGACTTACTATAAGTTATTGACACTTACTTTTAAATTATATCAACATTATGAAAAGTTATCCAAATCCAACTTTAGCAAACAATTATTTCTTTAAAACATTGAGTTCTCTCATAAACATAAAACGTTATTATATTTCTCAATTACAAATCTGAGTCACTTCTATCACCACTTTGTGCTCGATGCTTCGATTTGCTCTATCGACTCTCTCGTGGGTTGTCAATCATTTTGTATGATGGTCTCTAACTGTGTTATTTTCATATCTTACTTTCTTCACTTCATATTGCACATGGACTTTATTAATTTGTCCTCTTACTTTGTGTCTATTCTTCTATACCATTATAAAAGTAACTGCCTCATAGGATTGGAATCTTTGATTCCACCTCCATGTGATGTTGCTTTTTCGAATCCGCATCGAGCTTGCATGTGAGATCGCTCGATGCCTTGCGTGGACCATATCACCAAACTTCCTTGTTCAGTAAAGTATGGACCATGAGCCTCAAGTATATGATGCATTAAAGAACACAGGATATCCACAATTAAACTTAAAATATTACATGTACATTTTAATTATAATAAAATAGTGACCACTCTTACCATATTTCGCATAATGCAATTTGAAGTCCCATATCTTACTTTCTTCACTTCATATATTGCCCTCTTGCAAACGGTTTCTATATCATTCGATTTGGACTTTATTAATTTGTCCTAATGCTTTACCGCTATTCTCTTACTGACTCTCTCCTCGGTTGTCAACTACTCTGTATGATGCTCTCCAGCTTTTCATATCTTACTTTCTTCACTTCATATATTGCCCTACGAGCGCCTCCATATCATTGGATATGGACTTTCTTAATTTGTCCTCATACTTTACGTATTCTTCTATACCATTATTAAAGTAACTGCCTCATAGGATTGGAATCTTTGATTCCACCTTCATGTGATGTTGCTTTTTGGAATCCGGATCAAGCTTGCCTGTGATATCGCTCGATGCCTTGCGTGGACCATATCACCAAACTTCCTTGTTCAGTAAAGTATGGACCATGAGTCTCAATTACATGATGCATTAAAGAACACAAGATATCCACAATTAAACTTAAAATATTACATGTACATTTTAATTCTAACAAAATAGTGACCACTCTTACCATATTAAGCATAATGCAATTTGACATCCACCCTGTATCATTAAATTATATAAGTTTACCACCGCCTCTTTAAATGTATCGGCATTATCACAATTGAATGTCATGTTTTATAAAAGTGTGCATAGATGTATCATATACCACCTCTTGAAAAAAATATTAAAGTGGCAATGCCTAGTCGCCATCTTCTCCCCTCATGTGTAGCCCGCCAGCATAGGGGGAGCATCTTTCCCATTTAGAGGAGCTTGGCCTTTATCATTACATACTATAGATGATAGTACGTTCACTAGATATGGACGAATAAACTAGTGCCTTGGTACGCATCATACTCACAAGGCTAGGAAGAATGGAGAGAAATGAAAGAAATGCCTTCATTTGTAAATGGGACTTACTATAAGTTATTGACACTTACTTTTAAAATATATCAACACTATGAACATTTCAAAAAAGTTACCCAAATCCAACTTTAGCAGACACCTATTTCTTTAAGACATTGGATCGCTCCAGTTCTCTCATAAACATAAAATGTTATTATATTACGGTACACATTATACTCACAAGCTAAAAGGAACGGAGAGAAATGAAAGAAGTGCCTTCATAAGTTATTGACACTTACTTTTAAAATATATCAATAGTATGTTCTCTTAAAAAATACCTATATTGATTTTCACTTTGCAGATCTTGCAATATTTCTTGCACCAACCTTGAGAAAGATACCTTGGGTATAATCAACTCGAGACTCTTATGGACCTCCTAATTTCACAAAGAGTGGCGATGCCTAGTCTCCATCTTCTCTTCTCATGTGTAGCTGGCGTAGGGGGAGCATCTTTCCCATTTAGAGGAGCTTGGCCTTCATCATTACGTACTGTCGTTGATAGATATAGACGAATGAACTAGTGCCTTGTTACGCATCATACTCATAAGCTAGAAAGAATGGAGAGAAATGCCTTCATTTGTAAATGGGACTTACTACAAGTTATTGACACTTACTTTTAAAATATATCAACACTATGAACATTTTAAAAAAGTTACCCAAATCCATCTTTAGCAAACACCTATCTCTTTAAAACATTGGATTGCTCTAGTTCTCTCATAAACATAAAATGTTATTATATTTCTCAGTTACAACACTATGAACATTTTAAGAAAGTTACCCAAATCCATATTTAGCAAACACCTATCTCTTTTAAACATTGGATTGCTCTAGTTCTCTCATAAACATAAAACGTTATTATATTTCTCAGATACATTTCCGAATCACTTCTATCACCACTTTGTGCTCGATGTTTCGATTTGCTACCGACTCTCTCGTGGGTTGTCAATCATTCTGTATGATGTTCTCTAACTATGTTATTTTCATATCTTACTTTCTTCACTTCATATATTGCCCTGCAAAGAGTTTCTATATCATTGGATTTGGACTTTATTATTTGTCCTCTTACTTTATCGCTATTCTCTTACTCACTCTCTCCTCGGTTGTCAACTACTCTGTATGACGTTCTCTAGGTGTGCTATTTTTATATCTAAATTTCTTCACTTCATATATTGCCCTACGAACACCTCTATATCATTGGATATGGACTTTCTTAATTTGTCCTCTTACTTTACGTCTATTCTTCTGTACCATTATTAAAGTAACTGTCTCATAGGATTGGAATCTTTGATTCCACCTCCATGTGATGTTGCTTTTTGGAATCCGCATTGAGCTTGCCTGTGAGATCGCTCGATGCCTTGCGTGGATCATATCACCAAACTTCCTTGTTCAGTGAAGTATGAACCATGAGCCTCAAGTGTATGGTGCATTAAAGAACAACATAGGATACCCACAGTTAAACTTAAAATATTACATGTACATTTTAATTATAACTAAATAGTGACCACTCTTTCCATATTGTGCATAATGCAATTTGAAGTCCACGCGTGCATCATTGAATTATAAAAGTTTACCACCGCCTCTTTAAATGCATGGGCATTATCAGAATTAAATATCATGTTATATGAAAGTGTGCATAGATGTATCATATACCACCTCTTGGAAAAAAATATATTAATCCCATCAGAGGCTTGCAGGGCCCTTGTCCGTAGGCCTGCAGAGGCTTGCATTTTAAAGCCCCTGGGGTCCTCGTGCGTCGCGCCTTTGTAATATTTCTTGCACCAATCTTGAGAAAGCTACCTTGGGTATAATCAACTCAGGAGGATTCTTCTAGACCTCCAAATTTCACAAAGAGTGGCGATGCCTAGTCTTCATCTTCTCTTCTTATATGTGTATCTAGCATAGCGGGAGCATATTTCCTATTTGGAGGAGCTTGGCCTTCATCATTAAGTACTATCGATGATAGTATGTTCATTAGATCCAGATGAATGAACTAGTGCTGTGGTACGCCTTATACTCAGAAGCTAAAAGGAATTGAGAGAAATGGAAGAAGTTCCTTTATTTGTAAATGGGAGTTACTATAAGTTATTGATACTTACTTTTAAAAAATATCACTAGTATGTTATCTTGAAAAGCACTATATTCATTTTTGCTTTGTAGATCTTGCAATATTTCTTGCACCAACCTTGAGAAAGATACCTTGGGTACAATCAACTCGGACTCTTATGGACCTCCTAATTCCACAAAGAGTGGCGATGCCTAGTCTCCATCTTCTCTTCTCATGTGTAGCTGGCATAGGGGGATCATCTTTCCCATTTAGAGGAGCTTGGCCTTCATCATTACGTACTGTCGATAGATATAGATGAATGAACTAGTGCCTTGTTACGCATCATACTCATAAGCTAGAAAGAATGGAGAGAAATGCCTTCATTTGTAAATGGGACTTACTACAAGTTATTGACACTTACTTTTAAAATATATCAACACTATGAACATTTTAAAAAAGTTACCCAAATCCATATTTAGCAAACACCTATCTCTTTAAAACATTGGATTGCTCCAGTTCTCTCATAAACATAAAATGTTATTATATTTCTCAATTACATATCCGAATCACTTCTATCACCACTTTGTGCTCGATGTTTCGATTTGCTACCGACTCTCTCGTGGGTTGTCAATCATTCTGTATGATGTTCTCTAACTGTGTTATTTTCATATCTTACTTTCTTCACTTCATATATTGCCCTGCAAAGAGTTTCTATATCATTGGATTTGGACTTTATTAATTTGTCCTCTTACTTTATCGCTTTTCTCTTACTGACTCTCTCCTCGGTTGTCAACTACTCTGTATGACGTTCTCTAGCTGTGCTATTTTCATATCTAAATTTCTTCACTTCATATATTGCCCTACAAACACCTCTATATCATTGGATATGGACTTTCTTAATTTGTCCTCTTACTTTACCTTGGGTACAATCAACTCGAGACTCTTATGGACCTCCTAATTCCACAAAGAGTGGCGATGCCTAGTCTCCATCTTCTCTTCTCATGTGTAGCTGGCATAGGGGGATCATCTTTCCCATTTAGAGGAGCTTGGCCTTCATCATTACGTACTGTCGATAGATATAGATGAATGAACTAGTGCCTTGTTACGCATCATACTCATAAGCTAGAAAGAATGGAGAGAAATGCCTTCATTTGTAAATGGGACTTACTACAAGTTATTGACACTTACTTTTAAAATATATCAACACTATGAACATTTTAAAAAAGTTACCCAAATCCATATTTAGCAAACACCTATCTCTTTAAAACATTGGATTGCTCCAGTTCTCTCATAAACATAAAATGTTATTATATTTCTCAATTACATATCCGAATCACTTCTATCACCACTTTGTGCTCGATGTTTCGATTTGCTACCGACTCTCTCGTGGGTTGTCAATCATTCTGTATGATGTTCTCTAACTGTGTTATTTTCATATCTTACTTTCTTCACTTCATATATTGCCCTGCAAAGAGTTTCTATATCATTGGATTTGGACTTTATTAATTTGTCCTCTTACTTTATTGCTTTTCTCTTACTGACTCTCTCCTCGGTTGTCAACTACTCTGTATGACGTTCTCTAGCTGTGCTATTTTCATATCTAAATTTCTTCACTTCATATATTGCCCTACAAACACCTCTATATCATTGGATATGGACTTTCTTAATTTGTCCTCTTACTTTACCTTGGGTACAATCAACTCGAGACTCTTATGGACCTCCTAATTCCACAAAGAGTGGCGATGCCTAGTCTCCATCTTCTCTTCTCATGTGTAGCTGGCATAGGGGGATCATCTTTCCCATTTAGAGGAGCTTGGCCTTCATCATTACGTACTGTCGATAGATATAGATGAATGAACTAGTGCCTTGTTACGCATCATACTCATAAGCTAGAAAGAATGGAGAGAAATGCCTTCATTTGTAAATGGCACTTACTACAAGTTATTGACACTTACTTTTAAAATATATCAACACTATGAACATTTTAAAAAAGTTACCCAAATCCGTCTTTAGCAAACACCTATCTCTTTAAAACATTGGATTGCTCTAGTTCTCTCATAAACATAAAATGTTATTATATTTCTCAGTTACATATCCGAATCACTTCTATCACCACTTTGTGCTCGATGTTTCGATTTGCTACCGACTCTCTCGTGGGTTGTCAATCATTCTGTATGATGTTCTCTAACTGTGTTATTTTCATATCTTACTTTCTTCACTTCATATATTGCCCTGCAAAGAGTTTTTATATCATTAGATTTGGACTTTATTAATTTGTCCTCTTACTTTATCGCTATTCTCTTACTGACTCTCTCCTCGGTTGTCAACTACTCTGTATGACGTTCTCTAGCTGTGCTATTTTCATATCTAAATTTCTTCACTTCATATATTGCCCTACAAACACCTCTATATCATTGGATATGGACTTTCTTAATTTGTCCTCTTACTTTACGTCTATTCTTCTATAGCATTATTAAAGTAACTGCCTCATAGGATTGGAATCTTTGATTCCACCTTTATGTGATGTTGCTTTTTGGAATCCGCATGGAGCTTGCCTGTGAGATCGCTCGATGCCTTGCGTGGACCATATCACCAAACTTTTTTGTTCAGTGAAGTATGCACCATGACACTCAAGTATATGATGCATTAAAGAACACAGGATCTCCACAATCAAACTCAAAATATTACATGTACATTTTAATTATAACAAAATAGTGACCACTCTCACCATATTGTGCATAATGCAATTTGAAGTCCACCCCTGTATCATTGAATTATGAAAGTTTACCACTGCCTCTTTAAATGCATCGATATTATCAGAATTGAATGTCATGTTGTATGTATCATATACCACCTCTTGAAAAAAATATTAAAGAGTGGCGATGCCTAGTCGCCATCTTCTCTTCTCATGTATAGCTGACCAGCATAGGAGGAGTATCTTTCCCATTTAGAGGAGCTTGGCCTTCATCATTATGTACTATCGATGATAGTACGTTCACTAGATATGGACTAGTGCCTTGGTACGCATCATACTCACAAGCTAGAAAGCATGGAGAGAAATGAAAGAAATGGCTTCATTTGTAAATGGGACTTGATAGACACTTACTTTTAAATTATATCAACACTATGAAAAGTTATCCAAATCCAACTTTAGCAAAAAATTATTTCTTTAAAACATTGAGTTCTCTCATAAACATAAAATGTTATTATATTTCTCAATTACAAATCTGAATCACTTCTATGACCACTTTGTGCTCGATGCTTCGATTTGCTCTACCGACTCTCTCGTGGGTTGTCAATCATTTTGTATGATGGTCTCTAACTGTATTATTTTCATATCTTACTTTCTTCACTTCATATTGGATATGGACTTTATTAATTTGTCCTCTTACTTTGTGTCTATTCTTCTATACCATTATTAAAGTAACTGCCTCATAGGATTGGAATCTTTGATTCCACCTCCTTGTGATGTTGCTTTTTGGAATCTGCATATTGGAGCTTGCTTGTGAGATCGCTCGATGCCTTGCGTGGACCATATCACCAGACTTCCTTGTTCAGTAAAGTATGGACCATGAGCCTCAAGTATATGATGCATTAGAGAACACAGGATATCCACAATTAAACTTAAAATATTACATGTACATTTTAATTATATCAAAATAGTGGCCACTCTTACCATATTGTGCATAATGCAATTTGAAGTCCCATATCTTTCTTCACTTCATATATTGCCCTCCTGCAAACAGTTTCTATATCATTGGATTTGGACTTTGTTAATTTGTCCTAATGCTTTACTGCACGCTATTCTCTTACCGACTCTCTCCTCGGTTGTCAACTACTCTGTATGATGCTCTCCAGCTTTTTATATCTTACATTCTTCACTTCATATATTGCCCTACGAACGCCTCCATATCATTGCATATGGACTTTCTTAATTTGTCCTCATACTTTACGTATTCTTCTATACCATTATTAAAGTAACTGCCTCATAGGATTGGAATCTTTGATTCCACCTTCATGTGATGTTGCTTTTTGGAATCTGGATCAAGCTTGCCTGTGAGATCGCTCGATGCCTTGCGTGGACCATATCACCAAACTTCCTTGTTCAGTAAAGTATGGACCATGAGCCTCAAGTATATGATGCATTAAAGAACACAGGATCTCCACAATAAAACTTAAAATATTACATGTACATTTTAATTATAACAAAATAGTGACCACTCTTACCATATTAAGCATAATGCAATTTGACATCCACCCTGTATCATTAAATTATATAAGTTTACCACCGCCTCTTTAAATGTATCGGCATTATCACAATTGAATGTCATGTTTTATAAAAGTGTGCATAGATGTATCATATACCACCTCTTGAAGAAAATATTAAAGAGTGGCAATGCCTTATCGCCATCTTCTCCTCTCATGTGTAGCAGGCGAGCATAGGGGGAGAATCTTTCCCATTTAGAGGAGCTTGGCCTTTATCATTACATACTATCGGTGATAGTACTTTCACTAGATATGGACGAACAGCATAGGGGGAGCATCTTTCCCGTTTAGAGGAGCTTGGCCTTTATCATTACATACTATCGATGATAGTACGTTCACTAGATATGGACGAATGAACTTGTGTCTTGGTACGCATCATACTCACAAACTAGAAAGAACGGAGAGAAATGAAAGAAATGCCTTCATTTGTAAATGGAACTTACTATAAGTTGTTGACACTTACTTTTAAATTATATCAACACTATGAACATTTTAAAAAAGTTATCCAAATCCAACTTTAGCAGACACCTATTTCTTTAAGACATTGGATCGCTCTAGTTCTCTCATAAACATAAAATGTTATTGTATTGTGGTACACATTATACTCACAAGCTAAAAGGAATGGAGAGAAATTAAAGAAGTGCCTTCATAAGTTATTGACACTTACTTTTAAAATATATCAATAGTATGTTCTCTTAAAAAGTATCTATATTGATTTTCGCTGTGTAGATCTTGCAATATTTCTTGCACCAACCTTGAGAAAGATACCTTGGGTATAATCAACTCGAGACTCTTATGGACCTCCTAATTTCACAAAGACTGGCAATGCCTAGTCTCCATCTTCTCTTCTCATGTGTAGCTGGCATAGGGGGAGCATCTTTCCCATTTAGAGGAGCTTGGCCTTCATCATTACGTACCATCGGTGATAGTACGCTCACTAGATATAGACGAATGAACTAGTGCTTTAGTATGCATCATACTCACAAGTTGGAAAGAATGGAGAGAAATGCCTTCATTTGTAAACGGGACTTACTATAAGTTATTGACACTTACTTTTTAAATATATCGACTATGAAGATTTTAGAAAAGTTATCCAAATCCATCTTTAGCAAACACCTATTTCTTTAAAACATAAAATGTCAACCATGTTCGTTTTGGTACTGACTCTCTCATGGGATGTCAACCATTCTGTATGATGTTCTCTAACTATGCTATTTTCATATCTTACTTTCTTCACTTCATATATTGACCTACGAACGCCTCTATATCATTGGATATGGACTTTCTTAATTTGTCCTCTTACTTTACGTCTATTCTTCTATACCATTATTAAAGTAACTACCTCATAGGATTGGAATCTTTGATTCCACCTCCAGGTGATGTTGCATTTTGGAATCCGCATTGAGCTTGCCTATGAGATCGCTCGATGCCTTGCGTGGATCATATCACCAAACTTCCTTGTTCAGTGAAGTATGAACCATGAGCCTCAAGTATATGATGCATTAAAGAACAACATAGGATACCCACAATTAAACTTAAAATATTACATGTACATTTTAATTATAACTAAATAGTGACCAAATGCCTTCATTTGTAAATGGGACTTACTATAAGTTGTTGACACTTACTTTTAAATTATATCAACATTATGAAAAGTTATCCAAATCCAACTTTAGCAAACAATTATTTCTTTAAAACATTGAGTTCTCTCATAAACATAAAATGTTATTATATTTCTCAATTACAAATCTGAATCACTTCTATCACCACTTTGTGCTCGATGCTTCGATTTGCTCTATCGACTCTCTGGTGGGTTGTCAATCATTTTGTATGATGCTCTCTAACTGTGTTATTTTCATATCTTACTTTCTTCACTTCATATTGCATATGGACTTTATTAATTTGTCCTCTTACTTTGTGTTTATTCTTCTATACCATTATAAAAGTAACTGCCTCATAGGATTGGAATCTTTGATTCCACCTCCATGTGATGTTGCTTTTTGGAATCCGCATCGAGCTTGCATGTGAGATCGCTCGATGCCTTGCGTGGACCATATCACCAAACTTCCTTGTTCAGTAAAGTATGGACCATGAGCCTTAAGTATATGATGCATTAAAGAACACAGGATATACACAATTAAACTTAAAATATTACATGTACATTTTAATTATAATAAAATAGTGACCACTCTTACCATATTTCGTATAATGCAATTTGAAGTCCCATATCTTACTTTCTTCACTTCATATATTGCCCTCTTGCAAACAGTTTCTATATCATTCGATTTGGACTTTTTTAATTTGTCCTAATGCTTTACCGCTATTCTCTTACCGACTCTCTCCTCGGTTGTCAACTACTCTGTATGATGCTCTCCAGCTTTTCATATCTTACTTTCTTCATTTCATATATTGCCCTACGAACGCCTCCATATCATTGGATATGGACTTTCTTAATTTGTCCTCATACTTTACGTATTCTTCTATACCATTATTAAAGTAACTGCCTCATAGGATTGGAATCTTTGATTCCACCTTCATGTGATGTTGCTTTTTGGAATCCGGATCAAGCTTGCCTATGATATCGCTCGATGCCTTGCGTGGACCATATCACCAAACTTCCTTGTTCAGTAAAGTATGGACCATGAGTCTCAATTACATGATGCATTAAAGAACACAGGATATCCACAATTAAACTTAAAATATTACATGTACATTTTAATTCTAACAAAATAGTGACCACTCTTACCATATTAAGCATAATGCAATTTGACATCCACCCTGTATCATTAAATTATATAAGTTTACCACCGCCTCTTTAAATGTATCGACATTATCACAATTGAATGTCATGTTTTATGAAAGTGTGCATAGATGTATCATATACCACCTGTTGAAAAAAATATTAAAGTGGCAATGCCTAGTCGCCATCTTCTCCCCTCATGTGTAGCGGGCCAGCATAGGGGGAGCATCTTTCCCATTTAGAGGAGCTTGGCCTTTATCATTACATGCTATAGGTGATAGTACGTTCACTAGATATGGACGAATAAACTAGTGCCTTGGTACGCATCATACTCACAAGCTAGGAAGAATGGAGAGAAATGAAAGAAATGCCTTCATTTGTAAATGGGACTTACTATAAGTTATTGACACTTACTTTTAAAATATATCAACAATATGAACATTTCAAAAAAGTTACCCAAATCCAACTTTAGCAGACACCTATTTCTTTAAGACATTGGATCGCTCCAGTTCTCTCATAAACATAAAATGTTATTATATTGTGGTACACATTATACTCACAAGCTAAAAGGAATGGAGAGAAATGAAAGAAGTGCCTTCATAAGTTATTGACACTTACTTTTAAAATATATCAATAGTATGTTCTCTTAAAAAATATCTATATTGATTTTCACTTTGTAGATCTTGCAATATTTCTTGCACCAACCTTGAGAAAGATACCTTGGGTATAATCAACTCGAGACTCTTATGGACCTCCTAATTTCACAAAGAGTGGCGATGCCTAGTCTCCATCTTCTCTTCTCATGTGTAGCTGGCGTAGGGGGAGCATCTTTCCCATTTAGAGGAGCTTGGCCTTCATCATTGCGTACTGTCATTGATAGATATAGACGAATGAACTAGTGCCTTGTTACGCATCATACTCATAAGGTAGAAAGAATGGAGAGAAATGCCTTCATTTGTAAATGGGACTTACTTTTAAAATATATCAACACTATGAACATTTTAAAAAAGTTACCCAAATCCATCTTTAGCAAAAACCTATCTCTTTAAAACATTGGATTGCTCTAGTTCTCTCATAAACATAAAATGTTATTATATTTCTCAGTTACATATCCGAATCACTTCTATCACCACTTTGTGCTCGATGTTTCGATTTGCTACCGACTCTCTCGTGGGTTGTCAATCATTCTGTATGATGTTCTCTAACTGTGTTATTTTCATATCTTACTTTCTTCACTTCATATATTGCCCTGCGAAGAGTTTCTATATCATTGGATTTCGACTTTATTAATTGTCCTCTTACTTTATCGCTATTCTCTTACTGACTCTCTCCTCGGTTGTCAACTACTCTGTATAATGTTCTCTAGCTGTGCTATTTTTATATCTAAATTTCTTCACTTCATATATTGCCCTATGAACACCTCTATATCATTAGATATGGACTTTCTTAATTTGTCCTCTTACTTTACGTCTATTCTTCTGTACCATTATTAAAGTAACTGTCTCATAGGATTGGAATCTTTGATTCCACCTCCATGTGATGTTGCTTTTTGGAATCCGCATTGAGCTTGCCTGTGAGATCGCTTGATGCCTTGCGTGGATCATATCACCAAACTTCCTTGTTCAGTGAAGTATGAACCATGAGCCTCAAGTATATGATGATTAAAGAACAACATAGGATACCCACAATTAAACTTAAAATATTACATGTACATTTTAATTATAACTAATTAGTGACCACTCTTTCCATATTGTGCATAATGCAATTTGAAGTCCACGCGTGTATCATTGAATTATAAAAGTTTACCACCGGCTCTTTAAATGCATCGGCATTATCAGAATTAAATGTCATGTTATATGAAAGTGTGCATAGATGTATCATATACCACCTCTTGGAAAAAAATATATTAATCCCATCAGAGGCTTGCAGGGCCCTTGTCCGTAGGCCTGCAGAGGCTTGCATTTTAAAGCCCCTGGGGTCCTCGTGCGTTGCGCCTTTGCAATATTTCTTGCACCAATCTTGAGAAAGCTACCTTGGGTATAATCAACTCAGGAGGATTCTTCTAGACCTCCAAATTTCACAAAGAGTGGCAATGCCTAGTCTTCATCTTCTCTTCTTATATGTGTATTTAGCATAGCGGGAGCATATTTCCTATTTGGAGGAGCTTGGCCTTCATCATTAAGTACTATCAATGATAGTATGTTCACTAGATCCAGATGAATGAACTAGTGCTGTGGTACGCCTTATACTCAGAAGCTAAAAGGAATTGAGAGAAATGGAAGAAGTGCCTTTATTTGTAAATGGGAGTTACTATAAGTTATTGATACTTACTTTTAAAATATATCAATAGTATGTTATCTTGAAAAGCATCTATATTCATTTTTGCTTTGTAGATCTTGAAATATTTCTTGCACCAACCTTGAGAAAGATACCTTGGGTATAATCAACTCGAGACTCTTATGGACCTCCTAATTCCACAAAGAGTGGCGATGCCTAGTCTCCATCTTTTCTCATGTGTAGCTAGCATAGGGGGATCATCTTTCCCATTTAGAGGAGCTTGGCCTTCATCATTACGTACTGTCGATAGATATAGATGAATGAACTAGTGCCTTGTTACGCATCATACTCATAAGCTAGAAAGAATGGAGAGAAATGCCTTCATTTGTAAATGGGACTTACTACAAGTTATTGACACTTACTTTTAAAATATATCAACACTATGAACATTTTAAAAAAGTTATCCAAATCCATCTTTAGCAAACACCTATCTCTTTAAAACATTGGATTGCTCCAGTTCTCTCATAAACATGAAATGTTATTTAACCACTTTGTGCTCGATGTTTCGATTTGCTACCGACTCTCTCGTGGGTTGTCAATCATTCTGTATGATGTTCTCTAACTGTGTTATTTTCATATCTTACTTTCTTCACTTCATATATTGCCCTGCAAAGAGTTTCTATATCATTGGATTTGGACTTTATTAATTTGTCCTCTTTCTTTATCGCTATTCTCTTATTGACTCTCTCCTCGGTTGTCAACTACTCTGTATGACGTTCTCTAGCTGTGCTATTTTCATATCTAAATTTCTTCACCTCATATATTGCCCTACGAACACCTCTATATCATTGGATATGGACTTTCTTAATTTGTCCTCTCACTTTACGTCTATTCTTCTATACCATTATTAAAGTAACTGCCTCATAGGATTGGAATCTTTGATTCCACCTTTATGTGATGTTGCTTTTTGGAATCCGCATCGAGCTTGCCTGTGAGATCGCTCGATGCCTTGCGTGGACCATATCACCAAACTTTTTTGTTCAGTGAAGTATGCACCATGACCCTCAAGTATATGATGCATTAAAGAACACAGGATCTCCACAATCAAACTCAAAATATTACATGTACATTTTAATTATAACAAAATAGTGACCACTCTCACCATATTGTGCATAATGCAATTTGAAGTCCACCCCTGTATCATTGAATTATGAAAGTTTACGACCGCCTCTTTAAATGCATCGGCATTATCAGAATTGAATGTCATGTTGTATAAAAGTGTGCATAGATGCATCATATAGCACCTCTTGAAAAAAATATTAAAGAGTGGCGATGCCTAGTTGCCATCTTCTCTTCTCATGTGTAGCTGACCAGCATAGGGGGAGTATCTTTCCCATTTAGAGGAGCTTGGCCTTCATCATTATGTACTATCGATGATAGTACGTTCACTAGATATGGACTAGTGCCTTGGTATGCATCATACTCACAAGCTAGAAAGCATGGAGAGAAATGAAAGAAATGCCTTCATTTGTAAATGGGACTTACTAGACACTTACTTTTAAATTATATCAACACTATGAAAAGTTATCCAAATCCAACTTTAGCAAAAAGTTCTTTCTTTAAAACATTGAGTTCTCTCATAAACGTAAAATGTTATTATATTTCTCAATTACAAATCTGAATCACTTCTATCACCACTTTGTGCTCGATGCTTCGATTTGCTCTACCGACTCTCTCGTGGGTTGTCAATCATTTTGTATGATGGTCTCTAACTGTATTATTTTCATAACTTACTTTCTTCACTTCATATTGGATATGGACTTTATTAATTTGTCCTCTTACTTTGTGTCTATTCTTCTATACCATTATTAAAGTAACTGCCTGATAGGATTGGAATCTTTGATTCCACCTCCATGTGATGTTGCTTTTTGGAATCTGCATGGAGCTTGCCTGTGAGATCGCTCGATGCCTTGTGTGGACCATATCACCAGACTTCCTTGTTCAGTAAAGTATGGACCACCATGAGCCTCAAGTATATGATGCATTAAAGAACACAGGATATCCACAATTAAACTTCAAATATTACATGTACATTTTAATTATAACAAAATAGTGACCACTCTTACCATATTGTGCATAATGCAATTTGAAGTCCCATATCTTACTTTCTTCACTTCATATATTGCCCTCCTGCAAACAGTTTCTATATCATTGGATTTGGACTTTATTAATTTGTCCTAATGCTTTACCGCACACGCTATTCTCTTACCGACTCTCTCCTCGATTGTCAACTACTCTGTATGATGCTCTCCAGCTTTTCATATCTTACTTTCTTCACTTCATATATTGCCCTACGAACGCCTCCATATCTTTGGATATGGACTTTCTTAATTTGTCCTCATACTTTACGTATTCTTCTATACCATTATTAAAGTAACTGCCTCATAGGATTGGAATCTTTGATTCCACCTTCATGTGATGTTGCTTTTTGGAATCCGGATCAAGCTTGCCTGTGAGATCACTCGATACCTTGCGTGGACCATATCACCAAACTTCCTTGTTCAGTAAAGTATGGACCATGAGGCTCATGTATATGATGCATTAAAGAACACAGGATATCCACAATAAAACTTAAAATATTACATGTACATTTTAATTATAACAAAATAGTGACCACTCTTACCATATTAAGCATAATGCCATTTGTACATCCACCCTGTATCATTAAATTATATAAGTTTACCACCGCCTCTTTAAATGTATCGGCATTATCACAATTGAATGTCATGTTTTATAAAAGTGTGCATAGATGTATCATATACCACCTCTTGAAGAAAATATTAAAGAGTGGCAATGCCTAGTCGCCATCTTCTCCTCTCATGTGTAGCTGGCGAGCATAGGGGGAGCATCTTTCCCATTTAGAGGAGCTTGGCCTTTATCATTACATATTATCGGTGATAGTACGTTCACTAGATATGGACGAACAGCATAGGGGGAGCATCTTTCCCATTTAGAGGAGCTTGGCCTTTATCATTACATACTATCGATGATAGTACGTTCACTAGATATGGACGAATGAACTAGTGTCTTGGTATGCATCATACTCACAAGCTAGAAAGAACGGAGAGAAATGAAAGAAATGCCTTCATTTGTAAATGGAACTTACTATAAGTTGTTGACACTTACTTTTAAATTATATCAACAATATGAACATTTTAAAAAAGTTATCCAAATCCAACTTTAGCAGACACCTATTTCTTTAAGACATTGGATCGCTCCAGTTCTCTCATAAACATAAAATGTTATTGTATTGTGGTACACATTATACTCACAAGCTAAAAGGAATGGAGAGAAATTAAAGAAGTGCCTTTATAAGTTATTGACACTTAATTTTAAAATATATCAATAGTATGTTCTCTTAAAAAGTATCTATATTGATTTTTGTTGTGTAGATCTTGCAATATTTCTTACACCAACCTTGAGAAAGATACCTTGGGTATAATCAACTCGAGACTCTTATGGACCTCCTTATTTCACAAAGACTGGCAATGCCTAGTCTCCATCTTCTCTTCTCATGTGTAGCTGGCATAGGGGGAGCATCTTTCCCATTTAGAGGAGCTTGGCCTTCATCATTACGTACCATCGGTGATAGTACGCTCACTAGATATAGGCGAATGAACTAGTGCCTTGGTATGCATCATACTCACAAGTTGGAAAGAATGGAGAGAAATGCCTTCATTTGTAAACGGGACTTACTATAAGTTATTGACACTTACTTTTTAAATATATCGACTATGAACATTTTAGAGAAGTTATCCAAATCCATCTTTAGCAAACACCTATTTCTTTAAAACATAAAATGTCCTCTAGATTATAAACATAAAATGCTATTATATTTCTCAATTACAAATTTGAGTCACTTCTATCACCACGTTGTGCTCGATGTTCATTTTTGTACTGACTCTCTCATGGGATGTCAACCATTCTGTATGCTGTTCTCTAACTGTGCTATTTTCATATCTTACTTTCTTCACTTCATATATTGCCCTACAAACGCCTCTATATCATTGGATATGGACTTTCTTAATTTGTCCTCTTACTTTACGTCTATTCTTCTATACCATTATTAAAGTAACTACCTCATAGGATTGGAATCTTTGATTCCACCTCCAGGTGATGTTACTTTTTGGAATCCGCATTGAGCTTGCCTGTGAGATCGCTCGATGCCTTGCATGGATCATATCACCAAACTTCCTTGTTCAGTGAAGTATGAACCATGAGCCTCAAGTATATGATGCATTAAAGAACAACATAGGATACCCACAATTAAACTTAAAATATTACATGTACATTTTAATTATAACTAAATACTGACCACTCTTTCCATATTGTGCATAATGCAATTTGAAGTCCACGCCTGCATCATTGAATTATAAAAGTTTACCACTGCCCCTTTAAATGCATCGGCATTATCAGAATTAAATGTCATGTTTTATGAAAGTGTGCATAGATGTATCATATACAACCTCTTGGAAAAAAAATATTAATCCCATCAGAGGCCTGCAGGGTCCTTGTCCGTAGGCCTGCATCTAGAGGCTTGCTTTTTAAAGCCCCTAGGGTCCTCGTGCATCGCGCCTTTGTAATATTTCTTGCACCAATCTTGAGAAAGCTACCTTGGGTATGATCAACTCAGGAGGATTCTTCTAGACCTCCGAATTTCACAAAGAGTGGCGATGCCTAGTCTTCATCTTCTCTTCTTATATGTGTATCTAGCATAGCGGGAGCATATTTCCTATTTGGAGGAGCTTGGCCTTCATCATTAAGTACTATCGGTGATAGTATGTTCACTAGATCCAGATAAATGAACTAGTGCTGTGGTACGCATTATACTCAGAAGCTAAAAGGAATTGAGAGAAATGGAAGAAGTGCCTTCATTTCTAAATGGGAGTTACTATAAGTTATTGACACTTACTTTTAAAATATATCAATAGTATGTTATCTTGAAAAGCATCTATATTGATTTTTGCTTTTTGTAGTATGTTATCTTGAAAAGCATCTATATTGATTTTTGCTTTGTAGATCTTGCAATATTTCTTGCACACCAACCTTGAGAAAGATACCTTGGGTATAATCAACTCGAGACTCTTATGGACTCCTAGTCTCCATCTTCTCTTCTCATGTGTAGCTGGCGTAGGGGGAGCATCTGCCCATTTAGAGGAGCTTGGCCTTCATCATTACATACTGTCATTGATAGTACGTTCACTAGACATAGACGAATGAACTAGTGCCTTGTTACGCATCATACTCATAAGCTAGAAAGAATGGAGAGAAATGCCTTCATTTGTAAATGGGACTTACTACAAGTTATTGACACTTACTTTTAAAATATAGAATCGTTTTTTTCTTGGCAGCTCATGCATATCTTGGTTGAGTAAAAAGCAACCCACTGTTGCTACATCTACTCGTGAGGCTGAGTACAGGGCAGTCTTTACAGCTACAGTAGATTGTGTATGGTTGAGGAGACTATTGGCTGATCTTCGTGAGTGTCAGCAGACACCCACTACAATTATCACTGATAGCCAGAGTGCTATGGCCGTGGCACGAAATCCAGTATTTCATGCACGTACCAAGCACATAGAGATTCATTATCACTATATCAGAGAGAGGCTACATGCAGCGGAGATCAGTTTATCTTATTGCCCTACACAGGATAATGTTGCAGATCTATTCACAAAGGCTTTACCTCGAGAAAAGTTTGAAGCTTTCCGCAAAGCTTTGGGCTTACTCTCGTACAGAGAGTGATCTGCTACCTTGTACAGGTTCACACTTCCACTACAGGGGAGATTTGTAGGCATATGCTCACTTATGGTAGTGCTATGTGTGAACAGGGCTTAACCAAGGGCACTTTTTCCCATGTGGTTTTTCCCCTTGGACATCAAGTGTGAAAGGACACTCTAACATATAATATTTTGTACTTCTATATTATATGGATGTGGCACACATGCAAGGGTTGACTTGCATTTTGTAGATACCACACTTTTGGCTCTCTCTCTCTCTCTCTCTCTCTCTCTCTCTCATTTCTATGTGTGAGCTTCTCTACCCTACACCTAACCCTAATGTGCAGGTTTGTGTGTGTGAGTGTGTGAGTCCAACACCCAACAGATATGATCTGAATGAATTGTTATTTAATGATGAGTTCTATATAAGGGATATTTATCCCAGTGTTCTATTGGGTTGACCAGAATATAAGGAACCCTAGAATAAAATTGGATCTTAAGAAAAAGAGCTGTCCTCTACCTTGCGAGATGAGGACATCTCGCATTTTTTAGGTGGGGTAGAATGTAAGATTCCTCCCCAGCCTTCGAGGTATACAGGAGTAAGAATCTCCCTTTCTAATCTTATAATTATTCCCTCTCTAAAACAAAAGAAAGTTTCTGTTTAAAAAAGGAAGACCCTTTCCCTAGAATACTTCTCAGGAGTCCCACCTGTTTTAAGGATTTAGAACAATGAGTTCAGAAGTGAGAATTGGTGTTTTGGGATACCAAGGTTTTGGTTTTCATTCGAGTACGGCCCAAAAGAAGTTCTTTATCTCTTGGGGAGTATAAGAAGTTATCCCCCAGATATTGTGACCCTTATATCTGAATTCAGTGAAAGTAGGTGTCTTAGCCTACAAGCTTCTTTTATCTCCTCATCTCAAAATTCTTAATGTCTTCTATAGAAAAATGTGTCAAACACAAATCATGGAAAGACGATAAAACTTCAGTGGCAAGTTACCGTTGGCTTCTAGGTTACGCTAGCTCCTTCCTTTATATAAGTCGTAACTTTTACTTGTCACTCACAGTAATCTTACTCCCATCAATCTCCTTTCTTTCTTAATCTCCTTCATGGCTTGGCAATAGGAATTAGTTTTATCCCTGATGATTTCTCACCTTCAAGATGCAAGAGAGTCTGTGAAGAAAAACTTTATAGAACAGTATGAGCGCTCACTTTTTCCTCACCTAGGAACTTCTGTAGGTCAGACCAAATGGCAAACCTATCAAATCATAACTAGGGTAACACCTTGGGGTCAGCAGCACTTTCGTAACAATGTCCGCTTGGCCATGGTTATTGAAGCTTTGGGTTTTGGTCCCCGATACTACTGCATCATGAGATCAAGGCATCTTGGGTTTTCTGAGTGGGTCTTCTTACTGGCGTGTTTTCTTCCTCATGAGAAGATATGCCTTTATCTCGTTTTCGGCTTGCCTCTCAAAGGTCCTTTTGTTAGATCACCTCATACCATTGAGATAGGTGCGGCAATAACCAGCAGAATCATTCCCATAGATGAGTTACCCTATACTTGTGCAGCTTGTGAGTGCTGCTTTTGTGACCATATGATGGACGGGCTTATGGAAGTGTAAAGAGTTCTTCTATCTTTACTGTATAAGTTCCGAGAATGAATAAAGTTTAAATCTTGTTCTTATCTTGCTTTCTTTAAGACTTTTCTTGGTGGTTAATCTTGATTAAAATTTTTCTCTAAGTCTCATATTCGTGCATCTTGCAAAATTATCCTAGTTTGCGAGATGAGGACATCTCGCATTTTTTAAGTGGGGTAGAATGTAAGATTCCTTTCCCAACCCCTTTTTGATGTCTAGCATATTCCCCTGTAATCAATTCCTTTTCTGAAATATAAGAGATCTTGTTTGTGGCTGTTTTAACCTAGAGAGAAAAAAAATTTTAGAGAGAGAATATTCAAATTTTGAATATTTTTGGATAGAAAAATATCTCACCTTATTAAAATGAATCCCCCTGAAACAGAAATTCAGAAAGAATTTTCCAATGTGCAATTGGAATTAATTGGAAATAGGTATAAAGAACCTTAGTCTAAGGGTCTAGATTTTCAAAAAAATTTGGATTATGGTCCAATTAAGGTTCCTATGGGCCAATAGCATCAATCTATGTGTAGGGAGGAGATAAATCCAATTTGTAAAAGAAGATACCCAAAAATGAGTAAATGCTCGCATAAGATGAAGAGTTGAAAATGTACAAGGTTTATTAGTAAAAAAACTATGAGCAATAAAATTTTGACACATATGTAAGGAAGGGAAGTTCTTTAAAGAAGGTGCATATTTCACATAAGATGAAGAGTTGAAAATGTACGAGGTTTATTAGTAAAAAAACTATGAGCAATAAAATTTTGACACATATGTAAGAAAGGGGAGTTCTTTAAAGGAGGTACATATTTCACATGCTTGAATGAGTTTTAAACTCAAAAATAATGTGATATTTTTATCTCTCATCTCTCTTGAACCAAACCAGATCAAAATGGAACCAAATCGAATCAAAAAGTAACTAAACTAGGTCCAAATCTAGTCCAAATTCAACCAAACTGACTTGGAAAATTCTAGAATCAGTTTGTTTGGTTAGGAGCTCAATTTTTCCTATAAATAGAAGCCTTCCCTTGTTGAAAAAAATATAGTGTCTTATGCTTTGTTACTCTACTCCACCTAAGCCAAGAACTGTGAATTCTTTAATAATTCACTAGTTTTTGACACTTCTCTCTTTCTTCAATCCCCATTGGTGGCTCCATCAACATACTAAACCAATTGATTGGTTGGGGGCCTCTACCGTGAACAAAGAATCAAGCAAATTATAAGATAAGTATAGTGAATTTTGATCTTTTCTATAATTTCTCAATGATTCTCTCTTCTCAACCCCTCTCAAGCTTGAGAAGCTTAATTGGTATGGTTTTTGAAATGGTATTGAAGTTAATTAATTAATGATAGTAAAGAATAACATAAATTTCCATTTTTGTTTAATTCTAATGGTTTTTCTCTCTCTCTCTCTCACTTAAGAAATGGTCATACTCATGACCCATTCTCAATCCAAATGAAGCTTTTCATAAAGCTTTTTCTTAATCCAAGATTAATCTATGCTTGAGAATAAATTAATAGTTTTTTTTATCTATGCTTTTAGTTTATGATTATTTTTATTTAATCCATTAAGGGTTAATGATCCAATTAGGGATCATTCTAATCATTCCCTTAAAGATAAGCCTTATCTGTAAAATAATTGAGATTTATCAGTTATAGTAGCGAAGCTATGGTAAAATTTTATAAAAATTTACACATAAAATAATTTCATTCAAAGCATGAAAAGAGGACTTCCTATCATATTCTAGGAATTATCATCCTAGATTAATTAAAAGAATTTTATTGTAATCATGGAGGTGTGGAGGTATGCATGTAGATGTAGATGTATAGATATGGATGTGAATGGAGACGTGGATGTATGGATGTAGATGTATAGATGTGGATGTGAATGGAGTTGTGGATGTATGCATGTAGATGTAGATGTATAGATGTGGATGTGAATGTGGAGGTGGATGTATGCATGTAGATGTAGATGTATGGATGTGAATGTGAATGTGGATGTGGATGTATGCATGGAGTTGTGGATGTATGCTTGTAGATATGAATGTATGCATGGAGTTGTGGATGTATGCTTGTAGATATGAATGTATGCTTGTAGATATGAATGTATGCATGTAGATGTGGATGTATGGATGTGAATGTGGATGTGGATGTGGATGTGGATATATGTATGGATGTGAATATATGATATGTGATGTGAAGGAATCTGAAGTGATGAGATGGAAAATGATGTGATGGGATGAGTACACATATAAATGGAATGTGAAATAAGTAATGTGGGTTGATGAGGGATAATGTGGAAAAATGAGAGTTAATATAGAAACTGTATTTGTAAACTGTTTGTAAATGCTGTTTGTAAATGATTGTTTTATGTCAAGAATGCTGGGGAAGCATTTTGGCCGTCTTGTGATTAAGGTCGTGATGATGATAAAGTTGCAACTGCTAACGGAGAGTCAATGAAGGACGTCTCGCATAGCAAGGTCGGCCGAGGTCTTGACCAGCCTCGGTGCGATTAAAATGGTGAGCTTCCGGTACGATGGATGAGGGGCCAAGGAACCGGCCTATGAGTGAAGCGCTAGGTCACCTGCGAAGGATCCTAGAGGGTGCTGACCATACGGTGCTCGGGCTCTGGGTTGCCTAGGATACCCATGCGTGCATCGAGGAAGATATTGGAACAAGAGTAGGAGTTGGTTTCTGAAATCGGGCATGGATCTGGTTGATTGACCTTGCTGGTCTTCAATGGATGAGTCCATGGCTCTTTATATGGATCTGTTGGTTGATCTTGCTGATCTTCAACGAGAGTCCATCTTGATAAGTGATTATATTGCCGAGTATTATGGGCTAGGAACTAGGAAACGGCCCCTGAGTGGACAGGTGGTGAGCATCCTAGTTGCCAATGATGCCATAGATACTCTGATGAAGGAATGATGGGAAAATTACGAATCAACTGGATAAATTGGAAGATGGTGATCAGTGATACTATGGTTTTATTAAAGGATTATTTTGAACTAGTTGAATCTATGAAAAGGCAATTTCATATTGGGTATATGAGTGGTGTGACTAGTTTTATTTTTGCATGAACATCCGGCTAGGGGGCCTTGGAACTCTTTTCCTTGGTACCCGGGACAAAACCTAAGCAAATTCTTAATTGGATCCCATCACTACAGTGGTTGGGCGGTTAGCTAACCCATGGGATCGGATGGGGTTAGGCTGGACTGATGGATCCATAAATCGAGACTCAAACTTTTGTTTTTACGATAGATAAAATAAATCCCGGACAGTAACTGTTCTATGGATAGGAATCAACGGCTGTGCCTTTTGAATGGGGAAAAAAGCATTGATCCCAATGATCCAAGTGCAAGTTTCTTCCTTGATCTGACCAAGTATCTTATAGATGTAATTGGATCAGCTCGATTAGAAATGATCTTGACTACGTTAGAGTAAAAAGTTATCCTGGTGGAATCGCCCGTGGTTTCCGGTAAAGGAATTTTTTTCGGGTTCAGTTTTGGAACAACCGACGGATTAGTCTCTTATCCGGATATCCATGGGTGAGGCCCCGAATGTGGGACCCCTGTCCCACGCGAGAAGTGCTACTTCCACTGCTAGTATCCGAAATCTGTGGCTCGGTGGGAACAGGGATCTTACAGAGTTTCTATATCATTGGATTTGGACTTTATTAATTTGTCCTCTTACTTTATCGCTATTCTCTTACTGACTCTCTCCTTGGTTGTCAACTACTCTGTATGACATTCTCTAGCTGTGCTATTTTCATATCTAAATTTCTTCACTTCATATATTGCCATACGAACACCTCTATATCATTGGATATGGACTTTCTTAATTTGTCCTCTTACTTTACGTCTATTCTTCTATACCATTATTAAAGTAACTGCCTCATAGGATTGGAATCTTTGATTCCACCTTTATGTGATGTTGCTTTTTGGAATCTGCATCGAGCTTGCCTGTGAGATCGCTTGATGCCTTGCGTGGACCATATCACCAAACTTTTTTGTGCAGTGAAGTATGCACCATGACCCTCAAGTATATGATGCATTAAAGAACACAGGATCTCCACAATCAAACTCAAAATATTACATGTACATTTTAATTATAACAAAATAGTGACCACTCTCACCATATTGTGCATAATGCAATTTGAATTCCACCCCTGTATCATTGAATTATGAAAGTTTACCACCGCCTCTTTAAATGCATCGGCATTATCAGAATTGAATGTCATGTTGTATAAAAGTGGGCATAGATGTATCATATACCACCTCTTGAAAAAAATATTAAAGAGTGGCGATGCCTAGTCGCCATCTTCTCTTCTCATGTGTAGCTGCATAGGGGGAGCATATTTCCCATTTAGAGGAGCTTGGCCTTCATCATTATGTACTATCGGTGATAGTACGTTTACTAGATATGGACTAGTGCCTTGGTACACATCATACTCACAAGCTAGAAAGCATGGAGAGAAATGAAAGAAATGCCTTCATTTGTAAATGACACTTACTTTTAAATTATATCAACACTATGAAAAGTTATCCAAATCTAACTTTAGCAAACAATTATTTCTTTAAAACATTGAGTTCTCTCATAAACATAAAATGTTATTATATTTCTCAATTACTTCTATCACCACTTTGTGCTCGATGCTTCGATTTGCTCTATCGACTCTCTCGTGGGTTGTCAATCATTTTGTATGATGGTCTCTAACTGTGTTATTTTCATATCTTACTTCCTTCACTTCATATTGCATATGGACTTTATTAATTTGTCCTCTTACTTTGTGTCTATTCTTCTATACCATTATTAAAGTAACTGCCTCTTAGGATTGGAATCTTTGATTCCACCTCCATGTGATGTTGCTTTTTGGAATCCGCATCGAGCTTGCATGTGAGATCGCTCGATGCCTTGCGTGGACCATATCACCAAACTTCCTTGTTCAGTAAAGTATGGACCATGAGCCTCAAGTATATGATGCATTAAAGAACACAGGATATCCACAATTAAACTTAAAATATTACATGTACATTTTAATTATAATAAAATAGTGACCACTCTTACCATATTTTGCATAATGCAATTTGAAGTCCCATATCTTACTTTCTTCACTTCATATATTGCCCTCTTGCAAACAGTTTCTATATCATTCGATTTGGACTTTTTTTATTTCACTTCATATATTGCCCTCTTGCAAACAGTTTCTTCACTTCATATATTGCCCTCTTGCAAACAGTTTCTATATCATTCGATTTGGACTTTATTAATTTGTCCTAATGCTTTACCGCTATTCTCTTACTGACTCTCTCCTCGGTTGTCAACTACTCTGTATGATGCTCTCCAGCTTTTCATATCTTACTTTCTTCACTTCATATATTGCCCTAGGAACGCCTCCATATCATTGGATATGGACTTTCTTAATTTGTCCTCATATTTTACGTATTCTTCTATACCATTATTAAAGTAACTGCCTCATAGGATTGGAATCTTTGATTCCACCTTCATGTGATGTTGCTTTTTGGAATCCGGATCAAGCTTGCCTGTGATATCGCTCGATGCCTTACGTGGACCATATCACCAAACTTCCTTGTTCAGTAAAGTATGGACCATGAGTCTCAATTACATGATGCATTAAAGAACACAGGATATCCACAATTAAACTTAAAATATTACATGTACATTTTAATTCTAACAAAATAGTGACCACTCTTACCATATTAAGCATAATGCAATTTGACATCCACCCTGTATCATTAAATTATATAAGTTTACCACCGCCTCTTTAAATGTATCGGCATTATCACAATTGAATGTCATGTTTTATAAAAGTGTGCATAGATGTATCATGTACCACCTCTTCTCCTCTCATGTGTAGCCGGCTAGCATAGGGGGAGCATCTTTCCCATTTAGAGGATCTTGGCCTTTATCATTACATACTATAGGTGATAGTACGTTCATTAGATATGGAAGAATAAACTAGTGCCTTGGTACGCATCATACTCACAAGCTAGGAAGAATGGTGAGAAATGAAAGAAATGCCTTCATTTGTAAATGGGAGTTACTATAAGTTATTGACACTTACTTTTAAAATATATCAACACTATGAACATTTTAAAAAAGTTATCCAAATCCAACTTTAGCATACACCTATTTCTTTAAGACATTGGATCGCTCCAGTTCTCTCATAAACATAAAATGTTATTATATTGTGGTACACATTATACTCACAAGCTAAAAGGAACGGAGATAAATGAAAGAAGTGCCTTTATAAGTTATTGACACTTACTTTAAAAATATATCAATAGTATGTTCTCTTAAAAAGTATCTATATTGATTTTCACTTTGTACATCTTGCAATATTTCTTGCACCAACCTTGAGAAAGATACCTTGGGTATAATCAACTCGAGACTCTTATGGACCTCCTAATTTCACAAAGAGTGGCGATGCCTAGTCTCCATCTTCTCTTCTCATGTGTAGCTGGCATAGGTGGAGCATCTTTCCCATTTAGAGGAGCTTGGCCTTCATCATTACGTACTCTCGATAGATATAGATGAATGAACTAGTGCCTTGTTACGCATCACACTCATAAGCTAGAAAGAATGGAGAGAAATGCCTTCATTTGTAAATGGGACTTACTACAAGTTATTGACACTTACTTTTAAAGTATATCAACACTATGAACATTTTAAAAAAGTTACCCAAATCCATCTTTAGCAAACACCTATCTCTTTAAAACATTGGATTGCTCCAGTTCTCTCATAAACATAAAATGTTATTATATTTCTCATTTACATATCCGAATCATTTCTATCACCACTTTGTGCTTGATGTTTCGATTTGCTACCGACTCTCTCGTGGGTTGTCAATCATTCTGTATGATGTTCTCTAACTGTGTTATTTTCATATCTTACTTTCTTCACTTCATATATTGCCCTGCAAAGAGTTTCTATATCATTGGATTTGGACTTTATTAATTTTTCCTCTTACTTTATCGCTATTCTCTTACTGACTCTCTCCTCGGTTGTCAACTACTCTGTATGACGTTCTCTAGCTGTGCTATTTTCATATCTAAATTTCTTCACTTCATATATTGCCCTACGAACACCTCTATATCATTGGATATGGACTTTCTTAATTTGTCCTCTTACTTTACGTCTATTCTTCTATAGCATTATTAAAGTAACTACCTCATAGGATTGAAATCTTTGATTCCACCTTTATGTGATGTTGCTTTTTGGAATCCGCATCGAGCTTGCCTGTGAGATAGCTCGATGCCTTGCGTGGACCATATCACCAAACTTTTTTGTTCAGTGAAGTATGCACCATGACCCTCAAGTATATGATGCATTAAAAAACACAGGATCTCCACAATCAAACTCAAAATATTACATGCACATTTTATTTATAACAAAATAGTGACCACTCTCACCATATTGTGCGTAATGCAATTTGAAGTCCACCCCTGTATCATTGAATTATGAAAGTTTACCACCGCCTCTTTAAATGCATCGGCATTATCAGAATTGAATGTCATGTTGTATAAAAGTGTGCATAGATGTATCATATACCACCTCTTGAAAAAAATATTAAAGAGTGGCGATGCCTAGTCGCCATCTTCTCTTCTCATGTGTAGCTGACCAGCATAGGGGGAGCATCTTTCCCATTTAGAGGAGCTTGGCCTTCATCATTATGTACTATCGGTGATAGTACGTTCACTAGATATGGACTAGTGCCTTGGTACGCATCATACTCACAAGCTAGAAAGCATGGAGAGAAATGAAAGAAATGCCTTCATTTGTAAATGGGACTTACTAGACACTTACTTTTAAATTATATCAACACTATGAAAAGCTATCCAAATCCAACTTTAGCAAAAAATTATTTCTTTAAAACATTGAGTTCTCTCATAAACATAAAATGTTATTATATTTCTCAATTACAAATCTGAATCACTTCTATCACCACTTTGTGCTCGATGCTTCGATTTGCTCTACCGACTCTCTCGTGGGTTGTCAATCATTTTGTATGATGGTCTCTTACTGTATTATTTTCATATCTTACTTTATTCACTTCATATTGGATATGGACTTTATTAATTTGTCCTCTTACTTTGTGTCTATTCTTCTATACCATTATTAAAGTAACTGCCTCATAGGATTAAAATCTTTGATTCCACCTCCATGTGATGTTGCTTTTTGGAATCTGCATGGAGCTTGCCTGTGAGATCGCTCAATGCCTTGCGTGGACTATATCACCAGACTTCCTTGTTCAGTAAAGTATGGACCATGAGCCTCAAGTATATGATGCATTAAAGAACACAGGATATCCACAATTAAACTTAAAATATTACATGTACATTTTAATTATAACAAAATAGTGACCACTCTTACCATATTGTGCATAATGCAATTTGAAGTCCCATATCTTACTTTCTTCACTTCATATATTGCCCTCCTGCAAATAGTTTCTATATCATTGGATTTGGACTTTATTAATTTGTCCTAATGCTTTACCGCGCTATTCTCTTACCGACTCTCTCCTCGGTTGTCAACTACTCTGTATATGATGCTCTCTAGCTTTTCATATCTTACTTTCTTCACTTCATATATTGCCCTACGAACGCCTCCATATCTTTGGATATAGACTTTCTTAATTTGTCCTCATACTTTACGTATTCTTCTATACCATTATTAAAGTAACTGCCTCATAGGATTGGAATCTTTGATTCCACCTTCATGTGATGTTGCTTTTTGGAATCCGGATCAAGCTTGCCTGTGAGATCGCTCCATGCCTTGCGTGGACCATATCACCAAACTTCCTTGTTCAGTAAAGTATGGACCATGAGCCTCAAGTATATGATGCATTAAAGAACACAGGATATCCACAATAAAACTTAAAATATTACATGTACAATTATAACAAAATAGTGACCACTCTTACCATATTAAGCATAATGCAATTTGACATCCACCCTGTATCATTAAATTATATAAGTTTACCACCGCCTCTTTAAATGTATCGGCATTATCACAATTGAATGTCATGTTTTATAAAAGTGTGCATAGATGTATCATATACCACCTCTTGAAGAAAATATTAAAGAGTGGCAATGCCTAGTCGTCGCCATCTTCTCCTCTCATGTGTAGCTGGCGAGCATAGGGGGAGCATCTTTCCCATTTAGAGGAGCTTGGCCTTTATCATTTCATACTATCGATGATAGTACGTTCACTAGATATGGACGAACAGCATAGGGGGAGCATCTTTCCCATTTAGAGGAGCTTGGCCTTTATCATTACATACTATCGATGATAGTACGTTCACTAGATATGGACGAATGAACTAGTGTCTTGGTACGCATCATACTCACAAGCTATAAAGAATGGAGAGAAATGAAACAAATGCCTTCATTGTAAATGGGACTTACTATAAGTTGTTGACACTTACTTTTAAATTATATCAACACTATGAACATTTTAAAAAAGTTATCCAAATCCAACTTTAGCAGACACCTATTTCTTTAAGACATTGGATCGCTCCAATTCTCTTATGAACATAAAATGTTATTATATTGTGGTACACATTATACTCACAAGCTAAAAGGAACGGAGAGAAATTAAAGAAGTGCCTTCATAAGTTATTGACACTTACTTTTAAAATATATCAATAGTATGTTCTATTAAAAAGTATCTATATTGATTTTCACTTTGTAGATCTTGCAATATTTCTTGCACCAACCTTGAGAAAGATACCTTGGGTATAATCAACTCGAGACTCTTATGGACCTCCTAATTTCACAAAGAGTGGCGATGCCTAGTCTCCATCTTCTCTTCTCATGTGTAGCTGGCATAGGGGGAGTATCTTTCCCATTTAGAGGAGCTTGGCCTTCATCATTATGTACCATCGGTGATAGTACTCTCACTAGATATAGACGAATGAACTAGTGCCTTGGTATGCATCATACTCACAGGTTGGAAAGAATGGAGAGAAATGCCTTCATTTGTAAATGGGACTTACTATAAGTTATTGACACTTACTTTTAAAATATATCGACTATGAACATTTTAGAAAAGTTATCCAAATCCATCTTTAGCAAACACCTATTTCTTTAAAACATAAAATGTCCTCTAGAGCATTAACATAAAATGCTATTATATTTCTCAATTACAAATTTGAGTCACTTCTATCACCACGTTGTGCTCGATGTTCGTTTTGGTACTACTCTCTCATGGGATGTCAACCATTCTGTATGATGTTCTCTAACTATGCTATTTTCATATCTTACTTTCTTCACTTCATATATTGCCCTACGAACGCCTCTATATCATTGGATATGGACTTTCTTAATTTGTCCTCTTACTTTACGTCTATTCTTCTATACCATTATTAAAGTAACTACCTCATAGGATTGGAATCTTTGATTCCACCTCCAGGTGATGTTGCATTTTGGAATCCGCATTGAGCTTGCCTGTGAGATCGCTCGATGCCTTGCGTGGATCATATCACCAAACTTCCTTGTTCAGTGAAGTATGAACCATGAGCTTCAAGTATATGATGCATTAAAGAACAACATAGGATACCCACAATTAAACTTAAAATATTACATGTAGATTTTAATTATAACTAAATAGTGACCACTCTTTCCATATTGTGCATAATGCAATTTGAAGTCCACGCCTGCATCATTGAATTATAAAAGTTTACCACTGCCTCTTTAAATGCATCGGCATTATCAGAATTAAATGTCATGTTTTATGAAAGTGTGCATAGATGTATCATATACCACCTCTTGGAAAAATAAATATTAATCCCATCAGAGGCTTGCAGGGCCCTTGTCCGTAGGCCTGCATCTAGAGGCTTGCTTTTTAAAGCCCCTAGGGTCCTCATGCGTCACGCCTTTGCAATATTTCTTGCACCAATCTTGAGAAAGCTACCTTGGGTATAATCAACTCAGGAGGATTTTTCTAGACCTTCGAATTTCACAAAGAGTGGCGATGCCTAGTCTTCATCTTCTCTTCTTATATGTGTGTCTAGCATAGCGGGAGTATATTTCATATTTGGAGGAGCTTGGCCTTCATCATTAAGTACTATCGGTGATAGTATGTTCACTAGATCCAGATAAATGAACTAGTGTTGTGGTACGCATTATACTCAGAAGCTAAAAGGAATTGAGAGAAATGGAAGAAGTGCCTTCATTTCTAAATGGGAGTTACTATAAGTTATTGACACTTACTTTTAAAATATATCAATAGTATGTTATCTTGAAAAGCATCTATATTGATTTTTGCTTTGTAGATCTTGCAATATTTCTTGCACCAACCTTGAGAAAGATACCTTGGGTATAATCAACTCGAGACTCTTATGGACCTCCTAATTCCACAAAGAGTGGCGATGCCTAGTCTCCATCTTCTCTTCTCATGTGTAGCTGGCATAGGGGGATCATCTTTCCCATTTAGAGGAGCTTGGCCTTCATCATTATGTACTGTCGATAGATATAGATGAATGAACTAGTGCCTTGTTACGCATCATACTCATAAGCTAGAAAGAATGGAGAGAAATGCCTTCATTTGTAAATGGGACTTACTACAAGTTATTGACACTTACTTTTAAAATATATCAACACTATGAACATTTTAAAAAAGTTACCCAAATCCGTCTTTAGCAAACACCTATCTCTTTAAAACATTGGATTGCTCTAGTTCTCTCATAAACATAAAATGTTATTATATTTCTCAGTTACATATCCGAATCACTTCTATCACCACTTTGTGCTTGATGTTTCGATTTGCTACCGACTCTCTCGTGGGTTGTCAATCATTCTGTATGATGTTCTCTAACTGTGTTATTTTCATATCTTACTTTCTTCACTTCATATATTGCCCTGCAAAGAGTTTTTATATCATTAGATTTGGACTTTATTAATTTGTCCTCTTACTTTATCGCTATTCTCTTACTGACTCTCTCCTCGGTTGTCAACTACTCTGTATGACGTTCTCTATCTGTGCTATTTTCATATCTAAATTTCTTCACTTCATATATTGCCCTACAAACACCTCTATATCATTGGATATGGACTTTCTTAATTTGTCCTCTTACTTTACGTCTATTCTTCTATAGCATTATTAAAGTAACTGCCTCATAGGATTGGAATCTTTGATTCCACCTTTATGTGATGTTGCTTTTTGGAATCCGCATCCATCTTGCCTGTGAGATCGCTCGATGCCTTGCGTGGACCATATCACCAAACTTTTTTGTTCAGTGAAGTATGCACCATGACCCTCAAGTATATGATGCATTAAAGAACACAGGATCTCCACAATCAAACTCAAAATATTACATGTACATTTTAATTATAACAAAATAGTGACCACTCTTACCATATTGTGCATAATGCAATTTGAAGTCCACCCCTCTATCATTGAATTATGAAAGTTTACGACCGCCTCTTTAAATGCATCGGCATTATCAGAATTGAATGTCATGCTGTATAAAAGTGTGCATAGATGTATCATATACCACCTCTTGAAAAAAATATTAAAGAGTGGCGATGCCTAGTCGTCATCTTCTCTTCTCATGTATAGCTGACCAGCATAGGGGGAGTATCTTTCCCATTTAGAGGAGCTTGGCCTTCATCTTTATGTACTATCGATGATAGTACGTTCACTAGATATGGACTAGTGCCTTGGTACGCATCATACTCACAAGCTAGAAAGCATGGAGAGAAATGAAAGAAATGCCTTCATTTGTAAATGGGACTTACTAGACACTTACTTTTAAATTATATCAACACTATGAAAAGTTATCCAAATCCAACTTTAGCAAAAAATTATTTCTTTAAAACATTGAGTTCTCTCATAAACATAAAATGTTATTATATTTCTCAATTACAAATCTGAATCACTTCTATCACCACTTCGTGCTCGATGCTTCGATTTGCTCTACCGACTCTCTCGTGGGTTGTCAATCATTTTGTATGATGGTCTCTAACTGTATTATTTTCATATCTTACTTTCTTCACTTCATATTAGATATGGACTTTATTAATTTGTCCTCTTACTTTGTGTCTATTCTTCTATACCTGCATTATTAAAGTAACTGCCTCATAGGATTAAAATCTTTGATTCCACCTCCATGTGATGTTGCTTTTTGGAATCTGCATGGAGCTTGCCTGTGACATCACTCGATGCCTTGCGTGGACCATATCACCAGACTTCCTTGTTCAGTAAAGTATGGACCATGAGCCTCAAGTATATGATGCATTAAACAACACAGGATATCCACAATTAAACTTAAAATATTACATGTACATTTTAATTATAACAAAATAGTGACCACTCTTACCATATTGTGCATAATGCAATTTGAAGTCCCATATCTTACTTTTTTCACTTCATATATTGCCCTCTTGCAAACAGTTTCTATATCATTGGATTTGGACTTTATTAATTTGTCCTAATGCTTTACCGCACGCGCTATTCTCTTACCGACTCTCTCCTCGGTTGTCAACTACTCTGTATGATGCTCTCTAGCTTTTCATATCTTACTTTCTTCACTCCATATATTGCCCTACGAATGCCTCCATATCATTGGATATGGACTTTCTTAATTTGTCCTCATACTTTACGTATTCTTCTATACCATTATTAAAGTAACTGCCTCATAGGATTGGAATCTTTGATTCCACCTTCATGTGATGTTGCTTTTTGGAATCCGGATCAAGCTTGCCTGTGAGATCGCTCGATGCCTTGCGTGGACCATATCACCAAAATTCCTTGTTCAGTAAAGTATGGACCATGAGCCTCAAGTATATGATGCATTAAAGAACACAGGATATCCACAATAAAACTTAAAATATTACATGTACATTTTAATTATAACAAAATAGTGACCACTCTTACCATATTAAGCATAATGCAATTTGACATCCACCCTGTATCATTAAATTATATAAGTTTACCACCGCCTCTTTAAATGTATCGGCATTATCACAATTGAATGTCATGTTTTATAAAAGTGTGCATAGATGTATCATATACCACCTCTTGAAGAAAATATTAAAGAGTGGCAATGCCTAGTCACCATCTTCTCCTCTCATGTGTAGCTGGCGAAGCATAGGGGGAGCATCTTTCCGATTTAGAGGAGCTTGGCCTTTATCATTACATACTATCGGTGATAGTACGTTCACTAGATATGGACGAACAGCATAGGGGGAGCATCTTTTCCATTTAGAGGAGCTTGGCCTTTATCATTACATACTATCGATGATAGTACGTTCACTAGATATGGACGAATGAACTAGTGTCTTGGTACGCATCATACTCACAAGCTAGAAAGAACGGAGAGAAATGAAAGAAATGCCTTCATTTGTAAATGGAACTTACTATAAGTTGTTGACACTTACTTTTAAATTATATCAACACTATGAACATTTTAAAAAGGTTATCCAAATCCAACTTTAGCAGACACCTATTTCTTTAAGACATTGGATCGCTCCAGTTCTCTCATAAACATAAAATGTTATTGTATTGTGGCACACATTATACTCACAAGCTAAAAAGAATGGAGAGAAATTAAAGAAGTGCCTTCATAAGTTATTGACACTTACTTTTAAAATATATCAATAGTATGTTCTCTTAAAAAGTATCTATATTGATTTTCGCTGTGTAGATCTTGCAATATTTCTTGCACCAACCTTGAGAAAGATACCTTGGGTATAATCAACTCGAGACTCTTATGGACCTCCTAATTTCACAAAGACTGGCGATGCCTAGTCTCCATCTTCTCTTCTCATGTGTAGCTGGCATAGGGGGAGCATCTTTCCCATTTAGGGGAGCTTGGCCTTCCTCATTACGTACCATCGGTGATAGTACGCTCACTAGATAAAGAAGAATGAACTAGTGCCTTGGTATGCATCATACTCACAAGTTGGCAAGAATGGAGAGAAATGCCTTCATTTGTGCTCGATGTTCGTTTTGGTACTGACTCTCTCATGGGATGTCAACCATTCTGTATGATGTTCTCTAACTATGCTATTTTCATATCTTACTTTCTTTACTTCATATATTGCCCTATGAACACCTCTATATCATTGGATATGGACTTTCTTAATTTGTCCTCTTACTTTACGTCTATTCTTCTATACCATTATTAAAGTAACTACCTCATAGGATTGGAATCTTTGATTCCACCTCTAGGTGATGTTACTTTTTTGAATCCGCATTGAGCTTGCCTGTGAGATCGCTCGATGCCTTGCGTGGATCATATCACCAAACTTCCTTGTTCAGTGAAGTATGAACCATGAGCCTCAAGTATATGATGCATTAAAGAACAACATAGGATACCCACAATTAAACTTAAAGTATTACATGTACATTTTAATTATAACTAAATAGTGACCACTCTTTCCATATTGTGCATAATGCAATTCGAAGTCCACGCCTGCATCATTGAATTATAAAAGTTTACCACTGCCTCTTTAAATGCATCGGCATTATCAAAATTAAATGTCATGTTTTATGAAAGTGTTCATAGATGTATCATATACCACCTCTTGGAAAAAAAATATTAATCCCATCAGAGGCCTGCAGGGCCCTTGTCCGTAGGCCTACATCTAGAGGCTTGCTTTTTAAAGCGCCTAGGGTCCTCGTGCGTCACGCCTTTGCAATATTTCTTGCACCAATCTTGAGAAAGCTACCTTGGGTATAATCAACTCACGAGGATTCTTCTAGACCTCCGAATTTCACAAAGAGTGGCGATGCCTAGTCTTCATCTTCTCTTCTTATATGTGTATCTAGCATAGCAGGAGCATATTTCCTATTTGGAGGAGCTTGGCCTTCATCATTAAGTACTATCGGTGATAGTATGTTCACTAGATCAAGATAAATGAACTAGTGCTGTGGTACGCATTATACTCAGAAGCTAAAAGGAATTGAGAGAAATGGAAGAAGTGCCTTCATTTCTAAATGGGAGTTACTATAAGTTATTGACACTTACTTTTAAAATATATCAATAGTATGTTATCATGACATTTAATTCTGATAATGCCGATGCATTTAAAGAGGCGGTGGTAAACTTTTATAATTCAATGATGCACGCGTGGACTTCAAATTGCATTATGCACAATATGGAAAGAGTGGTCACTGTTTAGTTATAATTAAAATGTACATGTAATATTTTAAGTTTAATTATGGGTATCCTATGTTGTTCTTTAATGCATCATATACTTGAGGCTCATGGTTCATACTTCACTGAACAAGGAAGTTTGGTGATATGATCCACGCAAGGCATCGAGCGATCTCACAGGCAAGCTCAATGCGGATTCCAAAAAGTAACATCACCTGGAGGTGGAATCAAAGATTCCAATCCTATGAGGTAGTTAAACACACTATTGATATATTTTAAAAGTAAGTGTCAATAACTTATGAAGGCACTTCTTTCATTTCTCTCCGTTCCTTTTAGCTTGTGAGTATAATGTGTACCACAATATAATAACATTTTATGTTTATGAGAGAACTGGAGCGATCTAATGTCTTAAAGAAATAGGTGTCTGCTAAAGTTGGATTTGGGTAACTTTTTTAAAATGTTCATAGAGTTGATATATTTTAAAAGTAAGTGTCAATAACTTATAGTAAGTCCCATTTACAAATGAAGGCATTTCTTTCATTTCTCTCCATTCTTCCTAGCTTGTGAGTATGATGCGTACCAAGGCACTAGTTTATTCGTCCATATCTGGTGAACGTACTATCACCTATAGTATGTAATGATAAAGGCCAAGCTCCTCTAAATGGGAAAAATGCTCCCCCTATGCTGGCCGGCTACACATGAGGGGAGAAGATGGCAACTAGGCATTGCCACTTTAATATTATTTTCAAGAGGTGGTATATGATACATCTATGCACACTTTTATAAAACATGACATTCAATTGTGATAATGCCGATACATTTAAAGAGGCGGTGGTAAACTTATATAATTTAATGATATAGGGTGGATGTCAAATTGCATTATGCTTAATATGGTAAGAGTGGTCACTATTTTGTGAGAAGTAAATGTACATGTAATATTTTAAGTTTAATTGTGGATATCCTGTGTTCTTTAATGCATCATGTAATTGAGACTCATGGTCCATACTTTACTGAACAAGGAAGTTTGGTGATATGGTCCACGCAAGGCATCGAGCGATATCACAGGCAAGCTTGATCCGGATTCCAAAAAGCAACATCACATGAAGGTGGAATCAAAGATTCCAATCCTATGAGGCAGTTGCTTTAATAATGGTATAGAAGAATACGTAAAGTATGAGGACAAATTAAGAAAGTCCATATCCAATGATATGGAGGCGTTCGTAGGGCAATATATGAAGTGAAGAAAGTAAGATATGAAAAGCTGGAGAGCATCATACAGAGTAGTTGACAACCGAGGAGAGAGTCAGTAAGCAAATAGCGGTAAAGCATTAGGACAAATTAATAAAGTCCAAATCGAATGATATAGAAACTGTTTGCAAGAGGGCAATATATGAAGTGAAGAAAGTAAGATATGGGACTTCAAATTGCATTATGCGAAATATGGTAAGAGTGGTCACTATTTTATTATAATTAAAATGTACATGTAATATTTTAAGCTTAATTGTGGATATCCTATGTTCTTTAATGTATTATATACTTGAGGCTCATGGTCCATACTTTACTGAACAAGGAAGTTTGGTGATATGGTCCACGCAAGGCATCGAGCGATCTCACATGCAAGCTCGATGCGGATTCCAAAAAGCAACATCACATGGAGGTGGAATCAAAGATTCCAATCCTATGAGGCAGTTACTTTTATAATGGTATAGAAGAATAGACACAAAGTAAGAGGACAAATTAATAAAGTCCATATGCAATATGAAGTGAAGAAAGTAAGATATGAAAATAACACAATTAGAGACCATCATACAAAATGATTGACAACCCACGAGAGAGTCGATAGAGCAAATCGAAGCATCGAGCACAAAGTGGTGATAGAAGTGACTCAGATTTGTAATTGAGAAATATAATAACATTTTATGTTTATGAGAGAACTCAATGTTTTAAAGAAATAATTGTTTGCTAAAGTTGGATTTGGATAACTTTTCATAATGTTGATATAATTTAAAAGTAAGTGTCAACAACTTATAGTAAGTCCCATTTACAAATGAAGGCATTTCTTTCATTTCTCTCCATGCTTTCTAGCTTGTGAGTATGATGCCTACCAAGGCACTAGTCCATATCTAGTGAACGTACTATCACCGATAGTACATAATGATGAAGGCCAAGCTCCTCTAAATGGGAAAGATGCTCCCCCTATGCTGGTCAGCTACACATGAGAAGAGAAGATGGCGACTAGCCATCGCCACTCTTTAATATTTTTTTCAAGAGGTGGTATATAATACATCTATGCACACTTTTATACAACATGACATTCAATTCTGATAATGCCGATGCATTTAAAGAGGTGGTGGTAAACTTTCATAATTCAATGATACAGGGGTGGAATTCAAATTGCATTATGCACAATATGGTGAGAGTGGTCACTATTTTGTTATAATTAAAATGTGCATGTAATATTTTGAGTTTGATTGTGGAGATCCTGTGTTCTTTAATGCATCATATACTTGAGGGTCATGGTGCATACTTCACTGAACAAAAAAGTTTGGTGATATGGTCCACGCAAGGCATCGAGCGATCTCACAGGCAAGCTCGATGCGGATTCCAAAAAGCAACATCACATAAAGGTGGAATCAAAGATTCCAATCCTATGAGGCAATTACTTTAATAATGGTATAGAAGAATAGACGTAAAGTGAGAGGACAAATTAAGAAAGTCCATATCCAATGATATAGAGGTGTTCGTAGGGCAATATATGCAGTGAAGAAATTTAGATATGAAAATAGCACAGCTAGAGAACGTCATACAGAGTAGTTGACAACCGAGGAGAGAGTGAGTAAGAGAATAGCAATAAAGTAAGAGGACAAATTAATAAAGTCCAAATCCAATGATATAGAAACTCTTTGCAGGGAAATATATGAAGTGAAGAAAGTAAGATATGAAAATAACACAGTTAGAGAACATCATACAGAATGATTGACAACCCACGAGAGAGTCGGTAGCAAATCGAAACATTGAGTACAAAGTGGTGATAGAAGTGATTTGGATATGTAATTGAGAAATATAATAACATTTTATGTTTATGAGAGAACTGGAGCAATCCAATGTTTTAAAGAGATAGGTGTTTGCTAAAGACGGATTTGGGTAACTTTTTTAAAATGTTCATAGTGTTGATATATTTTAAAAGTAAGTGTCAATAACTTGTAGTAAGTCCCATTTACAAATGAAGGCATTTCTCTCCATTCTTTTTAGCTTATGAGTATGATGCGTAACAAGGCACTAGTTCATTCGTCTATGTCTAGTGAACGTACTATCAACGACAGTATGTAATGATGAAGGCCAAGCTCCTCTAAATGGGCAAGATGCTCCCCCTACGCCAGCTACACATGAGAAGAGAAGATGGAGACTAGGAGTCCACAAGATTCTCGAGTTGTTTATACCCAAGGTATCTTTCTCAAGGTTGGTGTGCAAGAAATATTGCAAGATCTACAAAGCAAAAATCAATATAGATGCTTTTCAAGATAACATACTACAAAGCAAAAATCAATATAGATGCTTTTCAAGATAACATACTATTGATATATTTTAAAAGTAAGTGTCAATAACTTATAGTAACTCCCATTTAGAAATGAAGGCACTTCTTCCATTTCTCTCAATTCCTTTTAGCTTCGTAGTATAATGCATACCACAGCACTAGTTCATTTATTTGGATCTACTGAACATACTATCACCGATAGTACTTAATGATGAAGGCCAAGCTCCTCCAAATAGGAAATATGCTCCCGCTATGCTAGATACACATATAAGAAGAGAAGATGAAGACTAGGCATCACCACTCTTTGTGAAATTTGGAGGTCTAGAAGAATCCTCCTGAGTTGATTATACCCAAGGTAGCTTTCTCAACATTGGTGCAAGAAATATTGCAAAGGCGCGACGCACGAGGACCCTAGGGGCTTTAAAAAGCAAGCCTCTAGATGCAGGTCTACGGACAAGGGCCCTGTAGGCCTCTGATGGGATTAATATTTTTTTTCCAAGAGGTGGTATATGATACATCTATGCACACTTTCATAAAACATGACATCTAATTCTGATAATGCCGATGCATTTAAAGAGGCAGTGGTAAACTTTTATAATTCAATGATGCAGGCGTGGACTTCAAATTGCATTATGCACAATATGGAAAGAGTGGTCACTATTTAGTTATAATTAAAATGTACATGTAATATTTTAAGTTTAATTATGGGTATCCTATGTTGTTCTTTAATGCATCATATACTTGAGGCTCATGGTTCATATTTCACTGAACAAGGAAGTTTGGTGATATGATCCACGCAAGGCATCGAGCGATCTCACAGGCAAGCTCAATGCGGATTCCAAAAAGTAACATCACCTGGAGGTGGAATCAAAGATTCCAATCCTATGAGGTAGTTACTTTAATAATGGTATAGAAGAATAGATGTAAAGTAAGAGGACAAATTAAGAAAGTCCATATCCAATGATATAGAGGCGTTCGTAGGGCAATATATGAAGTGAAGAAAGTAAGATATGAAAATAGCAAAGTTAGAGAACATCATATAGAATGGTTGACATCCCATGAGAGAGTCAGTACCAAAACGAACATGGAGCACAACGTGGTGATAGAAGTGACTCAAATTTGTAATTGAGAAATATAATAGCATTTTATGTTTATGCTCTAGAGGACATTTTATGTCTTAAAGAAATAGGTGTTTGCTAAAGATGGATTTGGATAACTTTTCTAAAATGTTCATAGTCGATATATTTTAAAAGTAAGTGTCAATAACTTATAGTAAGTCCCGTTTACAAATGAAGGCATTTCTCTCCATTCTTTCAAACTTGTGAGTATGATGCATACCAAGGCACTAGTTCATTTGCCTATATCTAGTGAGCGTACTATCACCGATGGTACGTAATGATGAAGGCCAAGCTCCTGTAAATGGGAAAGATGCTCCCCCTATGTCAGCTACACATGAGAAGAGAAGATGGAGACTAGGCATCGCCAGTCTTTGTGAAATTAGGAGGTCCATAAGAGTCTCGAGTTGATTATACCCAAGGTATCTTTCTCAAGGTTGGTGCAAGAAATATTGCAAGATCTACACAGCGAAAATCAATATAGATACTTTTTAAGAGAACATACTATTGATATATTTTAAAAGTAAGTGTCAATAACTTATGAAGGCACTTCTTTAATTTCTCTCCATTCCTTTTAGCTTGTGAGTATAATGTGTACCACAATACAATAACATTTTATGTTTATGAGAGAACTGGAGCGATCCAATGTCTTAAAGAAATAGGTGTCTGTTAAAGTTGGATTTGGATAACTTTTTTTAAATGTTCATAGTGTTGATATAATTTAAAAGTAAGTGTCAACAACTTATAGTAAGTTCCATTTACAAATGAAGGCATTTCTTTCATTTCTCTCCGTTCTTTCTAGCTTGTGAGTATGATGCGTACCAAGACACTAGTTCATTCATCCATATCTAGTGAACGTACTATCATCGATAGTATGTAATGATAAAGGCCAAGCTCCTCTAAATGGGAAAGATGCTCCCCCTCCCCCTATGCTGTTCGCCCATATCTAGTGAACGTACTATCACCGATAGTATGTAATGATAAAGGCCAAGCTCCTCTAAATCGGAAAGATGCTCCCCCTATGCTTCGCCAGCTACACATGAGAGGAGAAGATGGTGACTAGGCATTGCCACTCTTTAATATTTTCTTCAAGAGGTGGTATATGATACATCTATGCACACTTTTATAAAACATGACATTCAATTGTGATAATGCCGATACATTTAAAGAGGCGGTGGTAAACTTATATAATTTAATGATACAGGGTGGATATCAAATTGCATTATGCTTAATATGGTAAGAGTGGTCACTATTTTGTTATAATTAAAATGTACATGTAATATTTTAAGTTTTATTGTGGATATCCTGTGTTCTTTAATGCATCATATACTTGAGGCTCATGGTCCATACTTTACTGAACAAGGAAGTTTGGTGATATGGTCCACGCAAGGCATCGAGCGATCTCACAGGCAAGCTTGATCCGGATTCCAAAAAGCAACATCACATGAAGGTGGAATCAAAGATTCCAATCCTATGAGGCAGTTACTTTAATAATGGTATAGAAGAATACGTAAAGTATGAGGACAAATTAAGAAAGTCCATATCCAATGATATGGAGGCGTTCGTAGGGCAATATATGAAGTGAAGAAAGTAAGATATGAAAAGCTAGAGAGCATCATACAGAGTAGTTGACAACCGAGGAGAGAGTCGGTAAGAGAATAGCGTGTGCGGTAAAGCATTGGGACAAATTAATAAAGTCCAAATCTAATGATATAGAAACTGTTTGCAGGAGGGCAATATATGAAGTGAAGAAAGTAAGATATGGGACTTCAAATTGCATTATGCACAATATGGTAAGAGTGGTCACTATTTTGTTATAATTAAAATGTACATGTAATATTTTAAGTTTAATTGTGGATATCCTGTGTTCTTTAATGCATCATACTTGAGGCTCATGGTCCATACTTTACAGAACAAGGAAGTCTGGTGATATGGTCCATGCAAGGCATCGAGCGATCTCACAGGCAAGCTCCATGCAGATTCCAAAAAGCAACATCACATGGAGGTGGAATCAAAGATTCCAATCCTATGAGGCAGTTACTTTAATAATGGTATAGAAGAATAGACACAAAGTAAGAGGACAAATTAATAAAGTCCATATCCAATATGAAGTGAAGAAAGTAAGATATGAAAATAATACAGTTAGAGACCATCATACAAAATGATTGACAACCCACGAGAGAGTCGGTAGAGCAAATTGAAGCATCGAGCACAAAGTGGTGATAGAAGTGATTCAGATTTGTAATTGAGAAATATAATAACATTTTATGTTTATGAGAGAACTCAATGTTTTAAAGAAATAATTTTTTGCTAAAGTTGGATTTGGATAACTTTTCATAGTGTTGATATAATTTAAAAGTAAGTGTCTAGTAAGTCCCATTTACAAATGAAGGCATTTCTTTCATTTCTCTCCATGCTTTCTAGCTTGTGAGTATGATGCGTACCAACGCACTAGTCCATATCTAGTGAACGTACTATCATCGATAGTACATAATGATGAAGGCCAAGCTCCTCTAAATGGGAAAGATACTTCCCCTATGCTGGTCAGCTATACATGAGAAGAGAAGATGGCGACTAGGCATCGCCACTCTTTAATATTTTTTTCAAGAGGTGGTATATGACACAAACAACATGACATTCAATTCTGATAATGCCGATGCATTTCAAGAGGCGGTGGTAAACTTTCATAATTCAATGATACAGGGGTGGACTTCAAATTGCATTATGCATAATATGGTGAGAGTGGTCACTATTTTGTTATAATTAAAATGTACATGTAATATTTTGAGTTTGATTGTGGAGATCCTGTGTTCTTTAATGCATCATATACTTGAGGGTCATGGTGCATACTTCACTGAACAAAAAAGTTTGGTGATATGGTCCACGCAAGGCATCGGGCGATCTCACAGGCAAGCTCGATGCGAATTCCAAAAAGCAACATCACATAAAGGTGGAATCAAAGATTCCAATCCTATGAGGCAGTTACTTTAATAATGCTATAGAAGAATAGACATAAAGTAAGAGGACAAATTAAGAAAGTTCATATCCAATGATATAGAGGTGTTCGTAGGGCAATATATGAAGTGAAGAAATTTAGATATGGCACAGCTAGAGAACGTCATACAGAGTAGTTGACAACCGAGGAGAGAGTCAGTAAGAGAATAGCGATAAAGTAAGAGGACAAATTAATAAAGTCCAAATCCAATGATATCGAAACTCTTTGCAGGGCAATATATGAAGTGAAGAAAGTAAGATATGAAAATAACACAGTTAGAGAACATCATACAGAATGATTGACAACCCACGAGAGAGTCGGTAGCAAATCGAAACATCGAGCACAAAGTGGTGATAGAAGTGATTCGGATATGTAATTGAGAAATATAATAACATTTTATGTTTATGAGAGAACTGGAGCAATCCAATGTTTTAAAGAGATAGGTGTTTGCTAAAGATGGATTTGGGTAACTTTTTTAAAATGTTCATAGTGTTGATATATTTTAAAAGTAAGTGTCAATAACTTGTAGTAAGTCCCATTTACAAATGAAGGCATTTCTCTCCATTCTCTCTAGCTTATGAGTATGATGCGTAACAAGGCACTAGTTCATTCATCTATATCTATCGACAGTATGTAATGATGAAGGCCAAGCTCCTCTAAATGGGAAAGATGATCTCCCTATGCCAGCTACACGTGAGAAGAGAAGATGGAGACTAGGCATCGCCACTCTTTGTGGAATTAGGAGGTCCATAAGAGTCTCGAGTTGATTATACCCAAGGTATCTTTCTCAAGGTTGGTGCAAGAAATATTGCAAGATCTACAAAGCAAAAATCAATATAGATGCTTTTCAAGATAACATACTATTGATATATTTTAAAAGTAAGTATCAATAACTTATAGTAACTCCCATTTACAAATAAAGGAACTTCTTCCATTTCTCTCAATTCCTTTTAGCTTCTGAGTATAAGGCGTACCACAGCACTAGTTCATTCATCTGGATCTAGTGAACATACTATCATCGATAGTACTTAATGATGAAGGCCGAGCTCCTCCAAATAGGAAATATGCTCCCGCTATGCTAGATACACATATAAGAAGAGAAGATGAAGACTAGGCATCGCCACTCTTTGTGAAATTCGGAGGTCTAGAGGTATCCTCCTGAGTTGATTATACCCAAGGTAGCTTTCTCAAGATTGGTGCAAGAAATATTGCAAAGGCGCGATGCACGAGGACCCTAGGGGCTTTAAAATGCAAGCCTCTGCAGGCCTACGGACAAGGGCCCTGCAAGCCTCTGATGGGATTAATATATTTTTTTCCGAGAGGTGGTATATGATACATCTATGCACACTTTCATATAACATGACATTTAATTCTGATAATGCCGATGCATTTAAAGAGGCGGTGGTAAACTTTTATAACTCAATGATGCACGCGTGGACTTCAAATTGCATTATGCACAATATGGAAAGAGTGGTCACTATTTAGTTATAATTAAAATGTACATGTAATATTTTAAGTTTAATTGTGGGTATCCTATGTTGTTCTTTAATGCATCATATACTTGAGGCTCAAGGTTCATACTTCACTGAACAAGGAAGTTTGGTGATATGATCCACGCAAGGCATCGAGCGATCTCACAGGCAAGCTCGATGCGGATTCCAAAAAGCAACATCACATAAAGGTGGAATCAAAGATTCCAATCCTATGAGGCAGTTACTTTAATAATGGTATAGAAGAATAGACGTAAAGTGAGAGGACAAATTAAGAAAGTCCATATCCAATGATATAGAGGTGTTCGTAGGGCAATATTGGAAGTGAAGAAATTTAGATATGAAAATAGCACAGCTAGAGAACGTCATACAGAGTAGTTGACAACCGAGGAGAGAGTCAGTAAGAGAATAGCGATAAAGTAAGAGGACAAATTAATAAAGTCCAAATCCAATGATATAGAAACTCTTTGCAGGGCAATATATGAAGTGAAGAAAGTAAGATATGAAAATAACACAGTTAGAGAACATCATACAGAATGATTGACAACCCATGAGAGAGTCGGTAGCAAATCGAAACATCGAGCACAAAGTGGTGATAGAAGTGATTCGGATATGTAACTGAGAAATATAATAACATTTTATGTTTATGAGAGAACTAGAGCAATCCAATGTTTTAAAGAGATAGGTGTTTGCTAAAGATGGATTTGGGTAACTTTTTTAAAATGTTCATAGTGTTGATATATTTTTAAAGTAAGTGTCAATAACTTGTAGTAAATCCCATTTACAAATGAAGGCATTTCTCTCCATTCTTTCTAGCTTATGAGTATGATGCGTAACAAGGCACTAGTTCATTCGTCTATATCTATCAACGACGGTACGTAATGATGAAGGCCAAGCTCCTCTAAATGGGAAAGATGCACCCCCTATGCCAGCTACACATGAGAAGAGAAGATGGAGACTAGGCATCGCCACTCTTTGTGAAATTAGGAGGTCCATAAGAGTCTCGAGTTGATTATACCCAAGGTATCTTTCTCAAGGTTGGTGCAAGAAATATTGCAAGATCTACAAAGTGAAAATCAATATAGATATTTTTTAAGAGAACATACTATTGATATATTTTAAAAGTAAGTGTCAATAACTTATGAAGGCACTTCTTTCATTTCTCTCCATTCCTTTTAGCTTGTGAGTATAATGTGTACCACAATATAATAACATTTTATGTTTATGAGAGAACTGGAGCGATCCAATGTCTTAAAGAAATAGGTGTCTGCTAAAGTTGGATTTGGGTAACTTTTTTAAAATGTTCATAGTGTTGATATATTTTAAAAGTAAGTGTCAATAACTTATAGTAAGTCCCATTTACAAATGAAGGCATTTCTTTCATTTCTCTCCATTCTTCCTAGCTTGTGAGTATGATGCATACCAAGGCACTAGTTTATTCGTCCATATTTATTGAACGTACTATCACCTATAGTATGTAATGATAAAGGCCAAGCTCCTCTAAATGGGAAAGATGCTCCGCCTATGCTGGCCAGCTACACATGAGGGGAGAAGATGGCGACTAGGCATTGCCACTTTAATATTTTTTTCAAGAGGCGGTATATGATACATCTATGCACACTTTTATAAAACATGACATTCAATTGTGATAATGCCGATACAGCGGTGGTAAACTTATATAATTTAATGATACAGGGTGGATGACAAATTGCATTATGCTTAATATGGTAAGAGTGGTCACTATTTTGTTATAATTAAAATGTACATGTAATATTTAAAGTTTAATTGTGGATATCCTGTGTTCTTTAATGCATCATGTAATTGAGACTCATGGTCCATACTTTACTGAACAAGGAAGTTTGGTGATATGGTCCACGCAAGGCATCGAGCGATATCACAGGCAAGCTTGATCCGGATTCCAAAAAGCAACATCACATGAAGGTGGAATCAAAGATTCCAATCCTATGAGGCAGTTTGATATAGAGAAATACATAAAATATGAGGACAAATTAAGAAAGTCCATATCCAATGATATGGAGGCGTTCGTAGGGCAATATATCAAGTGAAGAAAGTAATATATGAAAAGCTGGAGAGCATCATACAACCGAGGAGAGAGTCAGTAAGAGAATAGCGGTAAAGCATTAGGACAAATTAATAAAGTCCAAATCGAATGATATAGAAGCTGTTTGCAAGAGGGCAATATATGAAGTGAAGAAAGTAAGATATGGGACTTCAAATTGCATTATGCAAAATATGGTAAGAGTGGTCACTATTTTATTATAATTAAAATGTACATGTAATATTTTAAGTTTAACTGTGGATATCCTGTGTTCTTTAATGCATCATATACTTGAGGCTCATGGTCCATACTTTACTGAACAAGGAAGTTTGGTGATATGGTCCACGCAAGGCATCGAGCGATCTGACATGCAAGCTCGATGCGGATTCCAAAAAGCAACATCACATGGAGGTGGAATCAAAGATTCCAATCCTATGAGGCAGTTACTTTTATAATGGTATAGAAGAATAGACACAAAGTAAGAGGACAAATTAATAAAGTCCATATGCAATATGAAGTGAAGAAAGTAAGATATGAAAATAACACAGTTAGAGACCATCGTACAAAATGATTGACAACCCACGAGAGAGTCGGTGATAGAAGTGACTCAGATTTGTAATTGAGAAATATAATAACATTTTATGTTTATGAGAGAACTCAATGTTTTAAAGAAATAATTGTTTGCTAAAGTTGGATTTGGATAACATTTCATAGTGTTGATATAATTTAAAAGTAAGTGTCAACAACTTATAGTAAGTCCCATTTTCTAGCTTGTGAGTATGATGCCTACCAAGGCACTAGTCCATATCTAGTGAACGTACTATCACCGATAGTACATAATGATGAGGGCCAAGCTCCTCTAAATGGGAAAGATGCTCCCCCTATGCTGGTCAGCTACACATGAGAAGAGATGGCGACTAGCCATCGCCACTCTTTAATATTTTTTTCAAGAGGTGGTATATGATACATCTATGCACACTTTTATACAACATGACATTCAATTCTGATAATGCCGATGCATTTAAAGAGGCGGTGGTAAACTTTCATAATTCAATGATACAGGGGTGGACTTCAAATTGCATTATGCACAATATGGTGAGAGTGGTCACTATTTTGTTATAATTAAAATGTGCATGTAATATTTTGAGTTTGATTGTGGAGATCCTGTGTTCTTTAATGCATCATATACTTGAGGGTCATGGTGCATACTTCACTGAACAAAAAAGTTTGGTGATATGGTCCACGCAAGGCATCGAGCGATCTCACAGGCAAGCTCGATGCGGATTCCAAAAAGCAACATCACATAAAGGTGGAATCAAAGATTCCAATCCTATGAGGCAGTTACTTTAATAATGGTATAGAAGAATAGACGTAAAGTGAGAGGACAAATTAAGAAAGTCCATATCCAATGATATAGAGGTGTTCGTAGGGCAATATTGGAAGTGAAGAAATTTAGATATGAAAATAGCACAGCTAGAGAACGTCATACAGAGTAGTTGACAACCGAGGAGAGAGTCAGTAAGAGAATAGCGATAAAGTAAGAGGACAAATTAATAAAGTCCAAATCCAATGATATAGAAACTCTTTGCAGGGCAATATATGAAGTGAAGAAAGTAAGATATGAAAATAACACAGTTAGAGAACATCATCCAGAATGATTGACAACCCACGAGAGAGTCGGTAGCAAATCGAAACATCGAGCACAAAGTGGTGATAGAAGTGATTCGGATATGTAACTGAGAAATATAATAACATTTTATGTTTATGAGAGAACTGGAGCAATCTAATGTTTTAAAGAGATAGGTGTTTGCTAAAGACGGATTTGGGTAACTTTTTTAAAATGTTCATAGTGTTGATATATTTTTAAAGTAAGTGTCAATAACTTGTAGTAAGTCCCATTTACAAATGAAGGCATTTCTCTCCATTCTTTCTAGCTTATGAGTATGATGCGTAACAAGGCACTAGTTCATTCGTCTATGTCTAGTGAACGTACTATCAACGACAGTATGTAATGATGAAGGCCAAGCTCCTCTAAATGGGCAAGATGCTCCCCCTATGCCAGCTACACATGAGAAGAGAAGATGGAGACTAGGAGTCCATAAGAGTCTCGAGTTGATTATACCCAAGGTATCTTTCTCAAGGTTGGTGTGCAAGAAATATTGCAAGATCTACAAAGCAAAAATCAATATAGATGCTTTTCAAGATAACATACTACAAAGCAAAAATCAATATAGATGCTTTTCAAGATAACATACTATTGATATATTTTAAAAGTAAGTGTCAATAACTTATAGTAACTCCCATTTAGAAATGAAGGCACTTCTTCCATTTCTCTCAATTCCTTTTAGCTTATGAGTATAATGCGTACCACATCACTAGTTCATTTATCTGGATCTAGTGAACATACTATCACCGATAGTACTTAATGATGAAGGCCAAGCTCCTCCAAATAGGAAATATGCTCCCGCTATGCTAGATACACATATAAGAAGAGAAGATGAACATTAGGCATCGCCACTCTTTGTGAAATTCGGAGGTCTAGAAGAATCCTCCTGAGTTGATTATACCCAAGGTAGCTTTCTCAACATTGGTGCAAGAAATATTGCAAAGGCGCGACGCACGAGGACCCTAGGGGCTTTAAAAAGCAAGCCTCTAGATGCACGCCTACGGACAAGGGCCCTGTAGGCCTCTGATGGGATGAATATTTTTTTTCCAAGAGGTGGTATATGATACATCTATGCACACTTTCATAAAACATGACATTTAATTCTGATAATGCCGATGCATTTAAAGAGGCAGTGGTAAACTTTTATAATTCAATGATGTAGGCGTGGACTTCAAATTGCATTATGCACAATATGGAAAGAGTGGTCACTATTTAGTTATAATTAAAATGTACATGTAATATTTTAAGTTTAAATGTGGGTATCCTATGTTGTTCTTTAATGCATCATATACTTGAGGGTCATGGTTCATACTTCACTGAACAAGGAAGTTTGGTGATATGATCCACGCAAGGCATCCAGCGATCTCACAGGCAAGCTCAATGCGGATTCCAAAATGCAACATCACATGGAGGTGGAATCAAAGATTCCAATCCTATGAGACAGTTACTTTAATAATGGTACAGAAGAATAGACGTAAAGTAAGAGGACAAATTAAGAAAGTCCATATCCAATGATATAGAGGCGTTCGTAGGGCAATATATGAAGTGAAGAAATTTAGATATAAAAATAGCACAGCTAGAGAGCGTCATACAGAGTAGTTGACAACCAAGGAGAGAGTCAGTACCAAAACGAACATCGAGCACAACGTGGTGATAGAAGTGACTCAAATTTGTAATTGAGAAATATCATAGCATTTTATGTTTATGCTCTAGAGGACATTTTATGTTTTAAAGAAATAGGTGTTTGCTAAAGATGGATTTGGATAACTTTTCTAAAATGTTCATAGTCGATATATTTTAAAAGTAAGTGTCAATAACTTATAGTAAGTCCCGTTTACAAATGAAGGCATTTCTCTCCATTCTTTCCAACTTGTGAGTATGATGCATACCAAGGCACTAGTTCATTTGCCTATATCTAGTGAGCGTACTATCACCGATGGTACGTAATGATGAAGGCCAAGCTCCTCTAAATGGGAAAGATGCTGCCCCTATGCCAGCTACACATGAGAAGAGAAGATGGAGACTAGGCATCGCCAGTCTTTGTGAAATTAGGAGGTCCATGAGAGTCTCGAGTTGATTATACCCAAGGTATCTTTCTCAAGGTTGGTGCAAGAAATATTGCAAGATCTACACAGCGAAAATCAATATAGATACTTTTTAAGAGAACATACTATTGATATATTTTAAAAGTAAGTGTCAATAACTTATGAAGGCACTTCTTTAATTTCTCTCCATTCCTTTTAGCTTGTGAGTATACTGTGTACCACAATACAATAACATTTTATGTTTATGAGAGAACTGGAGCGATCCAATGTCTTAAAGAAATAGGTCTCTGCTAAAGTTGGATTTGGATAACTTTTTTAAAATGTTCATAGTGTTGATATAATTTAAAAGTAAGTGTCAACAACTTATAGTAAGTTCCATTTACAAATGAAGGCATTTCTTTCATTTCTCTCCATTCTTTCTAGCTTGTGAGTATGATGCGTACCAAGACACTAGTTCATTCGTCCATATCTAGTGAACATACTATCATCGATAGTATGTAATGATAAAGGCCAAGCTCCTCTAAATGGGAAAGATGCTCCCCCTATGTTGTTCGTCCATATCGAGTGAACGTACTATCACCGATAGTATGTAATGATAAACGCCAAGCTCCTCTAAATGGGAAAGATGCTCCCCCTATGCTCGCGAGCTACACATGAGAGGAGAAGATGGCGACTAGGCATTGCCACTCTTTAATATTTTCTTCAAGAGGTGGTATATGATACATCTATGCACACTTTTATAAAACATGACATTCAATTGTGATAATGCCGATACATTTAAAGAGGTGGTGGTAAACTTATATAATTTAATGATACAGGGTGGATGTCAAATTGCATTATGCTTAATATGGTAAGAGTGGTCACTATTTTGTTATAATTAAAATGTACATGTAATATTTTAAGTTTTATTGTGGATATCCTGTGTTCTTTAATGCATCATATACTTGAGGCTCATGGTCCATACTTTACTGAACAAGGAAGTTTGGTGATATGGTCCACGCAAGGCATCGAGCGATCTCACAGGCAAGCTTGATCCGGATTCCAAAAAGCAACATCACATGAAGGTGGAATCAAAGATTTCAATCCTATGAGGCAGTTACTTTAATAATGGTATAGAAGAATACGTAAAGTATGAGGACAAATTAAGAAACTCCATATCCAATGATATGGAGGCGTTTGTAGGGCAATATATGAAGTGAAGAAAGTAAGATATGAAAAGCTAGAGAGCATCATACAGAGTAGTTGACAACCGAGGAGAGAGTCGGTAAGAGAATAGCGTGTGCGGTAAAGCATTAGGACAAATTAATAAATTCCAAATCCAATGATATAGAAACTGTTTGCAGGAGGGCAATATATGAAGTGAAGAAAGTAAGATATGGGACTTCAAATTGCATTATGCACAATATGGTAAGAGTGGTCACTATTTTGTTATAATTAAAATGTACATGTAATATTTTAAGTTTAATTGTGGATATCCTGTGTTCTTTAATGCATCATATACTTGAGGCTCATGGTCCATACTTTACTGAACAAGGAAGTCTGGTGATATGGTCCACGCAAGGCATCGAGCGATCTCACAGGCAAGCTCCATGCAGATTCCAAAAAGCAACATCACATGGAGGTGGAATCAAAGATTCCAATCCTATGAGGCAGTTACTTTAAGAATGGTATAGAAGAATAGACAAAAAGTAAGAGGACAAATTAATAAAGTCCATATCCAATATGAAGTGAAGAAAGTAAGATATGAAAATAATACAGTTAGAGACCATCATACAAAATGATTGACAACCCACGAGAGAGTCGGTAGAGCAAATCGAAGCATCGAGCACAAAGTGGTGATAGAAGTGATTCAGATTTGTAATTGAGAAATATAATAACATTTTATGTTTATGAGAACTTAATGTTTTAAAGAAATAATTTTTTGCTAAAGTTGGATTTGGATAAATTTTCATAGTGTTGATATAATTTAAAAGTAAGTGTCTAGTAAGTCCCATTTACAAATGAAGGCATTTCTTTCATTTCTCTCCATGCTTTCTAGCTTGTGAGTATGATGTGTACCAAGGCACTAGTCCATATCTAGTGAACGTACTATCATCGATAGTACATAATGATGAAGGCCAAGCTCCTCTAAATGGGAAAGATACTCCCCCTATGCTGGTCAGCTATACATGAGAAGAGAAGATGGCGACTAGGCATCGCCACTCTTTAATTATTTTTTCAAGAGGTGGTATATGATACATACAACATGACATTCAATTCTGATAATGCCTATGCATTTAAAGAGGCGGTGGTAAACTTTCATAATTCAATGATACAGGGGTGGACTTCAAATTGCATTATGCACAATATGGTGAGAGTGGTCACTATTTTGTTATAATTAAAATGTACATGTAATATTTTGAGTTTGATTGTGGAGATCCTGTGTTCTTTAATGCATCATATACTTGAGGGTCATGGTGCATACTTCACTGAACAAAAAAGTTTGGTGATATGGTCCATGCAAGGCATCGAGCGATCTCACAGCAGGCAAGCTCCGATGCGGATTCCAAAAAGCAACATCACATAAAGGTGGAATCAAAGATTCCAATCCTATGAGGCGGTTACTTTAATAATGCTATAGAAGAATAGACGTAAAGTAAGAGGACAAATTAAGAAAGTCCATATCCAATGATATAGAGGTGTTCGTAGGGCAATATATGAAGTGAAGAAATTTAGATATGAAAATAGCACAGCTAGAGAACGTCATACAGAGTAGTTGACAACCGAGGAGAGAGTCAGTAAGAGAATAGCGATAAAGTAAGAGGACAAATTAATAAAGTCCAAATCCAATGATATCGAAACTCTTTGCAGGGCAATATATGAAGTAAAGAAAGTAAGATATGAAAATAACACAGTTAGAGAACATCATACAGAATGATTGACAACCCAAGAGAGAGTCGGTAGCAAATGGAAACATTGAGCACAAAGTGGTGATAGAAGTGATTCGGATATGTAATTGAGAAATATAATAACATTTTATGTTTATGAGAGAATTGGAGCAATCCAATGTTTTAAAGAGATAGGTGTTTGCTAAAGATGGATTTGGGTAACTTTTTTAAAATGTTCATAGTGTTGATATATTTTAAAAGTAAGTGTCAATAACTTGTATTAAGTCCCATTTACAAATGAAGGCATTTCTCTCCATTCTCTCTAGCTTATGAGTATGATGCGTAACAAGGCACTAGTTCATTCATCTATATCTATCGACAGTATGCAATGATGAAGGCCAAGCTCCTCTAAATGGGAAATATGATCCCCCTATGCCAGCTACACATGAGAAGAGAAGATGGAGACTAGGCATCGCCACTCTTTGTGGAATTAGGAGGTCCATAAGAGTCTCGAGTTGATTATACCCAAGGTATCTTTCTCAAGGTTGGTACAAGAAATATTGCAAGATCTACAAAGCAAAAATGAATATAGATGCTTTTCAAGATAACATACTATTGATATATTTTAAAAGTAAGTATCAATAACTTATAGTAACTCCCATTCACAAATAAAGGAACTTCTTCCATTTCTCTCAATTCCTTTTAGCTTCTGAGTATAATGCGTACCACAGCACTAGTTCATTCATCTAGATCTAGTGAACATACTATCATCGATAGTACTTAATGATGAAGGCCAAGCTCCTCCAAATAGGAAATATGCTCCCGCTATGCTAGACACACATATAAGAAGAGAAGATGAAGACTAGGCATCGCCACTCTTTGTGAAATTTGGAGGTCTAGAAGAATCCTCCTGAGTTGATTATACCCAAGGTAGCTTTCTCAAGATTGGTGCAAGAAATATTGCAAAGACGCGACGCACGAGGACCCCAGGGGCTTTAAAATGCAAGCCTCTGCAGGCCTACGGACAAGGGCCCTACAAGCCTCTGATGGGATTAATATATTTTTTTCCGAGAGGAGGTGGTATATGATACATCTATGCACACTTTCATATAACATGACATTTATTTCTGATAATGCCGATGCATTTAAAGAGGCGGTGGTAAACTTTTATAATTCAATGATGCACGCGTGGACTTCAAATTGCATTATGCACAATATGGAAAGAGTGGTCACTATTTAGTTATAATTAAAATGTACATGTAATATTTTAAGTTTAATTGTGGGTATCCTATGTTGTTCTTTAATGCATCATATACTTGAGACTCAAGGTTCATACTTCACTGAACAAGGAAGTTTGGTGATATGATCCACGCAAGGCATCGAGCGATCTCACAGGCAAGATCAATGCGGATTCCAAAAAGCAACATCACATGGAGGTGGAATCAAAGATTCCAATCCTATCAGACAGTTACTTTAATAATGGTACAGAAGAATAGACGTAAAGTAAGAGGACAAATTAAGAAAGTCCATATCCAATGATATAGAGGTGTTCGTAGGGCAATATATGAAGTGAAGAAATTTAGATATAAAAATAGCACAGCTAGAGAACGTCATACAGAGTAGTTGACAACCGAGGAGAGAGTCAGTAAGAGAATAGCGATAAAGTAAGAGGACAATTAATAAAGTCCAAATCCAATGATATAGAAACTCTTTGCAGGGCAATATATGAAGTGAAGAAAGTAAGATATGAAAATAACACAGTTAGAGAACATCATACAGAATGATTGACAACCCACGAGAGAGTCGGTAGCAAATCGAAACATCGAGCACAAAGTGGTGATAGAAGTGATTCGGATATGTAACTGAGAAATATAATAACATTTTATGTTTATGAGAGAACTAGAGCAATCCAATGTTTTAAAGAGATAGGTGTTTGCTAAAGATGGATTTGGGTAACTTTTTTAAAATGTTCATAGTGTTTATATATTTTAAAAGTAAGTGTCAATAACTTGTAGTAAGTCCCATTTACAAATGAAGGCATTTCTCTCCATTCTTTCTAGCTTATGAGTATGATGCGTAACAAGGCACTAGTTCATTCGTCTATATCTATAAACGACAGTACGTTATGATGAAGGCCAAGCTCCTCTAAATGGGAAAGATGATCCCCCTATGCCAGCTACACATGAGAAGAGAAGATGGAGACTAGGCATCGCCACTCTTTGTGAAATTAGGAGGTCCATAAGAGTCTCGAGTTGATTATACCCAAGGTATCTTTCTCAAGGTTGGTGCAAGAAATATTGCAAGATCTACAAAGTGAAAATCAATATAGATATTTTTTAAGAGAACATACTATTGATATATTTTAAAAGTAAGTGTCAATAACTTATGAAGGCACTTCTTTCATTTCTCTCCGTTCCTTTTAGCTTGTGAGTATAATGTGTACCACAATATAATAACATTTTATGTTTATGAGAGAACTCAGCGATCCAATGTCTTAAAGAAATAGGTGTCTGCTAAAGTTGGATTTGGGTAACTTTTTTGAAATGTTCATAGTGTTGATATATTTTAAAAGTAAGTGTCAATAACTTATAGTAAGTCCCATTTACAAATGAAGGCATTTCTTTCATTTCTCTCCATTCTTCCTAGCTTGTGAGTATGATGCGTACCAAGGCACTAGTTTATTCGTCCATATTTAGTGAACGTACTATCACCTATAGTATGTAATGATAAAGGCCAAGCTCCTCTAAATGGGAAAGATGCTCCCCCTATGCTGGCTGGCTACACATGAGGGGAGAATATGGCGACTAGGCATTGCCACTTTAATATTTTTTTCAAGAGGCGGTATATGATACATCTATGCACACTTTTATAAAACATGACATTCAATTGTGATAATGTCGATACAGCGGTGGTAAACTTATATAATTTAATGATACAGGGTGGATGTCAAATTGCATTATGCTTAATATGGTAAGAGTGGTCACTATTTTGTTAGAATTAAAATGTACATGTAATATTTTAAGTTTAATTGTGGATATGTTGTGTTCTTTAATGCATCATGTAATTGAGACTCATGGTCCATACTTTACTGAACAAGGAAGTTTGGTGATATGGTCCACGCAAGGCATCGAGCGATATCACAGGCAAGCTTGATCCGGATTCCAAAAAGCAACATCACATGAAGGTGGAATCAAAGATTCCAATCCTATGAGGCAGTTACTTTAATAATGGTATAGAAGAATACGTAAAGTACGAGGACAAATTAAGAAAGTCCATATCCAATGATATGGAGGCGTTCGTAGGGCAATATATGAAGTGAAGAAAGTAAGATATGAAAAGCTGGAGAGCATCATACAGAGTAGTTGACAACCGAGGAGAGAGTCGGTAAGCGAATAGCGGTAAAGCATTAGGACAAATTAATAAAGTCCAAATCGAATGATATAGAAACTGTTTGCAAGAGGGCAATATATGAAGTGAAGAAAGTAAGATATGGGACTTCAAATTGCATTATGCGAAATATGGTAAGAGTGGTCACTATTTTATTATAATTAAAATGTACATGTAATATTTTAAGTTTAACTGTGGATATCCTGTGTTCTTTAATGCATCATATACTTGAGGCTCATGGTCCATACTTTACTGAACAAGGAAGTTTGGTGATATGGTCCACGCAAGGCATCGAGCGATCTGACATGCAAGCTTGATGCGGATTCCAAAAAGCAACATCACATGGAGGTGGAATCAAAGATTCCAATCCTATGAGGCAGTTACTTTTATAATGGTATAGAAGAATAGACACAAAGTAAGAGGACAAATTAATAAAGTCCATATGCAATATGAAGTGAAGAAAGTAAGATATGAAAATAACACAGTTAGAGACCATCATACAAAATGATTGACAACCCACGAGAGAGTCGATAGAGCAAATCGAAGCATCGAGCACAAAGTGGTGATAGAAGTGACTCAGATTTGTAATTGAGAAATATAATAACATTTTATGTTTATGAGAGAACTCAATGTTTTAAAGAAATAATTGTTTGCTAAAGTTGGATTTGGATAAATTTTCATAGTGTTGATATAATTTAAAAGTAAGTGTCAACAACTTATAGTAAGCCCATTTACAAATGAAGGCATTTCTTTCATTTCTCTCCATGCTTTCTAGCTTGTGAGTATGATGCCTACCAAGGCACTAGTCCATATCTAGTGAACGTACTATCACCGATAGTACATAATGATGAGGGCCAAGCTCCTCTAAATGGGAAAGATGCTCCCCCTATGCTGGTCAGCTACACATGAGAAGAGAAGATGGCAACTAGCCATCGCCACTCTTTAATATTTTTTTCAAGAGGTGGTATATGATACATCTATGCACACTTTTATACAACATGACATTCAATTCTGATAATGCCGATGCATTTAAAGAGGCGGTGGTAAACTTTCATAATTCAATGATACAGGGGTGGACTTCAAATTGCATTATGCACAATATGGTGAGAGTGGTCACTATTTTGTTATAATTAAAATGTGCATGTAATATTTTGAGTTTGATTGTGGAGATCCTGTGTTCTTTAATGCATCATATACTTGAGGGTCATGGTGCATACTTCACTGAACAAAAAAGTTTGGTGATATGGTCCACGCAAGGCATCGAGCGATCTCACAGCAGGCAAGCTCGATGCGGATTCCAAAAAGCAACATCACATAAAGGTGGAATCAAAGATTCCAATCCTATGAGGCAGTTACTTTAATAATGGTATCGAAGAATAGACGTAAAGTGAGAGGACAAATTAAGAAAGTCCATATCCAATGATATAGAGGTGTTCGTAGGGCAATATATGAAGTGAAGAAATTTAGATATAAAAATAGCACAGCTAGAGAACGTCATACAGAGTAGTTGACAACCGAGGAGAGAGTCAGTAAGAGAATAGCGATAAAGTAAGAGGACAAATTAATAAAGTCCAAATCCAATGATATAGAAACTTTTCAGGGCAATATATGAAGTGAAGAAAGTAAGATATGAAAATAAAGCAGTTAGAGAACATCATACAGAATGATTGACAACCCACGAGAGAGTCGGTAGCAAATCGAAACATTGAGTACAAAGTGGTGATAGAATTGATTTGGATATGTAATTGAGAAATATAATAACATTTTATGTTTATGAGAGAACTGGAGCAATCCAATGTTTTAAAGAGATAGGTGTTTTCTAAAGACGGATTTGGGTAACTTTTTTAAAATGTTCATAGTGTTGATATATTTTAAAAGTAAGTGTCAATAACTTGTAGTAAGTCCCATTTACAAATGAAGGCATTTCTCTCCATTCTTTCTAGCTTATGAGTATGATGCGTAACAAGGCACTAGTTCATTCGTCTATGTCTAGTGAACGTACTATCAACGACAGTATGTAATGATGAAGGCCAAGCTCCTCTAAATGGGCAAGATGCTCCCCCTACGCCAGCTACACATGAGAAGAGAAGATGGAGACTAGGAGTCCATAAGAGTCTCGAGTTGATTATACCCAAGGTATCTTTCTCAAGGTTGGTGTGCAAGAAATATTTCAAGATCTACAAAGTAAAAATCAATATAGATGCTTTTCAAGATAACATACTACAAAGCAAAAATCAATATAGATGCTTTTCAAGATAACATACTATTGATATATTTAAAAAGTAAGTGTCAATAACTTATAGTAACTCCCATTTAGAAATGAAGGCACTTCTTACATTTCTCTCAATTCCTTTTAGCTTCTGAGTATAATGCGTACCACAGCACTAGTTCATTTATCTGGATCTAGTGAACATACTATCACCGATAGTACTTAATGATGAAGGCCAAGCTCCTCCAAATAGGAAATATGCTCCCGCTATGCTAGATACACATATAAGAAGAGAAGATGAAGACTAGGCATCGCCACTCTTTGTGAAATTCGGAGGTCTAGAAGAATCCTCCTGAGTTGATTATACCCAAGGTAGCTTTCTCAAGATTGGTGCAAGAAATATTGCAAAGGCGCGACGCACGAGGACCCTAGGGGCTTTAAAAAGCAAGCCTCTAGATGCAAGCCTACGGACAAGGGCCCTGTAGGCCTCTGATGGGATTAATATTTTTTTTCCAAGAGGTGGTATATGATACATCTATGCACACTTTCATAAAACATGACATTTAATTCTGATAATGCCGATGCATTTAAAGAGGCAGTGGTAAACTTTTATAATTCAATGATGTAGGCGTGGACTTCAAATTGCATTATGCACAATATGGAAAGAGTGGTCACTATTTAGTTATAATTAAAATGTACATGTAATATTTTAAGTTTAAATGTGGGTATCCTATGTTGTTCTTTAATGCATCATATACTTGAGGGTCATGGTTCATACTTCACTGAACAAGGAAGTTTGGTGATATGATCCACGCAAGGCATCGAGCGATCTCACAGGCAAGCTCAATGCGGATTCCAAAAAGCAACATCACATGGAGGTGGAATCAAAGATTCCAATCCTATGAGGTAGTTACTTTAATAATGATATAGAAGAATAGACGTAAAGTAAGAGGACAAATTAAGAAAGTCCATATCCAATGATATAGCGGCGTTCGTAGGGCAATATATGAAGTGAAGAAAGTAAGATATGAAAATAGCACAGTTAGAGAACATCATACAGAATGGTTGACATCCCATGAGAGAGTCAGTACCAAAACGAACATCGAGCACAACGTGGTGATAGAAGTGACTCAAATTTGTAATTGAGAAATATAATAGCATTTTATGTTTATTCTCTATAGACATTTTATGTTTTAAAGAAATAGGTGTTTGCTAAAGATGGATTTGGATAACTTTTCTAAAATGTTCATAGTCGATATATTTTAAAAGTAAGTGTCAATAACTTATAGTAAGTCCCGTTTACAAATGAAGGCATTTCTCTCCATTCTTTCCAACTTGTGAGTATGATGCATACCAAGGCACTAGTTCATTCGCCTATATCTAGTGAGCGTACTATCATCGATGGTACGTAATGATGAAGGCCAAGCTCCTCTAAATGGGAAAGATGCTGCCCCTATGCCAGCGACACATGAGAAGAGAAGATGGAGACTAGGCATCGCCAGTCTTTGTGAAATTAGGAGGTCCATAAGAGTCTCGAGTTGATTATACCCAAGGTATCTTTGTCAAGGTTGGTGCAAGAAATATTGCAAGATCTACACAGCGAAAATCAATATAGATACTTTTTAAGAGAACATACTATTGATATATTTTAAAAGTAAGTGTCAATAACTTATGAAGGCACTTCTTTAATTTCTCTCCATTCCTTTTAGCTTGTGAGTATAATGTGTACCACAATACAATAACATTTTATGTTTATGAGAGAACTGGGGCGATCCAATGTCTTAAAGAAATAGGTCTCTTCTAAAGTTGGATTTGGATAACTTTTTTAAAATGTTCATAGTGTTGATATAATTTAAAAGTAAGTGTCAACAACTTATAGTAAGTTCCATTTACAAATGAAGGCATTTCTTTCATTTCTCTCCGTTCTTTCTAGCTTGTGAGTATGATGCGTACCAAGACACTAGTTCATTCATCCATATCTAGTGAACGTACTATCATCGATAGTATGTAATGATAAAGGCCAAGCTCCTCTAAATGAGAAAGATGCTCCCCCTATGCTGTTCGTCCATATCTAGTGAACGTACTATCACCAATAGTATGTAATGATAAAGGCCAAGCTCCTCTAAATGGGAAAGATGCTCCCCCTATGCTCGCCAGCTACACATGAGAGGAGAAGATGGCGACTAGGCATTGCCACTCTTTAATATTTTCTTCAAGAGGTGGTATATGATACATCTATGCACACTTTTATAAAACATGACATTCAATTGTGATAATGCCGATACATTTAAAGAGGCGGTGGTAAACTTATATAATTTAATGATACAGGGTGGATGTCAAATTGCATTATGCTTAATATGGTAAGAGTGGTCACTATTTTGTTATAACTAAAATGTACATGTAATATTTTAAGTTTTATTGTGGATATCATGTGTTCTTTAATGCATCATATACTTGAGGCTCATGGTCCATACTTTACTGAACAAGGAAGTTTGGTGATATGGTCCACGCAAGGCATCGAGCGATCTCACAGGCAAGCTTGATCCGGATTCCAAAAAGCAACATCACATGAAGGTGGAATCAAAGATTCCAATCCTATGAGGCAGTTACTTTAATAATGGTATAGAAGAATACGTAAAGTATGAGGACAAATTAAGAAAGTCCATATCCAATGATATGGAGGCGTTCGTAGGGCAATATATGAAGTGAAGAAAGTAAGATATGAAAAGCTAGAGAGCATCATACAGAGTAGTTGACAACCAAGGAGAGAGTCGGTAAGAGAATAGCATGTGCGGTAAAGCATTAGAACAAATTAATAAAGTCCAAATCCAATGATATAGAAACTGTTTGTAGGAGGCCAATATATGAAGTGAAGAAAGTAAGATATGGGACTTCAAATTGCATTATGCACAATATGGTAAGAGTGGTCACTATTTTGTTATAATTAAAATGTACATGTAATATTTTAAGTTTAATTGTGGATATCCTGTGTTCTTTAATGCATCATATACTTGAGGCTCATGGTCCATACTTTACTAAACAAGGAAGTCTGGTGATATGGTCCACGCAAGGCATCGAGCGATATCACAGGCAAGCTTGATCCGGATTACAAAAAGCAGCATCACATGAAGGTGGAATCAAAGATTCCAATCCTATGAGGCAGTTACTTTAATAATGGTATAGAAGAATACGTAAAGTATGAGGACAAATTAAGAAAGTCCATATCCAATGATATGGAGGCGTTCGTAGGGCAATATATGAAGTGAAGAAAGTAAGATATGAAAAGCTGGAGAGCATCATACAGAGTAATTGACATACGAGGAGAGAGTCAGTAAGAGAATAGCGGTAAAGCATTAGGACAAATTAATAAAGTCCAAATCGAATGATATAGAAACCGTTTGCTAGAGGGCAATATATGAAGTGAAGAAAGTAAGATATGGGACTTCAAATTGCATTATGCGAAATATGGTAAGAGTGGGCACTATTTTATTATAATTAAAATTTACATGTAATATTTTAAGTTTAATTGTGGATATCCTGTGTTCTTTAATGCATCATATACTTGAGGCTCATGGTCCATACTTTACTGAACAAGGAAGTTTGGTGATATGGTCCACCCAAGGCATCGAGCGATCTCACATGCAAGCTCGATGCGGATTCCAAAAAGCAACATCACATGGAGGTGGAATCAAAGATTCCAATCCTATGAGGCAGTTACTTTTATAATGGTATAGAAGAATAGACACAAAGTAAGAGGACAAATTAATAAAGTCCATGTGCAATATGAAGTGAAGAAAGTAAGATATGAAAATAACACAGTTAGAGACCATCATACAAAATGATTGACAACCCACGAGAGAGTCGATAGAGCAAATCAAAGCATCGAGCACAAAGTGGTGATAGAAGTGACTCCGATTTGTAATTGAGAAATATAATAACATTTTATGTTTATGAGAGAACTCAATGTTTTAAAGAAATAATTGTTTGCTAAAGTTGGATTTGGATAACTTTTCATAATGTTGATATAATTTAAAAGTAAGTGTCAACAACTTATAGTAAGTCCCATTTACAAATGAAGGCATTTCTTTCATTTCTCTCCGTGCTTTCTAGCTTGTGAGTATCATGCGTACCAAGGCACTAGTCCATATCTAGTGAACGTACTATCACCGATAGTACATAATGATGAAGGCCAAGCTCCTCTAAATGGGAAAGATGCTCCCCCTATACTGGTCAGCTACACATGAGAAGAGAAGATGGCGACTAGGCATCGCCACTCTTTAATATTTTTTTCAAGAGGTGGTATATGATACATCTATGCACACTTTTATACAACATGACATTCAATTCTGATAATGCCGATGCATTTAAAGAGGCGGTGGTAAACTTTCATAATTCAATGATACAGGGGTGGACTTCAAATTGCATTATGCATAATATGGTGAGAGTGGTCACTATTTTGTTATAATTAAAATGTGCATGTAATATTTTGAGTTTGATTGTGGAGATCCTGTGTTCTTTAATGCATCATATACTTGAGGGTCATGGTGCATACTTCACTGAACAAAAAAGTTTGGTGATATGGTCCACGCAAGGCATCGAGCGATCTCACAGGCAAGCTCGATGCGGATTCCAAAAAGCAACATCACATAAAGGTGGAATCAAAGATTCCAATCCTATGAGGCAGTTACTTTAATAATGGTATAGAAGAATAGACGTAAAGTGAGAGGACAAATTAAGAAAGTCCATATCCAATGATATAGAGGTGTTCGTAGGACGATATTGGAAGTGAAGAAATTTAGATATGAAAATAGCACAGCTAGAGAACGTCATATAGAGTAGTTGACAACAGAGGAGAGAGTCAGTAAGAGAATAGCCATAAAGTAAGAGGACAAATTAATAAAGTCCAAATCCAATGATATAGAAACTCTTTGCAGGGCAATATATGAAGTGAAGAAAGTAAGATATGAAAATAACACATTTGGAGAACATCATACAGAATGATTGACAACCCACGAGAGAGTCGGTAGCAAATCGAAACATTGAGTACAAAGTGGTGATAGAAGTGATTTGGATATGTAATTGAGAAATATAATAACATTTTATGTTTATGAGAGAACTGGAGCAATCAAATGTTTTAAAGAGATAGGTGTTTGCTAAAGACGGATTTGGGTAACTTTTTTAAAATGTTCATAGTGTTGATATATTTTAAAAGTAAGTGTCAATAACTTGTAGTAAGTCCCATTTACAAATGAAGGCATTTCTCTCCATTCTCTCTAGCTTATGAGTATGATGTGTAACAAGGCACTAGTTCATTCGTCTATGTCTAGTGAACGTACTATCAACGACAGTATGTAATGATGAAGGCCAAGCTCCGCTAAATGGGCAAGATGCTCCCCCTACGCCAGCTACACATGAGAAGAGAAGATGGAGACTAGGAGTCCATAAGAGTCTCGAGTTGATTATACCCAAGGTATCTTTCTCAAGGTTGGTGTGCAAGAAATATTTCAAGATCTACAAAGCAAAAATCAATATAGATGCTTTTCAAGATAACATACTACAAAGCAAAAATCAATATAGATGCTTTTCAAGATAACATACTATTGATATATTTTAAAAGTAAGTGTCAATAACTTATAGTAACTCCCATTTAGAAATGAAGGCACTTCTTCCATTTCTCTCAATTCCTTTTAGCTTCTGAGTATAATGCGTACCACAGCACTAGTTCATTTATCTGGATCTAGTGAACATACTATCACCAATAGTACTTAATGATGAAGGCCAAGCTCCTCCAAATAGGAAATATGCTCCCGCTATGCTAGACACACATATAAGAAGAGAAGATGAAGACTAGGCATCGCCACTCTTTGTGAAATTTGGAGGTCTAGAAGAATCCTCCTGAGTTGATTATACCCAAGGTAGCTTTCTCAAGATTGGTGCAAGAAATATTGCAAAGGCGCGACGCACGAGGACCCCAGGGGCTTTAAAATGCAAGCCTCTGCAGGCCTACGGACAAGGGCCCTGCAAGCCTCTGATGGGATTAATATATTTTTTTCCAAGAGGTGGTATATGATACATCTATGCACACTTTCATATAACATGACATTTAATTCTGATAATGCCGATGCATTTAAAGAGGCAGTGGTAAACTTTTATAATTCAATGATGCACGCGTGGACTTCAAATTGCATTATGCACAATATGGAAAGAGTGGTCACTATTTAGTTATAATTAAAATGTACATGTAATATTTTAAGTTTAATTGTGGGTATCCTATGTTGTTCTTTAATGCATCATACACTTGAGGCTCATGGTTCATACTTCACTGAACAAGGAAGTTTGGTGATATGATCCACGCAAGGCATCGAGCGATCTCACAGGCAAGCTCAATGCGGATTCCAAAAAGCAACATCACATGGAGGTGGAATAAAAGATTCCAATCCTATGAGGTAGTTACTTTAATAATGGTATAGAAGAATAGACGTAAAGTAAGAGGACAAATTAAGAAAGTCCATATCCAATGATATAGAGGCGTTTGTAGGGCAACATATGAAGTGAAGAAAGTAAGATATGAAAATAGCACAGTTAGAGAACATCATACAGAATGGTTGACATCCCATGAGAGAGTCAGTACCAAAACGAACATCGAGCACAACGTGGTGATAGAAGTGACTCAAATTTGTAATTGAGAAATATAATAGCATTTTATGTTTATGCTCTAGAGGACATTTTATGTTTTAAAGAAATAGGTGTTTGCTAAAGATGGATTTGGATAACTTTTCTAAAATGTTCATAGTCGATATATTTTAAAAGTAAGTGTCAATAACTTATAGTAAGTCCCGTTTACAAATGAAGGCATTTCTCTCCATTCTTTCCAACTTGTGAGTATGATGCATACCAAGGCACTAGTTCATTCGCCTATATCTAGTGAGCGTACTATCACCGATGGTACGTAATGATGAAGGCCAAGCTCCTCTAAATGGGAAAGATGCTGCCCCTATGCCAGCTACACATGAGAAGAGAAGATGGAGACTAGGCATCGCCAGTCTTTATGAAATTAGGAGGTCCATAAGAGTCTCGAGTTGATTATACCCAAGCTATCTTTGTCAAGGTTGGTGCAAGAAATATTGCAAGATCTACACAGGGAAAATCAATATAGATACTTTTTAAGAGAACATACTATTGATATATTTTAAAAGTAAGTGTCAATAACTTATGAAGGCACTTCTTTAATTTCTCTCCATTCCTTTTAGCTTGTGAGTATAATGTGTACCACAATACAATAACATTTTATGTTTATAAGAGAACTGGAGCAATCCAATGTCTTAAAGAAATAGGTCTCTGCTAAAGTTGGATTTGGATAACTTTTTTAAAATGTTCATAGTGTTGATGTAACTTAAAAGTAAGTGTCAATAACTTATAGTAAGTCCCATTTACAAATGAAGGCATTTCTTTCATTTCTCTCCATTCTTCCTAGCTTGTGAGTATGATGCGTACCAAGGCACTAGTTTATTCATCCATATTTAGTGAACGTACTATCACCTATAGTATGTAATGATAAAGGCCAAGCTCCTCTAAATGGGAAAGATGCTCCCCCTATGCTGGCGACTAGGCATTGCCACTTTAATATTTTTTTCAAGAGGTGGTATATGATACATCTATGCACACTTTTATAAAACATGACATTCAATTGTGATAATGCCGATACAGCGGTGGTAAACTTATATAATTTAATGATACAGGGTGGATGTCAAATTGCATTATGCTTAATATGGTAAGAGTGGTCACTATTTTGTTAGAATTAAAATGTACATGTAATATTTTAAGTTTAATTGTGGATATCCTGTGTTCTTTAATGCATCATGTAATTGAGACTCATGGTCCATACTTTACTGAACAAGGAAGTTTGGTGATATGGTCCACGCAAGGCATCCAGCGATATCACAGGCAAGCTTGATCCGGATTCCAAAAAGCAACATCACATGAAGGTGGAATCAAAGATTCCAATCCTATGAGGCAGTTACTTTAATAATGGTATAGAAGAATACATAAAGTATGAGGACAAATTAAGAAAGTCCATATCCAATGATATGGAGGCGCTCGTAGGGCAATATATGAAGTGAAGAAAGTAAGATATGAAAAGCTGGAGAGCATCATACAGAGTAGTTGACAACCGAGGAGAGAGTCAGTAAGAGAATAGCGGTAAAGCATTAGGACAAATTAATAAAGTCCAAATCGAATGATATAGAAACTGTTTGCAAGAGGGCAATATATGAAGTGAAGAAAGTAAGATATGGGACTTCAAATTGCATTATGCGAAATATGGTACGAGTGGTCACTATTTTATTATAATTAAAATATACATGTAATATTTTAAGTTTAACTGTGGATATCCTGTGTTCTTTAATGCATCATATACTTGAGGCTCATGGTCCATACTTTACTGAACAAGGAAGTTTGGTGATATGGTCCACGCAAGGCATCGAGTGATCTCACATGCAAGCTCGATGCGGATTCCAAAAAGCAACATCACATGGAGGTGGAATCAAAGATTCCAATCCTATGAGGCAGTTACTTTTATAATGGTATAGAAGAATAGACACAAAGTAAGAGGACAAATTAATAAAGTCCATATGCAATATGAAGTGAAGAAAGTAAGATATGAAAATAACACAGTTAGAGACCATCATACAAAATGATTGACAACCCACGAGAGAGTCGATAGAGCAAATCGAAGCATCGAGCACAAAGTGGTGATAGAAGTGACTCAGATTTGTAATTGAGAAATATAATAACATTTTATGTTTATGAGAGAACTCAATGTTTTAAAGAAATAATTGTTTGCTAAAGTTGGATTTGGATAACTTTTCATAGTGTTGATATAATTTAAAAGTAAGTGTCAACAACTTATAGTAAGTCCCATTTACAAATGAAGGCATTTCTTTCATTTCTCTCCATGCTTTCTAGCTTGTGAGTATGATGCCTACCAAGGCACTAGTCCATATCTTGTGAACGTACTATCACAAATAGTACATAATGATGAGGGCCAAGCTCCTCTAAATGGGAGAGATGCTCCCCCTATGCTGGTCAGCTACACATGAGAAGAGAAGATGGCGACTAGCCATCGCCACTCTTTAATATTTTTTTCAAGAGGTGGTATATGATACATCTATGCACACTTTTATACATGACATTCAATTCTGATAATGCCGATGCATTTAAAGAAGCGGTGGTAAACTTTCGTAATTTAATGATACAGGGGTGGAATTCAAATTGCATTATGCACAATATGGTGAGAGTGGTCACTATTTTGTTATAATTAAAATGTGCATGAAATATTTTGAGTTTGATTGTGGAGATCGTGTGTTCTTTAATGCATCATATACTTGAGGGTCATGGTGCATACTTCACTGAACAAAAAAGTTTGGTGATATGGTCCACGCAAGGCATCGAGCGATCTCACAGGCAAGCTCGATGCGGATTCCAAAAAGCAACATCACATAAAGGTGGAATCAAAGATTCCAATCCTATGAGGCAGTTACTTTAATAATGGTATAGAAAAATAGACGTAAAGTGAGAGGACAAATTAAGAAAGTCCATATCCAATGATATAGAGGTGTTCATAGGGCAATATATGAAGTGAAGAAATTTAGATATGAAAATAGCACAGCTAGAGAACGTCATACAGAGTAGTTGACAACCGAGGAGAGAGTCAGTAAGAGAATAGCGATAAAGTAAGAGGACAAATTAATAAAGTTCAAATCCAATGATATAGAAACTCTTTGCAGGGCAATATATGAAGTGAAGAAAGTAAGATATGAAAATAACACAGTTAGAGAACATCATACAGAATGATTGACAACCCACGAGAGAGTCGGTAGCAAATCGAAACATTGAGTACAAAGTGGTGATAGAAGTGATTTGGATATGTAATTGAGAAATATAATAACATTTTATGTTTATGAGAGAACTGGAGCAATCCAATGTTTTAAAGAGATAGGTGTTTGCTAAAGACGGATTTGGGTAACTTTTTTAAAATGTTCATAGTGTTGATATATTTTAAAAGTAAGTGTCAATAACTTGTAGTAAGTCCCATTTACAAATGAAGGCATTTCTCTCCATTCTTTCTAGCTTATGAGTATGATGCGTAACAAGGCACTAGTTCATTCGTCTATGTCTAGTGAACGTACTATCAACGACAGTATGTAATGATGAAGGCCAAGCTCCTCTAAATGGGCAAGATGCTCCTTCTACGCCAGCTACACATGAGAAGAGAAGATGGAGACTAGGAGTCCATAAGAGTCTCGAGTTGATTATACCCAAGGTATCTTTCTCAAGATTGGTGTGCAAGAAATATTGCAAGATCTACAAAGCAAAAATCAATATAGATGCTTTTCAAGATAACATACTACAAAGCAAAAATCAATATAGATGCTTTTCAAGATAACATACTATTGATATATTTTAAAAGTAAGTGTCAATAACTTATAGTAACTCCCATTTAGAAATGAAGGCACTTCTTCCATTTCTCTCAATTCCTTTTAGCTTATGAGTATAATGCGTACCACATCACTAGTTCATTTATCTGGATCTAGTGAACATACTATCACCGATAGTACTTAATGATGAAGGCCAAGCTCCTCCAAATAGGAAATATGCTCACGCTATGCTAGATACACATATAAGAAGAGAAGATGAAGACTAGGCATCGCCACTCTTTGTGAAATCGGAGGTCTAGAAGAATCCTCCTGAGTTGATTATACCCAAGGTAGCTTTCTCAAGATTGGTGCAAGAAATATTGCAAAGGCGCGACGCACGAGGACCCTAGGGGCTTTAAAAAGAAAGCCTCTAGATGCAGGCCTACAGACAAGGGCCCTGCAGGCCTCTGATGGGATTAATATTTTTTTTCCAAGAGGTGGTATATGATACATCTATGCACACTTTCATAAAACATGACATTTAATTCTGATAATGCCGATGCATTTAAAGAGGCAGTGGTAAACTTTTATAATTCAATGATGCAGGCGTGGACTTCAAATTGCATTATGCACAATATGGAAAGAGTGGTCACTATCTAGTTATAATTAAAATGTACATGTATTATTTTAAGTTTAAATGTGGGTATCCTATGTTGTTCTTTAATGCATCATATACTTGAGGCTCATGGTTCATACTTCACTGAACAAGGAAGTTTGGTGATATGATCCACGCAAGGCATCGAGCGATCTCACAGGCAAGCTCAATGCGGATTCCAAAAAGCAACATCACATGGAGGTGGAATCAAAGATTCCAATCCTATGAGGTAGTTACTTTAATAATGGTATAGAAGAATAGACGTAAAGTAAGAGGACAAATTAAGAAAGTCCATATCCAATGATATAGAGGCGTTTGTAGGGCAACATATGAAGTGAAGAAAGTAAGATATGAAAATAGCACAGTTAGAGAACATCATACAGAATGGTTGACATCCCATGAGAGAGTCAGTACCAAAACGAACATCGAGCACAACGTGGTGATAGAAGTGACTCAAATTTGTAATTGAGAAATATAATGGCATTTTATGTTTATGCTCTAGAGGACATTTTATGTTTTAAAGAAATAGGTGTTTGCTAAAGATGGATTTGGATAACTTTTCTAAAATGTTCATAGTCGATATATTTTAAAAGTAAGTGTCAATAACTTATAGTAAGTCCCGTTTACAAATGAAGGCATTTCTCTCCATTATTTCCAACTTGTGAGTATGATGCATACCAAGGCACTAGTTCATTCGCCTATATCTAGTGAGCGTACTATCACCGATGGTACGTAATGATGAAGGCCAAGCTCCTCTAAATGGGAAAGATGCTGCCCCTATGCCAGCTACACATGAGAAGAGAAGATGGAGACTAGATATCGCCAGTCTTTATGAAATTAGGAGGTCCATAAGAGTCTCGAGTTGATTATACCCAAGGTATCTTTGTCAAGGTTGGTGCAAGAAATATTGCAAGTCTACACAGCGAAAATCAATATAGATACTTTTTAAGAGAACATACTATTGATATATTTTAAAAGTAAGTGTCAATAACTTATGAAGGCACTTCTTTAATTTCTCTCCATTCCTTTTAGCTTGTAAGTATAATGTGTACCACAATACAATAACATTTTATGTTTATGAGAGAACTGGAGCAATCCAATGTCTTAAAGAAATAGGTCTCTGCTAAAGTTGGATTTGGATAACTTTTTTAAAATGTTCATAGTGTTGATATAATTTAAAAGTAAGTGTCAACAACTTATAGTAAGTTCCATTTACAAATGAAGGCATTTATTTCATTTCTCTCCGTTCTTTCTAGCTTGTGAGTATGATGCGTACCAAGACACTAGTTCATTCGTCCATATCTAGTGAACGTACTATCATTGATAGTATGTAATGATAAAGGCCAAGCTCCTCTAAATGGGAAAGATGCTCCCCCTATGCTGTTCGTCCATATCTAGTGAACGTACTATCACCGATAGTATGTAATGATAAAGGCCAAGCTCCTCTAAATGGGAAAGATGCTCCCCCTATGCTCGCCAGCTACACATGAGAGGAGAAGATGGCGACTAGGCATTGCCACTCTTTAATATTTTCTTCAAGACGTGGTATACGATACATCTATGCACACTTTTATAAAACATGACATTCAATTGTGATAATGCCGATACGTTTAAAGAGGCGGTGGGAAACTTATATAATTTAATGATACAGGGTGGATGTCAAATTGCATTATGCTTAATATGGTAAGAGTGGTCACTATTTTGTTATAATTAAAATGTACATGTAATATTTTAAGTTTTATTGTGGATATCCTGTGTTCTTTAATGCATCATATACTTGAGGCTCATGGTCCATACTTTACTGAACAAGGAAGTTTGGTGATATGGTCCACGCAAGGCATCGAGCGATCTCAAAGGCAAGCTTGATCCGGATTCCAAAAAGCAACATCACATGAAGGTGGAATCAAAGATTCCAATCCTATGAGGCAGTTACTTTAATAATGGTATAGAAGAATACGTAAAGTATGAGGACAAATTAAGAAAGTCCATATCCAATGATATGGAGGCGTTCGTAGGGCCATATATGAAGTGAAGAAAGTAAGATATGAAAAGCTATAGAGCATCATACAGAGTAGTTGACAACCGAGGAGAGAGTCGGTAAGAGAATAGCGTGTGCGGTAAAGCATTAGGACAAATTAATAAAGTCCAAATCCAATGATATATAAACCGTTTGCAGGAGGGCAATATATGAAGTGAAGAAAGTAAGATATGGGACTTCAAATTGCATTATGCACAATATGGTAAGAGTGGTCACTATTTTGTTATAATTAAAATGTACATGTAATATTTTAAGTTTAATTGTGGATATCCTGTGTTATTTAATGCATCATATACTTGAGTCTCATGGTCCATACTTTACTGAACAAGTAAGTCTGGTGATATGGTCCACGCAAGGCATCGAGCGATCTCACAGGCAAGCTCCATGCAGATTCCAAAAAGCAACATCACATGGAGGTGGAATCAAAGATTCCAATCCTATGAGGCAGTTACTTTAATAATGGTATAGAAGAATAGACACAAAGTAAGAGGACAAATTAATAAAGTCCATATCCAATATGAAGTGAAGAAAGTAAGATATGAAAATAATACAGTTAGAGACCATCATACAAAATGATTGACAACCCACGAGAGAGTCGGTAGAGCAAATCGAAGCATCGAGCACAAAGTGGTGATAGAAGTGATTCAGATTTGTAATTGAGAAATATAATAACATTTTATGTTTATGAGAGAACTCAATGTTTTAAAGAAATAATTTTTTGCTAAAGTTGGATTTGGATAACTTTTCATAGTGTTGATATAATTTAAAAGTAAGTGTCAACACTTTATAGTCCCATTTACAAATGAAGGCATTTCTTTCATTTCTCTCCATGCTTTCTAGCTTGTGAGTATGATGCGTACCAAGGCACTAGTCCATATCTAGTGAACGTACTATCATCGATAGTACATAATGATGAAGGCCAAGCTCCTCTAAATGGGAAAGATACTCCCCCTATGCTGGTCAGCTATACATGAGAAGAGAAGATGGCGACTAGGCATCGCCACTCTTTAATATTTTTTTCAAGAGGTGGTATATGATACATACAACATGACATTCAATTCTGATAATGCCGATGCATTTAAAGAGGCGGTGGTAAACTTTCATAATTCATTGATACAAGGGTGGACTTCAAATTGCATTATGCACAATATGGTGAGAGTGGTCACTATTTTGTTATAATTAAAATGTACATGTGATATTTTGAGTTTGATTGTGGAGATCCTGTGTTCTTTAATGCATCATATACTTGAGGGTCATGGTGCATACTTCACTGAACAAAAAAGTTTGGTGATATGGTCCACGCAAGGCATCGGGCGATCTCACAGGCAAGCTCGATGCGGATTCCAAAAAGCAACATCACATAAAGGTGGAATCAAAGATTCCAATCCTATGAGGCAGTTACTTTAATAATGGTATAGAAGAATAGACGTAAAGTCAGAGGACAAATTAAGAAAGTCCATATCCAATGATATACACGTGTTCGTAGGGCAATATATGAAGTGAAGAAATTTAGATATGAAAATAGCACAGCTAGAGAACGTCATACAGACAACCGAGGAGAGAGTCAGTAAGAGAATAGCGATAAAGTAAGAGGACAAATTAATAAAGTCCAAATCCAATGATATCGAAACTCTTTGCAGGGCAATATATGAAGTGAAGAAAGTAAGATATGAAAATAACACAGTTAGAGAACATCATACAGAATGATTGACAACCCACGAGAGAGTCGGTAGCAAATCGAAACATCGAGCACAAAGTGGTGATAGAAGTGATTCGGATATGTAATTGAGAAATATAATAACATTTTATGTTTATGAGAGAACTGGAGCAATCCAATGTTTTAAAGAGATAGGTGTTTGCTAAAGATGGATTTGGGTAACTTTTTTAAAATGTTCATAGTGTTGATATATTTTAAAAGTAAGTGTCAATAACTTGTAGTAAGTCCCATTTACAAATGAAGGCATTTCTCTCCATTCTCTCTAGCTTATGAGTATGATGCGTAACAAGGCACTAGTTCATTCATCTATATCTATCGACAGTATGTAATGATGAAGGCCAAGCTCCTCTAAATGGGAAAGATGATCCCCCTATGCCAGCTACACATGAGAAGAGAAGATGGAGACTAGGCATCGCCACTCTTTGTGGAATTAGGAGGTCCATAAGAGTCTCGAGTTGATTATACCCAAGGTATCTTTCTCAAGGTTGGTGCAAGAAATATTGCAAGATCTACAAAGCAAAAATGAATATAGATGCTTTTCAAGATAACATACTATTGATATACTTTGAAAGTAAGTATCAATAACTTATAGTAACTCCCATTTACAAATAAAGGAACTTCTTCCATTTCTCTCAATTCCTTTTAGCTTCTGAGTATAAGGCGTACCACAGCACTAGTTCATTCATCTGGATCTAGTGAACATACTATCATCGATAGTACTTAATGATGAAGGCCAAGCTCCTCCAAATAGGAAATATGCTCCCGCTATGCTAGATACGCATATAAGAAGAGAAGATAAAGACTAGGCATCGCCACTCTTTGTGAAATTTGGAGGTCTAGAAGAATCCTCCTGAGTTGATTATACCCAAGCTAGCTTTCTCAAGATTGGTGCAAGAAATATTGCAAAGGCGCGACGCACGAGGACCCCAGGGGCTTTAAAATGCAAGCCTCTGCAGGCCTACGGACAAGGGCCCTGCAAGCCTCTGATGGGATTAATATATTTTTTTCCGAGAGGTGGTATATGATACATCTATGCACACTTTCATATAACATGACATTTAATTCTGATAATGCCGATGCATTAAAAGAGGGGGTGGTAAACTTTTATAATTCAATGATGCACGCGTGGACTTCAAATTGCATTATGCACAATATGGAAAGAGTGGTCACTATTTAGTTATAATTAAAATGTACATGTAATATTTTAAGTTTAATTGTGGGTATCCTATGTTGTTCTTTAATGCATCATATACTTGAGGCTCAAGGTTCATACTTCACTGAACAAGGAAGTTTGGTGATATGATCCACGCAAGGCATCGAGCGATCTCACAGGCAAGCTCAATGCGGATTCCAAAAAGCAACATCACATGGAGGTGGAATCAAAGATTCCAATCCTATGAGACAGTTACTTTAATAATGGTACAGAAGAATAGACTTAAAGTAAGAGGACAAATTAAGAAAGTCCATATCCAATGATATAGAGGTGTTCGTAGGGCAATATATGAAGTGAAGAAATTTAGATATAAAAATAGCACAGCTAGAGAACGTCATACAGAGTAGTTGACAACCGAGGAGAGAGTCAATAAGAGAATAGCGATAAAGTAAGAGGACAATTAATAAATTCCAAATCCAATGATATAGAAACTCTTTGCAGGGCAATATATGAAGTGAAGAAAGTAAGATATGAAAATAGCACAGTTAGAGAACATCATACAGAATGATTGACAACCCACGAGAGAGTCGGTAGCAAATCGAAACATCGAGCACAAAGTGGTGATAGAAGTGATTCGGATATGTAACTGAGAAATATAATAACATTTTATGTTTATGAGAGAATAGAGCAATCCAATGTTTTAAAGAGATAGGTGTTTGCTAAAGATGGATTTGGGTAACTTTTTTAAAATGTTCATAGTGTTGATATATTTTAAAAGTAAGTGTCAATAACTTGTAGTAAGTCCCATTTACAAATGAAGGCATTTCTCTCCATTCTTTCTAGCTTATGAGTATGATGCGTAACAAGGCACTAGTTCATTCGTCTATATCTATCAATGACAGTACGTAATGATGAAGGCCAAGCTCCTCTAAATGGGAAAGATGCTCCCCCTACGCCAGCTACACATGAGAAGAGAAGATGGAGACTAGGCATCGCCACTCTTTGTGAAATTAGGAGGTCCATAAGAGTCTCGAGTTGATTATACCCAAGGTATCTTTCTCAAGGTTGGTGCAAGAAATATTGCAAGATCTACAAAGTGAAAATCAATATAGATATTTTTTAAGAGAACATACTATTGATATATTTTAAAAGTAAGTGTCAATAACTTATGAAGGCACTTCTTTCATTTCTCTCCGTTCCTTTTAGCTTGTGAGTATAATGTGTACCACAATATATTAACATTTTATGTTTATGAGAGAACTGGAGAGATCCAATGTCTTAAAGAAATAGGTGTCTGCTAAAGTTGGATTTGGGTAACTTTTTTGAAATGTTCATAGTGTTGATATATTTTAAAAGTAAGTGTCAATAACTTATAGTAAGTCCCATTTACAAATGAAGGCATTTCTTTCATTTCTCTCCATTCTTCCTAGCTTGTGAGTATGATGCGTACCAAGGCACTAGTTTATTCGTCCATATTTAGTGAACGTACTATCACCTATAGTATGTAATGATAAACGCCAAGCTCCTCTAAATGGGAAAGATGCTCCCCCTATGCTGGTCGGCTACACATGAGGGGAGAAGATGGTGACTAGGCATTGCCACTTTAATATCTTTTTCAAGAGGTGGTATATGATACATCTATGCACACTTTTATAAAACATGACATTCAATTGTGATAATGCCGATACAACGGTGGTAAACTTATATAATTTAATGATACAGGGTGGATGTCAAATTGCATTATGCTTAATATGGTAAGAGTGGTCACTATTTTGTTAGAATTAAAATGTACATGTAATATTTTAAGTTTAATTGTGGATATCCTGTGTTCTTTAATGCATCATGTAATTGAGACTCATGGTCCATACTTTAGTGAACAAGAAAGTTTGGTGATATGGTCCACGCAAGGCATCGAGCGATATCACAGGCAAGCTTGATCCGGATTCCAAAAAGCAACATCACATGAAGGTGGAATCAAAGATTCCAATCCTATGAGGCAGTTACTTTAATAATGGTATAGAAGAATACGTAAAGTATGAGGACAAATTAAGAAAGTCCATATCCAATGATATGGAGGCGTTCGTAGGGCAATATATGAAGTGAAGAGAGTAAGATATGAAAAGCTGGAGAGCATCATACAAAGTAGTGACAACCGAGGAGAGAGTCAGTAAGAGAATAGCAGTAAAGCATTAGGACAAATTAATGAAGTTCAAATCGAATGATATAGAAATTAGGAGGTCCATAAAAGTCTCGAGTTGATTATACCCAAGGTATCTTTCTCAAGGTTGGTGCAAGAAATATTGCAAGATCTACACAGCGAAAATCAATATAGATACTTTTTAAGAGAACATACTATTGATATATTTTAAAAGTAAGTGTCAATAACTTATGAAGGCACTTCTTTAATTTCTCTCCATTCCTTTTAGCTTGTGAGTATAATGTGTACCACAATACAATAACATTTTATGTTTATGAGAGAACTGGAGCGATCCAATGTCTTAAAGAAATAGGTGTCTGCTAAAGTTGGATTTGGATAACTTTTCTTTTTTAAAATGTTCATAGTGTTGATATAATTTAAAAGTAAGTGTCAACAACTTATAGTAAGTTCCATTTACAAATGAAGGCATTTCTTTCATTTCTCTCCGTTCTTTCTAGCTTTTGAGTATGATGCGTACCAAGACACTAGTTCATTCGTCCATATCTAGTGAACGTACTATCATCGATAGTATGTAATGATAAAGGCCAAGCTCCTCTAAATGGGAAAGATGCTCCCCCTATGCTGTTCGTCCATATCTAGTGAACGTACTATCACCGATAGTATGTAATGATAAAGGCCAAGCTCCTCTAAATGGAAAAGATGCTCCCCCTATGCTCGCCAGCTACACATGAGAGGAGAAGATGGCGACTAGGCGTTGCCACTCTTTAATATTTTCTTCAAGAGGTGGTATATGATACATCTATGCACACTTTTATAAAACATGACATTCAATTGTGATAATGCCAATACGTTTAAAGAGGCGGTGGTAAACTTATATAATTTAATGATACAGGGTGGATGTCAAATTGCATTATGCTTAATATGGTAAGAGTGGTCACTATTTTGTTATAATTAAAATGTACATGTAATATTTTAAGTTTTATTGTGGATATCCTGTGTTCTTTAATACATCATATACTTGAGGCTCATGGTCCATACTTTACTGAACAAGGAAGTTTGGTGATATGGTCCACGCAAGGCATCGAGCGATCTCACAGGCAAGCTTGATCCGGATTCCAAAAAGCAACATCACATGAAGGTGGAATCAAAGATTCCAATCCTATGAGGCAGTTACTTTAATAATGGTATAGAAGAATACGTAAAGTATGAGGACAAATTAAGAAAGTCCATATCCAATGATATGGACTCGTTCGTAGGGCAATACATGAAGTGACGAAAGTAAGATATGAAAAGCTAGAGAGCATCATACAGAGTAGTTGATAACCGAGGAGAGAGTCGGTAAGAGAATAGCGTGTGCGGTAAAGCATTAGGACAAATTAATAAAGTCCAAATCCAATGATATAGAAACTGTTTGCAGGAGGGCAATATATGAAGTGAAGAAAGTAAGATATGGGACTTCAAATTGTATTATGCACAATATGGTAAGAGTGGTCACTATTTTGTTATAATTAAAATGTACATGTAATATTTTAAGTTTAATTGTGGATATCCTGTGTTCTTTAATGCATCATATACTTGAGGCTCATAGTCCATACTTTACTTGTAAGATCCCTGTTCCCACCGAGCAACGGATTCAGGATCTGGCAGCGGAAGTAGCACTTCTCGCGTGGGACAGGGGTCCCACATTCGGGGCCTCCCCCCCCCAACGGATATCCGAACAAAAGATTAATCCGTCGGTTTCTCCAAAACCGAGCCCGGAAAAACTTCCCTTATCCGGAAAGCACGGGCGATTCCACCAGGATAACTCTTTACTCTAACGTAGTCAAGACCATTATTGATCAAGTTAATCCGATTGTACCTATAAAGATACTCGGTCAGATCAAGGAAGAAACTTGCACTTGGATCATTGGGATCAACGCTTTTTTTCCCATCAAAGAGGCACAGCCGTTGATTCCTATCCATAGAACAATTACTATCCGGGATTTACTTTATCTATCATAGTAATAGAATTTGAGTCTCGATTTACGGATCCATCAGTCCAGCCTAACCCCATCCGATCCCATGGGTTAGCCAACCGCCCAACCACTGTAGTGATGGGTTAGCCAACCGCCCAACCACTGTAGTGATGGGATCCAATTAAGAATTTGGTTAGGTTTTTTCCCGGGTACCAAGGAAAAGAGTTCCTAGGCCCCCTAGCTGGATGTTCATGCAAAAATAAAACTAGTCACACCACTCACACACCCAATATGAAATTGCCTTTTCACAGATTCAACCAGTTTAAAACAATCCTTTAATAAAACCATAGTATCACTGATCACCATCTTCCAATTTATCCGGTTGATTCTTAATTTTCCCATCATTCCTTCATCAGAGTATCTATGGCATCATTGGCAACTAGGACGCTCACCACCTGTCCACTCTCAGGGGCCGTTTCCTAGTTCCTAGCCCATAATACTCGGTAATATAATCACTTATCAAGATGGACTCTCGTTGAAGATCAACAAGATCAACCAACAGATCCATATAAAGAGCCATGGACTCATCCAATGAAGACCAGCAAGGTCAATCAACCAGATCCATGCCCGATTTCAAAAAACAACTCCTACTCCTTGTTCGAATATCTTCCTCGATGCACGCGTGGGTATCCTAAGCGACCCAGAGCCCGAGCACCGTATGGTCAGCACCCTCTAGGATCCTTCGTAGGTGACCTAGCGCTTCACTCATAGGCCGCTTCCTTGGCCCCTCATCCACCGTACCGGAAGCTCACCATTTTAATCGCACCGAGGCTGGTCAAGACCTCGGCTACGCGAGATGTCCTTCATTGACTCTCCGTCCCAGCAGTTGCAACTTTATCAGTTAGGTCTCCACGACCTTAATCACAAGATGGTCAAAATGCTCCCCCAGCATTCTTGACATAAAACAATCATTTACAAACAGCATTTACAAACAGTTTACAATACAGTTTCTATTTTAACTTTCATTTTTCCACATTATCCCTCATCAATCCACATTACTTATTCCATATTTCATTTATATGTATACTCATCCCATCACATCATTTTCCATCTCATCACTTCAGATTCCTTCACATCACATATCATATATTCACATCCATACATATATCCACATCCACATCCACATTCACATCCATACATCCACATCTACATCCATACATCTATTTTCACATCCACATCTACATGCACATTCATGCATCCACATCTACATGCACATTCACATCCATACATCCACATCTGTATGCGTACATTCACATCTACATGCATACATCCACATCTCTATGTATACATCCACATCTCTATGCATACATCCACATCCACATTCACATTCACCTCCATACATCTACATCTACATGCATACATCCACCTCCACATTCACATCCACATCTATACATCTACATCTACATGCATACATCCACCTCCACATCCACATCCACATCTACATCTACATTTACATGCATACATCCACCTCCACATCCACATCCACATCTACATCTACATGCATACATCCACCTCCACATCCACATCCACATCTATACATCTACATCTACATGCATACATCCATATCTCCATTCACATCCCCATCTATACATCTACATCTACATGCATACATCCACATCTCCATTCACATCTACATCTATACATCTACATCTACATGCATACCTCCACACCTCCATTCACATCTACATCTATACATCTACATCTACATGCATACATCCACATCTCCATTCACATCCACATCTATACATCTACATCTACATGCATACATCCACATCTCCATTCACATCCTTATCTATACATCTACATCTACATGCATACCTCCACACCTCCATGATTACAATAAAATTCTTTTAATTAATCTAGGATGATAATTCCTAGAATATGGTAGGAAGTCCTCTTTTTATTCTTTGAATGAAATTATTTTATGCGTAATTTCTATAAAAATTTTGCCATAGCTCCGCTACTATGACTCATAAATCTCAATTTTTTCTAAGGGATAAAGCTTATCATTAAGGAAATAATTAGAATGGTCTCTAATTGGATCATCAATCCATAATGGATTGAATCATCAATATACATAAACTAAAAGCATAGAAAAAAGCCATTAATTTGGCTTCAAGCATAACTTAATCTTGGATTAAGGAAAAGCCTTATGAAAAGCTTCATTTGGATTGAGAAAGGGTCATGAGTATGACCATTTCTTAAGTGAGAGAGAGAAAAACCCATTAGAATTAAACATAAATGGAAATTTATGTAATTCTTTACTATCATTAATTAATTAACTTCAATAGCATTTCAAAAACCATACCAATTAAGCTTCTCAAGCTTGAGAGGGGTTGAGAAGAGAGAATCATTGAGAAATTATAGAAAGATCAAAATTCACTATACTTATCTTATAATTTGCTTGATTCTTTGTTCACGGTAGAGGCCCCCAACCAATCAATTGGTTTAGTATGTTGATGGAGCCACCAATGGGGATTGAAGAAAGAGAGAAGTATCAAAAACTAGTGAATTATTAAAGAATTCACAGTTCTTGGCTTAGGTGGAGTAGAGTAACAATGCATAAGACACTATATTTTTTTCAACAAGGGAAGGCTTCTATTTATAGGAAAAATTGAGCTCCTAACCAAACAAACTGATTCTAGAATTTTCCAAGTCAGTTTGGTTGAATTTGGACTAGATTTGGACCTAGTTTGGTTACTTTTTGATTCGATTTGGTTCTATTTTGATTTGGTTTGGTTCAAGAGAGATGAGAGATAAAAATATCACATTATTTTTTAGTTTAAAACTCATTCAAGCATGTGAAATATGTACCTCCTTTAAAGAACTCCCCTTCCTTACATATGTATCAAAATTTTATTGCTCATAGTTTTTTTACTAATAAACCTTGTACATTTTCAACTCTTCATCTTATGTGAAATATGCACCTTCTTTAAAGAACTCCCCTTCCTTACATATGTGTCAAAATTTTATTGCTCATAGTTTTTTACTAATAAACCTTGTACATTTTCAACTCTTCATCTTATGTGAAATATGCACCTTTTTTAAAGAACTCCCCTTTCTTACATATGTGTCAAAATTTTATTGCTCATAGTTTTTTACTAATAAACCTTGTACATTTTCAACTCTTCATCTTATGTGAGCATTTAGTCATTTTTGGGTATCTTCTTTTACAAATTGGATTTATCTTCTCCCTACACATGGATTGATGCTATTGGCCCATAGGAACCTTAATTGGACCATAATCCAAAAATTTCTGAAAATCTAGACCCTTAGACTAAGGTTCTTTATACCCATTTCCAATTAATTCCAATTGCACATTGGAAATTTCTTTTTGAATTTCTGTTTCAGGGGAACTTATTTTAATAAGATGAGTTATTTTTCTATCCAAAAATATTCATAATCTGAATATTCTCTCTCTAGAATAATTTTCTCTCTCTAGGCTGAAACAGTTAGAAACAAGGTCTTTATATTTCTGAAGAGGGATTGATTACAGGGGAAGATACTAGACATCAAAAAAGGGATTGGGGGAGGAATCTTACATTCTACCCCACTTAAAAAATGCGAGATGTCCTTATCTTGCAAACTGGGATAATTTTGCAAGATGCACGAATATGAGACTTAGAAAAAAAATTTAATCAAGATTAACCACCAAGAAAAGTCTTAAAGGGAGCAAGATTCAAAATAAGAACAAGATTTAAACTTTATTCATTCTCGGAACTTATACAGTAAAGATAGAAGAACTCTTTACACTTCCATAAGCCCGTCCATCATATGGTCACAAAAGCAGCACTCACAAGCTGCACAAGTATAAGGTAACTCATCTATGGGAATAATTCTGTTGATTATTGTCGCACCTATCTCAGTGGTATGAGGTGATCTAACAAAAGGACCTCTGAGAGGTAAGCCAAAAACGGGGTAAAGGCATATCTTTTGATGAGGAACAAAACACGCCAGTAAGAAGACTCGCTCAGAAAACCCAAGATGCCTTGATCTCATGACGCAGTAGTATCGGGGACCCAAACCCAAAGTTTCAATAACCATGGCCAAGCGGAAATTATTACGAAAGTGTTGTTGACACCCCAGGGTGTTACCCTAGTTATGTCTTGATAGGTCCGCCATTTGGTCTTAGCTACAGAAGTTCCCAAGTGAGGGAAAAGTGAGCGCTCATACTGTTCTATAAAATCCTTCTTCACACAGACTCGCTTGCGTCTTGAAGGTGAGAAATCATCATGGATAAAACTAATTTCTGTTGCCAAGCCATGAAGGAGATTACGAAGAAGGGAGATCGATGGAAGTAAGATTACTGTGAGCGATAAGTAAAAGTTACGACTTATATAAAGGAAGGAGCTAGCGTAACTTAGAAGCCAACGGTAACTTGCCACTGAAGTTTTACCGTCTTTCCATGATTTGGGTTTGGCACATTTTTCTATAGAAGGCATTAAGAATTTTGAGATGAGGAGATAAAAGAAGCTTGTAGGCTAAGTCACCTACTTTCACTGAATTCTGATATAAGGGTCACAATATCTGGGGGATAAATTCCTATACTCCCCAAGGGATAAAGAACTCCTTTTGGGCCGTACTCGGATGAAAACCAAAACCTTGGTATCCAAAACACCGATTTTCACTTCTGAACTCATTGTTCTGAATCCTTAAAACAGGCGTGACTCCTGAGGAGAAGTATTCTAGGGAAAGGGTCTTCCTTTTTTAAACAGAATCTTTCTTTTATTTTAGAGAGGGAATAATTATAAGATCAAAAAGGGAGATTCTTACTCTTGTATACCTCGAAGGCTGGGGAGAAATCTTACATTCTACCCCACTTAAAAAGTGCGAGATGTCCTCATCTCGCAAGGTAGAGGACAACTCTTTCTCTTAAGATCCAATTTTATTCTGGGGTTCCTTATATTCTGGTCAACCCAACAGAATACTGGGATAAATATCCCTTATATAGAACTCATAATTAAATAACAATTCATTCAAATCTTATCATTCATATCTTTAACATGATAATGGTCCATTAGACTGAAAAATTTCCTTCTGAACATTTCTTCACGGGAATTTCAGTTAAACTAGTCCTCAATTTGTTATCCCTTAACTTGATCTACCGGTCAAGTGTTAACAGTAACAATTTGACAGCACAATCCACTAATCTCATAGTGATTTGCTGAAATCATTATCATCATTCTAGTTATAAATATCATCACAGGGACTCGTCCCATTCCTCCTCATTGTGGTTTCGTTCTAATTATTATATTGTAACTAAATTTCAGAAATCATCATTTTTCAATCAGAATTTTCAATCAAAATCCAAATCAATTCATCAATTCTCAAACAGAATTAAAAATCATATCAACCACATTCGAAATCATTATCTGGATAGCATTAACGCTTATAATTTCAAGTCTTAGATTTACTCGTATATACTGTCAGTAAAGAGCTGCAGTATACTCTCGGTATATACGGGTAGTCACGGCCCTTGGAATTATAAGGTAAATACTATCATGTCTAGGCCTCAAGCAAGTCAGGGATTCTATATAATTGCGGTACTTCCATCTGAAGACCCAATTACCAAATTACGAATTTCAGTTTGAATATCAAATTGTATGAATTATATCACACAATTATAACCTTTTTGTGTTTATTGATAAATTTTTGACATATTTGTCTTCTCAGTTGATCTTTATTAACCAAAGGCTCTGATACCAACTGTAAGATCCCTGTTCCCACCGAGCAACGGATTGAGGATACTGGCAGTGGAAGTAGCACTTCTCGCGTGGGAGAGGGGTCCCACATTCGGGGCCTCGCCCACCACGGATATCCGAACAATAGACTAATCCGCCGGTTTCTCCAAAACCGAACTCGAAAAAACTTCCCTTATTCGGAAAGCACGGGCGATTCCACCAGGATAACTCTTTACTCTAACGTAGTCAAGACCATTATTGATCAAGTTAATCAGATTGTACCTATAAAGATACTCGGTCAGATCAAGGAAGAAACTTGCACTTGGATCATTGGGATCAACGCTTTTTTTCCCATCAAAGAGGCACAGCCGTTGATTCCTATCCATAGAACAATTACTATCCGGGATTTACTTTATCTATCGTAGTAACAGAATTTGAGTCTCGATTTACGGATCCATCAGCCCAGCCTAACCCCATCCGATCCCATGGGTTAGTCAACCGCCCAACCACTGTAGTGATGGGATCCAATTAAGAATTTGGTTAGGTTTTATCCCGGGTACCAAGGAAAAGAGTTCCTAGGCCCCCTAGCCAGATGTTCATGCAAAAATAAAACTAGTCACACCACTCACACACCCAATATGAAATTGCCTTTTCACAGATTCAATCAGTTTAAAATAATCCTTTAATAAAACCATAGTATCACTGATCACCATCTTCCAATTTATCCGGTTGATTCTTAATTTTCCCATTATTCCTTCATCAGAGTATCTATGGCATCATTGGCAACTAGGACGCTCACCACCTATCCACTCAGGGGCCGTTTCCTAGTTCCTACCCCATAATACTCGGTAATATAATCACTTATCAAGATGGACTCTCATTGAAGATCAGCAAGATCAACCAACAAATCCATATAAAGAGCCATGGACTCATCCATTGAAGACCAGCAAGGTCAATCAACCAGATCCATGCCCGATTTCAGAAAACAACTCCTACTCCTTGTTCCAATATCTTTCTCGACGCACGCGTGGGTATCCTAGGCGACCCAGAGCCCGAGCACCGTATGGTCAGCACCCTCTAGGATCCTTCTCGCAGGTGACCTAGCGCTTCACTCATAGGCCGCTTCCTTGGCCCCTCATCCACCGTACCGGAAGCTCACCATTTTAATCGCACCGAGGCTGGTCAAGACCTCGGTTGACCTTGCTACGCGAGACGTCCTTCATTGACTCTCCGTCAGCAGTTGCAACTTTATCAGTTAGGTCTCCACGACCTTAATCAAAAGATGGTCAAAATGCTCCCCCAGCATTCTTGACATAAAACAGTCATTTACAAAGAGCATTTACAAACAGTTTACAATACAGTTTCTATTTTAACTTTCATTTTTCCACATTATCCCTCATCAATCCACATTACTTATTCCATATTCCATTTATATGTATACTCATCCCATCACATCATTTTCCATCTCATCACTTCAGATTCCTTCACATCACATATCATATATTCACATCCATACATATATCCACATCCACATCCACATTCACATCCATACATCCACATCTACATCCATACATCTATTTTCACATCCACATCTACATGCACATTCATGCATCCACATCCATACATCCACATCTACATGCACATTCACATCCATACATCCACATCTGTATGCGTACATTCACATCTACATGCATACATCCACATCTCTATGCATACATCCACATCCACATTCACATTCACCTCCATACATCTACATCTACATGCATACATCCACCTCCACATTCACATCCACATCTATACATCTACATCTACATGCATACATCCACCTCCACATCCACATCCACATCTACATCTACATTTACATGCATACATCCACCTCCACATCCACATCCACATCTACATCTACATGCATACATCCACCTCCACATCCACATCCACATCTATACATCTACATCTACATGCATACATCCACATCTCCATTCACATCCCCATCTATACATCTACATCTACATGCATACATCCACATCTCCATTCACATCTACATCTATACATCTACATCTACATGCATACATCCACATCTCCATTCACATCCACATCTATACATCTACATGCATATATCCACATCTTCATTCACATCCACATCTATACATCTACATCTACATGCATACATCCACATCTCCATTCACATCCTTATCTATACATCTACATCTACATGCATACCTCCACACCTCCATGATTATAATAAAATTCTTTTAATTAATCTAGGATGATAATTCCTAGAATATGGTAGGAAGTCCTCTTTTTATGCTTTGAATGAAATTATTTTATGCGTAATTTCTATAAAAATTTTACCATAGCTCCGCTACTATGACTGATAAATCTCAATTTTTTCTAAGGGAAAAAGCTTATCATTAAGGAAATAATTAGAATGGTCTCTAATTGGATCATCAATCCATAATGGATTGAATCATCAATATACATAAACTAAAAGCATAGAAAAAAGCCATTAATTTGGCTTCAAGCATAACTTAATCTTGGATTAAGGAAAAGCCTTATGAAAAGCTTCATTTGGATTGAGAAAGGGTCATGAGTATGACCATTTCTTAAGTGAGAGAGAAAAACCCATTAGAATTAAACATAAATGGAAATTTATGTAATTCTTTACTATCATTAATTAATTAACTTCAATAGCATTTCAAAAACCATACCAATTATGCTTCTCAAGCTTGAGAGGGGTTGAGAAGAGAGAATCATTGAGAAATTATAGAAAGATCAAAATTCACTATACTTATCTTATAATTTGCTTGATTCTTTGTTCACGGTAGAGGCCCCCAACCAATCAATTGGTTTAGTATGTTGATGGAGCCACCAATGGGGATTGAAGAAAGAGAGAAGTATCAAAAACTAGTGAATTATTAAAGAATTCACAGTTCTTGGCTTAGGTGGAGTAGAGTAACAATGCATAAGACACTATATTTTTTTCAACAAGGGAAGGCTTCTATTTATAGGAAAAATTGAGCTCCTAACCAAACAAACTGATTCTAGAATTTTCCAAGTCAGTTTGGTTGAATTTGGACTAGATTTGGACCTAGTTTGGTTACTTTTTGATTCGATTTGGTTCTATTTTGATTTGGTTTGGTTCAAGAGAGATGAGAGATAAAAATATCACATTATTTTTGAGTTTAAAACTCATTCAAGCATGTGAAATATGTACCTCCTTTAAAGAACTCCCCTTCCTTACATATGTATCAAAATTTTATTGCTCATAGTTTTTTTACTAATAAACCTTGTACATTTTCATCTCTTCATCTTATGTGAAATATGCACCTTCTTTAAAGAACTCCCCTTCCTTACATATGTGTCAAAATTTTATTGCTCATAGTTTTTTACTAATAAACCTTGTACATTTTCAACTCTTCATCTTATGTGAAATATGCACCTTCTTTAAAGAACTCCCCTTTCTTACATATGTGTCAAAATTTTATTGCTCATAGTTTTTTACTAATAAACCTTGTACATTTTCAACTCTTCATCTTATGTGAGCATTTACTCATTTTTGGGTATCTTCTTTTACAAATTGGATTTATCTTCTCCCTACACATGGATTGATGCTATTGGCCCATAGGAACCTTAATTGGACCATAATCCAAAAATTTCTGAAAATCTAGACCCTTAGACTAAGGTTCTTTATACCCATTTCTAATTAATTCCAATTGCACATTGGAAATTTCTTTTTGAATTTCTGTTTCAGGGGAACTTATTTTAATAAGATGAGTTATTTTTCTATCTAAAAATATTCATAATCTGAATATTCTCTCTCTAGAATAATTTTCTCTCTCTAGGCTAAAACAGTTAGAAACAAGGTCTTTATATTTCTGAAGAGGGATTGATTACAGGGGAAGATACTAGACATCAAAAAAGGGGTTGGGAGAGGAATCTTACATTCTACCCCACTTAAAAAATGCGAGATGTCCTCATCTCGCAAACTGGGATAATTTTGCAAGATGCAGGAATATGAGACTTAGAGAAAAATTTTAATCAAGATTAACCACCAAGAAAAGTCTTAAAGGGAGCAAGATTCAAAATAAGAACAAGATGTAAACTTTATTCATTCTCGAAACTTATACAGTAAAGATAGAAGAACTCTTTACACTTCCATAAGCCCGTCCATCATATGGTCACAAAAGCAGCACTCACAAGCTGCACAAGTATAAGGTAACTCATCTATGGGAATAATTCTATTGGTTATTGCCGCACCTATCTCAGTGGTATGAGGTGATCTAACAAAAGGACCTCTGAGAGGCAAGCCAAAAACGGGGTAAAGGCATATCTTTTGATGAGGAAGAAACCACGCCAGTAAGAAGACTCGCTCAGAAAACCCAAGATGCCTTGATCTCATGACGCAGTAGTATCGGGGACCCAAACCCAAAGCTTCAATAACCATGGCCAAGCGGACATTATTACGAAAGTGTTGTTGACCCCAGGGTGTTACCCTAGTTATGTCTTGATAGGTCCGCCATTTGGTCTGAGCTACAGAAGTTCCCAAGTGAGGGAAAAGTGAGTGCTCATACTGTTCTATAAAATCCTTCTTCACAGACTCGCTTGCATCTTGAAGGTGAGAAATCATCATGGATAAAACTAATTTCTGTTTCCAAGCCCTGAAGGAGATTAAGAAGAAGGGAGATCGATGGAAGTAAGATTATTGTGAGCGATAAGTAAAAGTTACGACTTATATAAAGGAAGGAGCTAGCGTAACTTAGAAGCCAACGATAACTTGCCACTGAAGTTTTACCGTCTTTCCATGATTTGGGTTTGGCACATTTTTCTATAGAAGGCATTAAGAATTTTGAGATGAGGAGATAAAAGAAGCTTGTAGGCTAAGTCACCTACTTTCACTGAATTCTGATATAAGGGTCACAATATCTGGGGGATAACTTCTTATACTCCCCAAGAGATAAAGAACTCCTTTTGGGCCGTACTCGGATGAAAACCAAAACCTTGGTATCCAAAACACCGATTTTCACTTCTGAACTCATTGTTCTGAATCCTTAAAACAGGCGTGACTCCTGAGGAGAAGTATTCTAGGGAAAGGGTCTTCCTTTTCTAAACAGAATCTTTCTTTTATTTTAGAGAGGGAATAATTATAAGATCAAAAAGGGAGATTCTTACTCTTGTATACCTCGAAGGCTGGGGAGAAATCTTACATTCTACCCCACTTAAAAAGTGCGAGATGTCCTCATCTCGCAAGGTAGAGGACAACTCTTTCTCTTAAGATCCAATTTTATTCTGGGGTTCCTTATATTCTGGTCAACCCAACAGAATACTGGGATAAATATCCCTTATATAGAACTCATAATTAAATAACAATTCATTCAAATCTTATCATTCATATCTTTAACATGATAATGGTCCATTAGACCGAAAAATTTCCTTCTGAACATTTCTTCACGGGAATTTCAGTTAAACTAGTCTTCAATTTGTTATCCCTTAACTTGATCTACCGGTCAAGTGTTAACAGTAACAATTTGACAGCACAATCCACTAATCTCATAGTGATTTGCTGAAATCATTATCATCATTCTAGTTATAAATATCATCACAGGGACTCGTCCCATTCCTCCTCATTGTGGTTTCGTTCTAATTATTATATTGTAACTAAATTTCAGAAATCATCATTTTTCAATCAGAATTTTCAATCAAAATCCAAATCAATTCATCAATTCTCAAACAGAATTAAAAATCATATCAACCACATTCGAAATCATTATCTGGATAGCATTAACGCTTATAATTTCAAGTCTTAGATTTACTCGTATATACTGTCAGTAAAGAGCTGCAGTATACTCTCGGTATATACGGGTAGTCACGGCCCTTGGAATTATAAGGTAAATACTATCATGTCTAGGCCTCAAGCAAGTCAGGGATTCTATATAATTGCGGTACTTTCATCTGAAGACCCAATTACCAAATTACAAATTTCAGTTTGAATATCAAATTGTATGAATTATATCACACATTTATAACCTTTTTGTGTTTCTTGATAAATTTTTGACATATTTGTCTTCTCAGTTGATCTTTATTAACCAAAGGCTCTGATACCAACTGTAAGATCCCTATTCCCACCGAGCAACGGATTGAGGATACTGGCAGTGGAGTAGCACTTCTCGTGTGGGACAGGGGTCCCACATTCGGGGCCTCGCCCACGGATATCCAAACAAAAGACTAATCCGTCCGTTTCTCCAAAACCGAACCCGAAAGAACTTCGCTTATCCGGAAAGCACGGGCGATTCCACCAGGATAACTCTTTACTCTAACGTAGTCAAGACCATTATTGATCAAGTTAATCCGATTATACCTATAAAGATACTCGGTCAGATCAAGGAAGAAACTTGCACTTGGATCATTGGGATCAACGCTTTTTTCCCCATCAAAGAGGCACAGCCGTTGATTCCTATCCATAGAACAATTACTATCCGGGATTTACTTTATCTATCGTAGTAACAGAATTTGAGTCTCGATTTACGGATCCATCAGTCCAGCCTAACCCCATCCGATCCCATGGGTTAGCCAACCGCCCAACCACTGTAGTGATGGGATCCAATTAAGAATTTGGTTAGGTTTTATCCCGGGTACCAAGGAAAAGAGTTCCTAGGCCCCCTAGCCGGATGTTCATGCAAAAATAAAACTAGTCACACCACTCACACACCCAATATGAAATGGCCTTTTCACATATTCAACCAGTTTAAAACAATCCTTTAATAAAACCATAGTATCACTGATCACCATCTTCCAATTTATCCGGTTGATTCTTAATTTTCCTATCATTCCTTCATCAGAGTATCTATGGCATCATTGGCAACTAGGATGCTCACCACCTGTCCACTCAGGGGCCGTTTCCTAGTTCCTAGCCCATAATACTCGGTAATATAATCACTTATCAAGATGGACTCTCGTTGAAGATCAGCAAGATCAACCAACAGATCCATATAAAGAGCCATGGACTCATCCATTGAAGACCAGCAAGGTCAATCAACCAGATCCATGCCCGATTTCAGAAAACAACTCCTACTCCTTGTTCCAATATCTTCCTCGACGCACGCGTGGGTATCCTAGGCGACCCAGAGCCCGAGCATGGTCAGCACCCTCTAGCATCCTTCCGCAGGTGACCTAGCGCTTCACTCATAGGCCGCTTCCTTGGCCCCTCATCCACCGTACCGGAAGCTCACCATTTTAATCGCATCGAGGCTGGTCAAGACCTCGGCTGACCTTGCTACGCGAGACGTCCTTCATTGACTCTCCGTCAGCAGTTGCAACTTTATCAGTTAGGTCTCCACGACCTTAATCACAAGATGGTCAAAATGCTCCCCCAGCATTCTTGACATAAAACAGTCATTTACAAAGTGCATTTACAAACAGTTTACAATACAGTTTCTATTTTAACTTTCATTTTTCCACATTATCCCTCATCAATCCACATTACTTATTCCATATATCCATTTATATGTATACTCATCCCATCACATCATTTTCCATCTCATCACTTCAGATTCCTTCACATCACATATCATATATTCACATCCATACATATATCCACATCCACATCCACATTCACATCCATACATCCACATCTACATCTATACATCTATTTTCACATCCACATCTACATGCACATTCATGCATCCACATCCATACATCCACATCTACATGCACATGAATTCACATCCATACATCCACATCAGTATGCGTACATTCACATCTACATGCATACATCCACATCTCTATGTATACATCCACATCTCTATGCATACATCCACATCCACATTCACATTCACCTCCATACATCCACATCTACATGCATACATCCACCTCCACATTCACATCCACATCTACATCTACATTTACATGCATACATCCACCTCCATATCCACATCCACATCTACATCTACATGCATACATCCACCTCCACATCCACATCCACATCTATACATCTACATCTACATGCATACATCCACATCTCCATTCACATCCCCATCTATACATCTACATCTACATGCATACATCCACATCTCCATTCACATCTACATCTATACATCTACATCTACATGCATACATCCACATCTCCATTCACATCCACATCTATACATCTACATCTACATGCATACATCCACATCTCCATTCACATCCTTATCTATACATCTACATCTACATGCATACCTCCACACCTCCATGATTACAATAAAATTCTTTTAATTAATCTAGGATGATAATTCCTAGAATATGGTAGGAAGTCCTCTTTTTATGCTTTGAATGAAATTATTTTATACGTAATTTCTATAAAAATTTTGCCATAGCTCCGCTACTATGACTGATAAATCTCAATTTTTTCTAAGGGATAAAGCTTATCATTAAGGAAATAATTAGAATGGTCTCTAATTGGATCATCAATCCATAATGGATTCAATCATCAATATACATAAACTAAAAGCATAGAAAAAAGCCATTAATTTGGCTTCAAGCATAACTTAATCTTGGATTAAGGAAAAGCCTTATGAAAAGCTTCATTTGGATTGAGAAAGGGTCATGAGTATGACCATTTCTTAAGTGAGAGAGAAAAACCCATTAGAATTAAACATAAATGGAAATTTATGTAATTCTTTACTATCATTAATTAATTAACTTCAATAGCATTTCGAAAACCATACCAATTAAGCTTCTCAAGCTTGAGAGGGGTTGAGAAGAGAGAATCATTGAGAAATTATAGAAAGATCAAAATTCACTATACTTATCTTATAATTTGCTTGATTCTTTGTTCACGGTAGAGGCCCCCAACCAATCAATTGGTTTAGTATGTTGATGGAGCCACCAATGGGGATTTAAGAAAGAGAGAAGTATCAAAAACTAGTGAATTATTAAAGAATTCACAGTTCTTGGCTTAGGTGGAGTAGAGTAACAATGCATAAGACACTATATTTTTTTCAACAAGGGAAGGCTTCTATTTATAGGAAAAATTGAGCTCCTAACCAAATAAACTGATTCTAGAATTTTTCAAGTCAGTTTGGTTGAATTTGGACTAGATTTGGACCTAGTTTGGTTACTTTTTGATTCGATTTGGTTCTATTTTGATTTGGTTTGGTTCAAGAGAGATGAGAGATAAAAATATCACATTATTTTTGAGTTTAAAACTCATTCAAGCATGTGAAATATGTACCTCCTTTAAAGAACTCCCCTTCCTTACATATGTGTCAAAATTTTATTGCTCATAGTTTTTTTACTAATAAACCTTGTACATTTTCAACTCTTCATCTTATGTGAAATATGCACCTTCTTTAAAGAACTCCCCTTCCTTACATATGTGTCAAAATTTTATTGCTCATAGTTTTTTACTAATAAACCTTGTACATTTTTAACTCTTCATCTTATGTGAAATATGCACCTTTTTTAAAGAACTCCCCTTTCTTACATATGTGTCAAAATTTTATTGCTCATAGTTTTTTACTAATAAACCTTGTACATTTTCAACTCTTCATCTTATGTGAGCATTTACTCATTTTTGGGTATCTTCTTTTACAAATTGGATTTATCTTCTCCCTACACATGGATTGATGCTATTGGCCCATAGGAACCTTAATTGGACCATAGTCCAAAAATTTCTGAAAATCTAGACCCTTAAACTAAGGTTCTTTGTACCCATTTCCAATTAATTCCAATTGCACATTGGAAATTTCTTTTTGAATTTCTGTTTCAGGGGAACTTATTTTGATAAGATGAGTTATTTTTCTATCCAAAAATATTCATAATCTGAATATTCTCTCTCTAGAATAATTTTCTCTCTCTAGGCTAAAACAGTTAGAAACAAGGTCTTTATATTTCTGAAGAGGGATTGATTATAGGGGAAGATACTAGACATCAAAAAAGGGGTTGGGAGAGGAATCTTACATTCTACCTCACTTAAAAAATGCGAGATGTCCTCATCTCGCAAACTGGGATAACTTTGCAAGATGCAGGAATATGAGACTTAGAGAAAAATTTTAATCAAGATTAACCACCAAGAAAAGTCTTAAAGGGAGCAAGATTCAAAATAAGAACAAGATTTAAACTTTATTCATTCTCGGAACTTATACAGTAAAGATAGAAGAACTCTTTACACTTCCATAAGCCCGTCCATCATATGGTCACAAAAGCAGCACTCACAAGCTGCACAAGTATAAGGTAACTCATCTATGGGAATAATTCTGTTGGTTATTGCCGCACCTATCTCAGTGGTATGAGGTGATCTAACAAAAGGACCTCTGAGAGGCAAGCCAAAAACGGGGTAAAGGCATATCTTTTGATGAGGAAGAAACCACGCCAGTAAGAAGACTCGCTCAGAAAACCCAAGATGCCTTGATCTCATGACGCAGTAGTATCGGGGACCCAAACCCAAAGCTTCAATAACCATGGCCAAGCGGACATTATTACGAAAGTGTTGTTGACCCCAGGGTGTTACCCTAGTTATGTCTTGATAGGTCCGCCATTTGGTCTGAGCTACAGAAGTTCCCAAGTGAGGGAAAAGTGAGCGCTCATACTGTTCTATAAAATCCTTCTTCACAGACTCGCTTGCGTCTTGAAGGTGAGAAATCATCATGGATAAAACTAATTTCTGTTGCCAAGCCATGAAGGAGATTAAGAAGAAGGGAGATCGATGGAAGTAAGATTACTGTGAGCGATAAGTAAAAGTTACGACTTATATAAAGGAAGGAGCTAGCGTAACTTAGAAGCCAACGGTAACTTGCCACTGAAGTTTTACCGTCTTTCCATGATTTGGGTTTGGCACATTTTTCTATAGAAGGCATTAAGAATTTTGAGATGAGGAGATAAAAGAAGCTTGTAGGCTAAGTCACCTACTTTCACTGAATTCTGATATAAGGGTCACAATATTTGGGGGATAACTTCCTATACTCCCCAAGAGATAAAGAACTCCTTTTGGGCCGTACACTCGGATGAAAACCAAGACCTTGGTATCCAAAACACCGATTTTCACTTCTGAACTCATTGTTCTGAATCCTTAAAACAGGCGTGACTCCTGAGGAGAAGTATTCTAGGGAAAGGGTCTTCCTTTTTTAAACAGAATCTTTCTTTTATTTTAGAGAGGAAATAATTATAAGATCAAAAAGGGAGATTCTTACTCTTGTATACCTCGAAGGCTGGGGAGAAATCTCACATTCTACCCCACTTAAAAAGTGCGATATGTCCTCATCTCGCAAGGTAGAGGACAACTCTTTCTCTTAAGATCCAATTTTATTCTGGGGTTCCTTATATTCTGGTCAACCCAACAGAATACTGGGATAAATATCCCTTATATAGAACTCATAATTAAATAACAATTCATTCAAATCTTATCATTCATATCTTTAACATGATAATGTTTCATTAGACCGAAAAATTTCCTTCTGAACATTTCTTCACGGGAATTTCAGTTAAACTAGTCCTCAATTTGTTATCCCTTAACTTGATCTACCGGTCAAGTGTTAACAGTAACAATTTGACAGCACAACCCACTAATCTCATAGTGATTTGCTGAAATCATTATCATCATTCTAGTTATAAATATCATCACAGGGACTCGTCCCATTCCTCCTCATTGTGGTTTCGTTCTAATTATTATATTGTAACTAAATTTCAGAAATCATCATTTTTCAATCAGAATTTTCAATCAGAATCCAAAACAATACATCAATTCTCAAACAGAATTAAAAATCATATCAACCACATTCGAAATCATTATCTGGATAGCATTAACGCTTATAATTTCAAGTCTTAGATTTACTCGTATATACTGTCAGTAAAGAGCTGCAATATACTCTCGGTATATATGGGTAGTCACTGCCCTTGGAATTATAAGGTAAATACTATCATGTCTAGGCCTCAAGCAAGTCAGGGATTCTATATAATTGCGGTACTTCCATCTGAAGACCCAATTACCAAATTACAAATTTCAGTTTGAATATCAAATTGTATGAATTATTCACACAATTATAACCTTTTTGTGTTTCTTGATAAATTTTTGACATATTTGTCTTCTCAGTTGATCTTTATTAACCAAAGGCTCTGATACCAACTGTAAGATCCCTGTTCCCACCGAGCAACGGATTGAGGATACTGGCAGTGGAAGTAGTACTTCTCGCGTGAGACAGGCGTCCCACATTCGGGGCCTCGCCCACGGATATCCGAACAAAAGACTAATCCGCCGGTTTCTCCCAAACCGAACCCGAAAAAACTTCGCTTATCCGGAAAGCACGGGCGATTCCACCAGGATAACTCTTTACTCTAACGTAGTCAAGACCATTATTGATCAAGTTAATCCGATTGTACCTATAAAGATACTCGGTCAGATCAAGGAAGAAACTTGCACTTGGATCATTGGGATCAACGCTTTTTTCCCCATCAAAGAGGCACAGCCGTTGATTCCTATCTATAGAACAATTACTATCTGGGATTTACTTTATCTATCGTAGTAACAAAATTTGAGTCTCGATTTACAGATCCATCAGTCCAGCCTAACCCCATCCGATCCCATGGGTTAGCCAACCGCCCAACCACTGTAGTGATGGGATCCAATTAAGAATTTGGTTAGGTTTTATCCTGGGTACCAAGGAAAAGAGTTCCTAGGCCCCCTAGCTGGATGTTCATGCAAAAATAAAACTAGTCACACCACTCACACACCCAATATGAAATTGCCTTTTCACAGATTCAACCAGTTTAAAACAATCCTTTAATAAAACCATAGTATCACTGATCACCATCTTCCAATTTATCTTGTTGATTCTTAATTTTCCCATCATTCCTTCATCAGAGTATCTATGGCATCATTGGCAACTAGGACGCTCACCACCTGTCCACTCAGGGGCCGTTTCCTAGTTCCTAGCCCATAATACTCGGTAATATAATCACTTATCAAGATGGACTCTCGTTGAAGATTAGCAAGATCAACCAACAGATCCATATAAAGAGCCATGGACTCATCCATTGAAGACCAGCAAGGTCAATCAACCAGATCCATGCCCGATTTCAGAAAACAACTCCTACTCCTTGTTCCAATATCTTCCTCGACGCACGCGTGGGTATCCTAGGCGCCCCAGAGCCCGAGTACCGTATGGTCAGCACCCTCTAGGATCCTTCGTAGGTGACCTAGCGCTTCACTCATAGGCCACTTCCTTGGCCCCTCATCCACCGTACCGGAAGCTCACCATTTTAATCGCACCGAGAGGCTGGTCAAGACCTCGGCTACGCGAGACGTCCTTCATTGACTCTCCGTCCTTGCAATTGCAACTTTATCAGTTAGGTCTCCACGACCTTAATCACAAGATGGTCAAAATGCTCCCCCAGCATTCTTGACATAAAACAGTCATTTACAAACAGCATTTACAAACAGTTTACAATACAGTTTCTATTTTAACTTTCATTTTTCCACATTATCCCTCATCAATCCACATTACTTATTCCATATTCCATTTATATGTATACTCATCCCATCACATCATTTTCCATCTCATCACTTCAGATTCCTTCACATCACATATCATATATTCACATCCATACATATATCCACATCCACATCCACATCCACATTCACATCCATACATCCACATCTACATCCATACATCTATTTTCACATCCACATCTACATGCACATTCATGCATCCACATCCATACATCCACATCTACATGCACATTCACATCCATACATCCACATCTGTATGCGTACATTCACATCTACATGCATACATCCACATCTCTATGTATACATCCACATCTCTATGCATACATCCACATCCACATTCACATTCACCTCCATACATCTACATCTACATGCATACATCCACCTCCACATTCACATCCACATCTATACATCTACATCTACATGCATACATCCACCTCCACATCCACATCCACATCTACATCTACATTTACATGCATACATCCACCTCCACATCCACATCCACATCTACATCTACATGCATACATCCACCTCCACATCCACATCCACATCTATACATCTACATCTACATGCATACATCCACATCTCCATTCACATCCCCATCTATACATCTACATCTACATGCATACATCCACATCTCCATTCACATCTACATCTATACATCTACATCTACATGCATACATCCACATCTCCATTCACATCCACATCTATACATCTACATGCATACATCCACATCTCCATTCACATCCACATCTATACATCTATATCTACATGCATACATCCACATCTCCATTCACATCCTTATCTATACATCTACATCTACATGCATACCTCCACACCTCCATGATTACAATAAAATTCTTTTAATTAATCTAGGATGATAATTCCTAGAATATGGTAGGAAGTCCTCTTTTTATGCTTTGAATGAAATTATTTTATGCGTAATTTCTATAAAAATTTTGCCATAGCTCCGCTACTATGACTGATAAATCTCAATTTTTTCTAAGGGATAAAGCTTATCATTAAGGAAATAATTAGAATGGTCTCTAATTGGATCATCAATCCATAATGGATTGAATCATCAATATACATAAACTAAAAGCATAGAAAAAAGCCATTAATTTGGCTTCAAGCATAACTTAATCTTGGATTAAGGAAAAGCCTTATGAAAAGCTTCATTTGGATTGAGAAAGGGTCATGAGTATGACCATTTCTTAAGTGAGAGAGAAAAACCCATTAGAATTAAACATAAATGAAAATTTAGGTAATTCTTTACTATCATTAATTAATTAACTTCAATAGCATTTCAAAAACCATACCAATTAAGCTTCTCAAGCTTGAGAGGGGTTGAGAAGAGAGAATCATTGAGAAATTATAGAAAGATCAAAATTCACTATACTTATCTTATAATTTGCTTGATTCTTTGTTCACGGTAGAGGGCCCCAACCAATCAATTGGTTTAGTATGTTGATGGAGCCACCAATGGGGATTGAAGAAAGAGAGAAGTATCAAAAACTAGTGAATTATTAAAGAATTCACAGTTCTTGGCTTAGGTGGAGTAGAGTAACAATGCATAAGACACTATATTTTTTTCAACAAGGGAAGGCTTCTATTTATAGGAAAAATTGAGCTCCTAACCAAACAAACTGATTCTAGAATTTTCCAAGTCAGTTTGGTTGAATTTGGACTAGATTTGGACCTAGTTTGGTTACTTTTTGATTCGATTTGGTTCTATTTTGATTTGGTTTGGTTCAAGAGAGATGAGAGATAAAAATATCACATTATTTTTGAGTTTAAAACTCATTCAAGCATGTGAAATATGTACCTCCTTTAAAGAACTCCCCTTCCTTACATATGTATCAAAATTTTATTGCTCATAGTTTTTTTACTAATAAACCTTGTACATTTTCAACTCTTCATCTTATGTGAAATATGCACCTTCTTTAAAGAACTCCCCTTCCTTACATATGTGTCAAAATTTTATTGCTCATAGTTTTTTACTAATAAACCTTGTACATTTTCAACTCTTCATCTTATGTGAAATATGCACCTTTTTTAAAGAACTCCCCTTTCTTACATATGTGTCAAAATTTTATTGCTCATAGTTTTTTACTAATAAACCTTGTACATTTTCAACTCTTCATCTTATGTGAGCATTTAGTCATTTTTGGGTATCTTCTTTTACAAATTGGATTTATCTTCTCCCTACACATGGATTGATGCTATTGGCCCATAGGAACCTTAATTGGACCATAATCCAAAAATTTCTGAAAATCTAGACCCTTAGACTAAGGTTCTTTATACCCATTTCCAATTAATTCCAATTGCACATTGGAAATTTCTTTTTGAATTTCTGTTTCAGGGGAACTTATTTTAATAAGATGAGTTATTTTTCTATCCAAAAATATTCATAATCTGAATATCCTCTCTCTAGAATAATTTTCTCTCTCTAGGCTAAAACAGTTAGAAACAAGCTCTTTATATTTCTGAAGAGGGATTGATTACAGGGGAAGATACTAGACATCAAAAAAGGGGTTGGGGGAGGAATCTTACATTACTGAACAAGGAAGTCTGGTGATATGGTCCACGCAAGGCATCGAGCGATCTCACAGGCAAGCTCCATGATGCAGATTCCAAAAAGCAACATCACATGGAGGTGGAATCAAAGATTCCAATCCTATGAGGCAGTTACTTTAATAATGGTATAGAAGAATAGACACAAAGTAAGAGGACAAATTAATAAAGTCCATATCCAATATGAAGTGAAGAAAGTAAGATATGAAAATAATACAGTTAGAGACCATCATACAAAATGATTGACAACCCACGAGAGAGTCGGTAGAGCAAATCGAAGCATCGAGCACAAAGTGGTGATAGAAGTGATTCAGATTTGTAATTGAGAAATATAATAACATTTTATGTTTATGAGAGAACTCAATGTTTTAAAGAAATAATTTTTTGCTAAAGTTGGATTTGGATAACTTTTCATAGTGTTGATATAATTCAAAAGTAAGTGTCAACAACTTATAGTAAGTCCCATTTACAAATGAAGGCATTTCTTTCATTTCTCTCCATGCTTTCTAGCTTGTGAGTATGATGCGTACCAAGGCACTAGTCCATATCTAGTGAACGTACTATCACCGATAGTACATAATGATGAAGGCCAAGCTCCTCTAAATGGGAAAGATGCTCCCCCTATGCTGGTCAGCTACACATGAGAAAGTAAGATATGAAAATAACACAGTTAGAGAACATCATACAGAATGATTGACAACCCACGAGAGAGTTGGTAGCAAATCGAAACATTCAGTACAAAGTGGTGATAGAAGTGATTTGGATATGTAATTGAGAAATATAATAACATTTTATGTTTATGAGAGAACTGGAGCAATCCAATGTTTTAAAGAGATGGGTGTTTGCTAAAGACGGATTTGGGTAACTTTTTTAAAATGTTCATAGTGTTGATATATTTTAAAAGTAAGTGTCAATAACTTGTAGTAAGTCCCATTTACAAATGAAGGCATTTCTCTCTGTTCTTTCTAGCTTATGAGTATGATGCGTAACAAGGCACTAGTTCATTCGTCTATATCTAGTGAACGTACTACAATGACAGTACGTAATGATGAAGGCCAAGCTCCTCTAAATGGGAAAGATGCTCCCCCTATGCCAGCTACACATGAGAAGAGAAGATGGAGACTAGGCATCGCCACTCTTTGTGAAATTAGGAGGTCCATAAGAGTCTCGAGTTGATTATACCCAAGGTATCTTTCTCAAGGTTGGTGCAAGAAATATTGCAAGATCTACAAAGCAAAAATCAATATAGATGCTTTTCAAGATAACATACTATTGATATATTTTAAAAGTAAGTATCAATAACTTATAGTAACTCCCATTTACAAATAAAGGCACTTCTTCCATTTCTCTCAATTTCTTTTAGCTTGAGTATAAGGCATACCACAGCACTAGTTCATTCATCTGGATCTAGTGAACATACTATCATCGATAGTACTTAATGATGAAGGCCAAGCTCCTCCAAATAGGAAATATGCTCCCGCTATGCTAGATACACATATAAGAAGAGAAGATGAAGACTAGGCATCGCCACTCTTTGTGAAATTCGGAGGTCTAGAAGAATCCTCCTGAGTTGATTATACCCAAGGTAGATTTCTCAAGATTGGTGCAAGAAATATTGCAAAGGCGCGATGCACGAGGACCCCAGGGGCTTTAAAAAGCAAGCCTCTGCAAGCCTACGGACAAGGGCCCTGCAAGCCTCTGATGGGATTAATATATTTTTTTCCAAGAGGTGGTATATCATACATCTATGCACACTTTCATAAAACATGACATTTAATTCTAATAATGCTGATGCATTTAAAGAGGCGGTGGTAAACTTTTATAATTCAATGATGCAGGCGTGGACTTCAAATTGCATTATGCACAATATGGAAAGAGTGGTCACTATTTAGTTATAATTAAAATATACATGTAATATTTTAATTTTAATTGTGGGTATCCTATGTTGTTCTTTAATGCATCATATACTTGAGGCTCATGGTTCATACTTCACTGAACAAGGAAGTTTGGTGATATGATCCATGCAAGGCATCGAGCGATCTCACAGGCAAGCTCAATGCGGATTCCAAAAAGCAACATCACATGGAGGTGGAATCAAAGATTCCAATCCTATGAGGCAGTTACTTTAATAATGGTACAGAAGAATAGACGTAAAGTAAGAGGACAAATTAAGAAAGTCCATATCCAATGATATAGAGGTGTTTGTAGGGCAATATATGAAGTGAAGAAATTTAGATATGAAAATAGCACAACTAGAGAACGTCATACCGAGTAGTTGACAACCGAGGAGAGAGTCAGTAAGAGAATAGCGATAAAGTAAGAGGACAAATTAATAAAGTCCAAATCCAATGATATAGAAACTCATTGCAGGGCAATATATGAAGCGAAGAAAGTAAGATATGAAAATAGCACAGTTAGAGAACATCATACAGAATGATTGACAACCCACGAGAGAGTCAGTAGAGCAAATCGAAACACCGAGCACAAAGTGGTGATAGAAGTGATTTGGATATGTAACTGAGAAATATAATAACATTTTATGTTTATGAGAGAACTAGAGCAATCCAATGTTTTAAAGAGATAGGTGTTTGCTAAAGACGGATTTGGGTAACTTTTTTAAAATGTTCATAGTGTTGATATATTTTAAAAGTAAGTGTCAATAACTTGTAGTAAGTCCCATTTACAAATGAAGGCATTTCTCTCTATTCTTTCTAGCTTATGAGTATGATGCGTAACAAGGCACTAGTTCATTCGTCTATATCTAGTGAACGTACTACAATGACAGTACGTAATGATGAAGGCCAAGCTCCTCTAAATGGGAAAGATGCTCCCCCTATGCCAGCTACACATGAGAAGAGAAGATGGAGACTAGGCATCGCCACTCTTTGTGAAATTAGGAGGTCCATAAGAGTCTCGAGTTGATTATACCCAAGGTATCTTTCTCAAGGTTGGTGCAAGAAATATTGCAAGATCTACAAAGCAAAAATCAATATAGATGCTTTTCAAGATAACATACTATTGATATATTTTAAAAGTAAGTATCAATAACTTATAGTAACTCCCATTTACAAATAAAGGCACTTCTTCCATTTCTCTCAATTTCTTTTAGCTTGAGTATAAGGCATACCACAGCACTAGTTCATTCATCTGGATCTAGTGAACATACTATCATCGATAGTACTTAATGATGAAGGCCAAGCTCCTCCAAATAGGAAATATGCTCCCGCTATGCTAGATACACATATAAGAAGAGAAGATGAAGACTAGGCATCGCCACTCTTTGTGAAATTCGGAGGTCTAGAAGAATCCTCCTGAGTTGATTATACCCAAGGTAACTTTCTCAAGATTGGTGTAAGAAATATTGCAAAGGCGCGATGCACGAGGACCCCACGGGCTTTAAAAAGCAAGCCTCTGCAAGCCTACGGACAAGGGCCCTGCAAGCCTCTGATGGGATTAATATATTTTTTTCCAAGAGGTGGTATATGATACATCTATGCACACTTTCATAAAACATGACATTTAATTCTGATAATGCTGATGCATTTAAAGAGGCGGTGGTAAACTTTTATAATTCAATGATGCAGGCGTGGACTTCAAATTGCATTATGCACAATATGGAAAGAGTGGTCACTATTTAGTTATAATTAAAATATACATGTAATATTTTAAGTTTAATTGTGGGTATCCTATGTTGTTCTTTAATGCATCATATACTTGAGGCTCATGGTTCATACTTCACTGAACAAGGAAGTTTGGTGATATGATCCATGCAAGGCATCGAGCGATCTCACAGGCAAGCTCAATGCGGATTCCAAAAAGCAACATCACATGGAGGTGGAATCAAAGATTCCAATCCTATGAGGCAGTTACTTTAATAATGGTACAGAAGAATAGACGTAAAGTAAGAGGACAAATTAAGAAAGTCCATATCCAATGATATAGAGGTGTTCGTAGGGTAATATATGAAGTGAAGAAATTTAGATATGAAAATAGCACAGCTAGAGAACGTCATACCGAGTAGTTGACAACCGAGGAGAGAGTCAGTAAGAGAATAGCGATAAAGTAAGAGGACAAATTAATAAAGTCCAAATCCAATGATATAGAAACTCATTGCAGGGCAATATATGAAGCGAAGAAAGTAAGATATGAAAATAGCACAGTTAGAGAACATCATACAGAATGATTGACAACCCACGAGAGAGTCGATAGCAAATCGAAACACCGAGCACAAAGTGGTGATAGAAGTGATTTGGATATGTAACTGAGAAATATAATAACATTTTATGTTTATGAGAGAACTAGAGCAATCCAATGTTTTAAAGAGATAGGTGTTTGCTAAAGATGGATTTGGGTAACTTTTTTAAAACGTTCATAGTGTTGATATATTTTAAAAGTAAGTGTCAATAACTTGTAGTAAGACCCATTTACAAATGAAGGCATTTCTCTCCATTCTTTCTAGCTTATGAGTATGATGCGTAACAAGGCACTAGTTCATTCGTCTATATCTATCAACGACAGTACGTAATGATGAAGGCCAAGCTCCTCTAAATGGGAAAGATGCTCCCCCTACGCCAGCTACACATGAGAAGAGAAGATGGAGACTCGGCATCGCCACTTTTTGTGAAATTAGGAGGTCCATAAGAGTCTCGAGTTGATTGATTATACCCAAGGTATCTTTCTCAAGGTTGGTGCAAGAAATATTGCAAGATCTACAAAGTGAAAATCAATATATGTAAGATTTCTTCCCAGTTTTTGAGGTATTCAGAAATAAGAACCTCCTTTTTGATCTTATAACTATTCTCTCTCTAATATATAAATTTTTGACAGAATCATGAGACGAGGAAACCGTAGCCGTCAACAGCCAGACCCTGTCTCTGAAGATGACAAACTTGACCCTGATTTTCGCAAGGCTCTTCATAGGACTCAGCCAGGACCCTTCAAAGGAGAAGGGGAGAACCTGGGTGAGACTGTGGAGAAATGGGTGGAAGCCATGGAAGAGTATTTTGACGTTACAGGTTATAATGAGCTGACCAAAATGGCTCTTGGCTGGTTGAAAATAGTGAAAACAGCCAGGGTAGCATGGAGGAACCACTGTGACACCAACCGTCTGAATAGAAATACTCAATCCTGGAACGACCTAAAAACCTATTTGAGAAAGAGATTTTGTCCCCCTCGATTTTTGGAAACCAAAATGAACAAATTTTTAGAGCTAAAGCAGGAGAACAAAACCATTGAAGAATATCACCAGGCCTTTGCTCTTCTACTCAAATACTAACCACCTCTAGATGAAGAACAGCTCATGGCCAGGTTCATTCGGGTAATGAACGAACCCTTGGACACACTGGTCAAAAATGCCAAACCAGTGTCCATGGCTGAAGCAGTAAAAATGGCAAAGGATTTTGCCAAAGCCTTTGTAGTAAAGGTCCCGCCAAAGCCTACACCCTCTTACTTTAAAAGATTCCAAACCCAGGAAAGTACTTCAAACTTTCCACCCCCAAAGAGGCAGCAAGGGCCGATTCAGAATCAAGATGCAGGAAGATTCCAAAGTGAAGGAAGACCCTTCCCCCAGAATACTTTCTCAGGAGGACCACCTATTTTAAGGATTCAGAACCATGAGCTCAGAAGTGAGAACCGGTGTTTTGGATGCCAAGGTTTTGGTCATTAGTTAAAAGACTGCCCAACTCCTGCCATGTCAAGGGGACAGGGAAGTCTAGGACCCCGAATTCATAGACCATTCCCTTCATACCAGTCTAATCAGGATCCGTCTCGCCCAAGCCAGGGTAATCCCAGAAGAACTCCAACTCAACCATCTGCCTCTATCCAGAGTAACCTCAAAACTCCTTTCCAGAACAGGGACAACCAAAGAGAAAGAATTCCACCTCAGACTGCAGCAGCCAGAGCAGTCACAATTTTAGAAGAAGTAGAAGAGGAAAAAAGGGTAGATTAATACTGCAATTGAAAACCAAGGGCTTAACCGACAGTTCTCAAGTCATCCATACTCCAGCAGAATACCAGGGAAAAAAATCGGCCGTCCACTTCCAAGGCGTAACGTTGAAAGTGATTGAAGAAGAAGAAGAAGATGAAAGAGATCATACTCCACCTGCGAGATGAGGACATCTCGCGTTTTTTAAGTGGGATAGAATGTAAGATTCCTCCCCAGTCCCTTTTTGATGTCTAGTATCTTCCCCTGTAATCAATCCCTCTTCAGAAATATAAAGACCTTGTTTCTAACTGTTTTAACCTAGAGAGAGAAAATATTTTAGAGAGAGAATATTCAGATTTTTAATATTTTTGGATAGAAAATTATCTCATCTTATTAAAATAAGTTTCCCTGAAATAAAAATTCAAAAAAGAACTTTCCAATGTGCAATTGGAATTAATTGGAAATAGATATAAAGAACCTTAGTCTAAGGGTCTAGATTTTCAGAAATTTTTGGATTATGGTCCAATTAAGGTTCCTATGGGCCAATAGCATCAATCCATGTGTAGGGAGGAGATAAATCCAATTTGTAAAAGAATATACCCAAAAATGAGTAAATGCTCACATAAGATGAAGAGTTGAAAATGTACAAGGTTTATTAGTAAAAAACTATGAACTATATTAAAAATATGAGATATTTTGGATATAATGATTCCATTTTGACACATATGTAAGGAAGGGGAGTTCTTTAAAGGAGGTGCATATTTCACATAAGATGAAGAGTTGAAAATGTACAAGGTTTATTCGTAAAAAAACTATGAGCTATATTAAAAATATGAGATATTTTGGATATAATGATTCCATTTTGACACATATGTAAGGAAGGGGAGTTCTTTAAAGGAGGTGCATATTTCACATGCTTGAATGAGTTTTAAACTCATAAAAATTGAGATATTTCATCTCTCCTCTCTCCTCATTCAAGTCTAGTTTCAAAAAGTTAGCTTAGCTGACCTAAAAATGGTCAAAAAGTGACCAAACTGACTTGGGAAATTCTAGAATCAGTTTGTTTGGTTAGGAGCTCAATTTTTCCTATGAATAGAAGCCTCCCCTTGTTGAAAATATATAGTGTCTTATGCATTGTTACTCTACTCCACCTAAGCCAAGAACTGTGAATTCTTTAATAATTCACTAGTTTTTGACACTTCCCTCTTTCTTTAATTCCCATTGGTGGCTCCATCAACATACTAAACCAATTGATTGGTTGGGGGCCTCTACCGTGAACAAAGAATCAAGCAAATTGTAAGGTAAATGGTGAATTTTGATTTTTTTAATAATTTCTCAATGTTTCTCTCTTCTCAACCCCTCTCAAGCTTGAGAAGCTTAATTGGTATGGTTTTTTGAATGCTATTGAAGTTAATTGATTAATGATAGTAAAGAATTACATAAATTTTTATTTATGTTTAACTTTAATGGTTTTTTCTCTCTCTCACTTAAGAAATGGTCATACTCATGACCCATTCTCAATCCAAATGAAGTTTTTCATAAAGCTTTTTCTTAATCCAAGATTAATCTATGCTTGAGAACAAATTAATGGTTTTTTTATCTATGTTTTTAGTTTATGATTATTTTTTATTCAATCCATTAAGGGTTAATGATCCAATTAGGGATCATTCTAATCATTCCCTTAAAGGTAAGCCTTATCTTTTAAAATAATTGAGATTTATCAGTTATAGTAGCGGAGCTATGGTAAAATTTTATAAAAATTTACACATAAAATAATTTTATTCAAAGCATGAAAAGAGGATTTCCTACCATATTCTAGGAATTATCATCCTAGATTAATTGAAAGAAATTCATTAGAATCATGAGGAAATTGAATTTTTATATTATGCATAAAGGATAAATTTTTATATCAAAAGTATTACTTTTATCATTTTTATTTCATGCATAGAAGTATGCATAATGGATAAATTTTTATATCAAAAGTATTACTTTTATCATTTTTATTTTATGCATAGAAGTATGCATAATGGATAAATTTTTATATCAAAAGTATTACTTTTATCATTTTTATTTTATGCATAGAAGTATACATAATGGATAAATTTTTATATCAAAAGTATTACTTTTATCATTTTTATTTTATGCATAGAAGTATACATAATGGATAAATTTTTATATCAAAAGTGTTACTTTTATCATTTTTATTTTCATGCATAGAAGTATGCATAATGGATAAAATTTTATATCAAAAGTGTTACTTTTAGCATAATTATGCATAAAAGATAAATATTTTATTATAAAAGTATTACTTTTAACATAATTAAATTTCATGCATAGAGGTATGCATAAAAGATAAATATTTTATTATAAAAGTGTTACTTTTAACATAATTGAATTTCATGCATAGAGGTATGCATAAAAGATAAATATTTTATTATAAAAGTGTTACTTTAACATAATTGAATTTCATGCATAGAGATATGCATAGAAGATAAATATTTTATTATAAAAGTCTTACTTTTAACATAATTGAATTTCATGCATAGAGGTATACATAAAAGATAAATATTTTATTATAAAATTGTTATATTTTATTAATTTATTATAAAACTGTAAAGAAAAAAAATGATTATTTTATTATAAAAAGTTATTTTCATCATATTGAATTTCGTGCATAGAAATGAAAAAAATAAATAAATTATTATTTTATTGTAAAAATATTACAGAAAAAAAATGATTATTTATTGTAAAAGTGTTACTTTTATCACAATTGAAATTCTTGCATAGAGGTATGCATAAAGGATGAGTTAGGAGGTGATAAGATGAGTTAAGATGTGATAAGAGGTGTATGAGATGTGATAAGAGGTGTATGAGATGTGATAAGATGAGATAAGATGCACATGAGATGAGTTAGGATGTGATAAGATGAGTTAAGATGTGATAAGAAGTGTATGAGATGTGATAAGATGAGATAAGATGTATATGAGATGAGTTAGGATGTGATAAGATGAATTAAGATGTGATAAGATGTGTATGGAATGAGATAAGAAGTGTATGTGATGAGATAAGATGTATATGGGTTGTAATAAGGTGAAAACGGATGTGATGTAAAAGAATAGATGTGAAGGCATATGGGGCTATATGAATGGGAAGGAAAAAAATAGATGTATGTATGGATGTGAATGTGCTTGTAAATGTGGATGTATGGATGAAAATGCATGAATGTGCATGTAGATGTAGATGTACGAATGAGGATGTGGATGTATGCATATGGATACATGTGTATGTATGGATGTATGCATGTAGATGTGGATGTAAGCATGTGGATGTGTATGTATGGATGTATGTATGTGGATGTGGATGTATGAATAAGGATGTGAAAATGGATGTATACATGGATGTGTATGAAGAATAATGAAGGTGAATGTGTATGGGAAATAATGTGTCGTTGATATGAATGAATGGATGAGAATGAGTACATATGAAGGGAATGTGGAATAAGTAATGTGGATTGAGGAGGGATAATGTGAAAAGACGGAGTTCGATATAGAAACTGTATTTTGTGACTGTTTGTAAATGACTGTTTTATGTCAAGAATGCTGGGAAAGCATTTTGACCATCTTGTGATCAAGGTCGTGGAGACCTAACTGATAAAGTTACAACTGCTGACGGAGAGTCAATGGAGGACGTCTCGCGCAGCAAGGTCGGTCGAGGTCTTGACCAGCCTCCGTGCGATTAAAATGGTGAGCTTCTGGTACGGTGGATGAGGGGCCAAGGAAGCGGCCTATGAGTGAAGCGCTAGGTCACCTGCGAAGGATCCTAGAGGGTGCTGACCATACGGTGCTTGGGCTGTGGGTCGCCCAGGATACCCACGCGTGCATCGAGGAAGATATTGGAACAAGGAGTAAGAGTTGTTTTCTGAAACCGGGCATGGATCTGGTTGACTGACCTTGCTGGTCCTCAACGGATGAGTCCATGGCTCTTTATATGGATCTGTTGGTTGATCTTGCTGATCTTCAACGAGAGTCCATCTTGATAAGTGATTATATTGCCAAGTATTATGGGCTAGGAACTATTGAAACGGCCCCTGAGTGGACAGGTGGTGAGCATTCTAGTTGCCAATGATGCCATAGATACTCTGATGAAGGAATGATGGGAAATTGAATCAACCGGATAATTTGGAAGATGGTGATCAGTGATACTATGGTTTTATTAAAGGATTGTTTTAAAACTAGTTGAATCTGTGAAAAGGCAATTTCATATCGGGTGTGTAAGTGGTGTGACTAGTTTTATTTTGCATGAACTTCCGGCTAGGGGGCCTTGGAACTCTTTTCCTTGGTACCCGGGACAAAACCTAACCAAATTTTTAATTGGATCCCATCACTACAGTGGTTGGGTGGTTGGCTAACCCATGGGACTGGATGGGGTTAGGCTGGATTGATGGATCCGTAAATCGAGACTCAACTTTTGTTATTACGATAGATAAAGTAAATCCCGGACAGTAATTGTTCTATGGATAGGAATCGACGGCTGTTCCTCTTGAATGGGGAAAAAAGCGTTGATCCCAATGATCCAAGTGCAAGTTTCTTCCTTGATCTGATCAAGTATCTTGAAGATGCAATTGGATCAGCTTGATCAGAAATGATCTTGAATACGTAAAAGTAAAAAGTTTTCCTGGTGGAATCACCCGTGCTTTCCGGTAAAGGAAGTTTTTCCGGGTTCGGTTTTGGAACAACTGACGGATTAGTCTCTTATCCGGATATCCGTGGGTGAGGCCCCGTATGAGGGACCCCTGTCCCGCGCGAGAAGTGCTACTTCCGCTGCCAGTATCCTGAATCCGTTGCTCGGTGGGAACAGGGATCTTACAATATAGACACTTTTTAAGAGAACATACTATTGATATATTTTAAAAGTAAGTGTCAATAACTTATAAAGGCACTTCTTTCATTTCTCTCCGTTCCTTTTAGCTTGTGAGTATAATGTGTACCACAATATAATAACATTTTATGTTTATGAGAGAACTAGAGCGATCCAATGTCTTAAAGAAATAGGTGTCTGCTAAAGTTGGAATTGGATAACTTTTTTAAAATGTTCATAGTGTTGATATATTTTAAAAGTAAGTGTCAATAACTTATAGGAAGTCCCATTTACAAATGAAGGCATTTCTTTCATTTCTCTCCATTCTTCCTAGCTTGTGAGTATGATGCGTACCAAGGCACTAGTTTATTCTTCCATATCTAGTGAACGTACTATCACCTATAGTATGTAATGATAAAGGCCAAGCTCCTCTAAATGGGAAAGATGCTCCCCCTATGCTGGCCGGCTACACATGAGAGGAGAAGATGGCGACTAGGCATTGCCACTCTTCAATATTTATTTCAAGAGGTGGTATATGATACATCTATGCACACTTTTATAAAACATGACATTCAATTGTGATAATGCCGATACATGTAAAGAGGCGGTGGTAAACTTATATACTTTAATGATACAGGGTGGATGTCAAATTGCATTATGCTTAATATGGTAAGAGTGGTCACTATTTTGTTAGAATTAAAATGTACATGTAATATTTTAAGTTTAATTGTGGATATCCTGTGTTTTTTAATGCATCATGTAATTGAGACTCATGGTCTATACTTTACTGAACAAGCAAGTTTAGTGATATGGTCCACGCAAGGCATCGAGCGATATCACAGGCAAGCTTGATCCGGATTCCAAAAAGCAACATCACATGAAGGTGGAATCAAAGATTCCAATCCTATGAGGCAGTTACTTTAATAATGGTATAGAAGAATACGTAAAATATGAGGACAAATTAAGAAAGTCCATATCCAATGATATGGAGGCATTCGTAGGGCAATATATGAAGTGAAGAAAGTAAGATATGAAAAGCTGGAAAGCATCATACAGAGTAGTTGACAACCGAGGAGAGAGTCAGTAAGAGAATAGCGGTAAAGCATTAGGACAAATTAATAAAGTCCAAATCGAATGATATAGAAACTGTTTGCAAGAGGGCAATATATGAAGTGAAGAAAGTAAGATATGGGACTTCAAATTGCATTATGCGAAATATGGTAAGAGTGGTCACTATTTTATTATAATTAAAATGTACATGTAATATTTTAAGTTTAATTGTGGATATCCTGTGTTCTTTAATGCATCATATACTTGAGGCTCATGGTCTATACTTTACTGAACAAGGAAGTTTGGTGATATGGTCCACGCAAGGCATCGAGCGATCTCACATGCAAGCTCGATGCGGATTCCAAAAAGCAACATCACATGGAGGTGGAATCAAAGATTCCAATCCTATGAGGCAGTTACTTTTATAATGGTATAGAAGAATAAACACAAAGTAAGAGGACAAATTAATAAAGTCCATATGCAATATGAAGTGAAGAAAGTAAGATATGAAAATAACACAGTTAGAGACCATCATACAAAATGATTGACAACCCACGAGAGAGTCGATAGAGCAAATCGAAGCATCGAGCACAAAGTGGTGATAGAAGTGACTCAGATTTGTAATTGAGAAATATAATAACATTTTATGTTTATGAGAGAACTCAATGTTTTAAAGAAATAATTGTTTGCTAAAGTTGGATTTGGATAACTTTTTATAGTGTTGATATAATTTAACTTATAGTAAGTCCCATTTACAAATGAAGGCATTTCTTTCATTTCTCTCCATGCTTTCTAGCTTGTGAGTATGATGCGTACCAAGGCACTAGTCCATATCTAGTGAACGTACTATTTCCGATAGTACATAATGATGAAGGCCAAGCTCCTCTAAATGGGAAAGATGCTCCCCCTATGCTGGTCAGCTAGACATGAGAAGAGAAGATGGCGACTAGGCATCGCCACTCTTTAATATTTTTTTCAAGAGGTGGTATATGATACATCTATGCACACTTTTATACAACATGACATTCAATTCTGATAATGCCGATGCATTTAAAGAGGCGGTGGTAAACTTTCATAATTCAATGATACAGGGGTGGACTTCAAATTGCATTATGCACAATATGGTGAGAGTGGTCACTATTTTGTTATAATTAAAATCTACATGTAATATTTTGAGTTTGATTTTGGAGATCCTGTGTTCTTTAATGCATCATATACTTGAGGGTCATGGTGCATACTTCACTGAACAAAAAAGTTTGGTGATATGGTCCACGCAAGGCATCGAGCAATCTCACAGGCAAGCTCGATGCGGATTCCAAAAAGCAACATCACATAAAGGTGGAATCAAAGATTCCAATCCTATGAGGCAGTTACTTTAATAATGGTATAGAAGAATACGTAAAATATGAGGACAAATTAAGAAAGTCCATATCCAATGATATGGAGGCATTCGTAGGGCAATATATGAAGTGAAGAAAGTAAGATATGAAAAGCTGGAAAGCATCATACAGAGTAGTTGACAACCGAGGAGAGAGTCAGTAAGAGAATAGCGGTAAAGCATTAGGACAAATTAATAAAGTCCAAATCGAATGATATAGAAACTGTTTGCAAGAGGGCAATATATGAAGTGAAGAAAGTAAGATATGGGACTTCAAATTGCATTATGCGAAATATGGTAAGAGTGGTCACTATTTTATTATAATTAAAATGTACATGTAATATTTTAAGTTTAATTGTGGATATCCTGTGTTCTTTAATGCATCATATACTTGAGGCTCATGGTCTATACTTTACTGAACAAGGAAGTTTGGTGATATGGTCCACGCAAGGCATCGAGCGATCTCACATGCAAGCTCGATGCGGATTCCAAAAAGCAACATCACATGGAGGTGGAATCAAAGATTCCAATCCTATGAGGCAGTTACTTTTATAATGGTATAGAAGAATAAACACAAAGTAAGAGGACAAATTAATAAAGTCCATATGCAATATGAAGTGAAGAAAGTAAGATATGAAAATAACACAGTTAGAGACCATCATACAAAATGATTGACAACCCACGAGAGAGTCGATAGAGCAAATCGAAGCATCGAGCACAAAGTGGTGATAGAAGTGACTCAGATTTGTAATTGAGAAATATAATAACATTTTATGTTTATGAGAGAACTCAATGTTTTAAAGAAATAATTGTTTGCTAAAGTTGGATTTGGATAACTTTTTATAGTGTTGATATAATTTAACTTATAGTAAGTCCCATTTACAAATGAAGGCATTTCTTTCATTTCTCTCCATGCTTTCTAGCTTGTGAGTATGATGCGTACCAAGGCACTAGTCCATATCTAGTGAACGTACTATTTCCGATAGTACATAATGATGAAGGCCAAGCTCCTCTAAATGGGAAAGATGCTCCCCCTATGCTGGTCAGCTAGACATGAGAAGAGAAGATGGCGACTAGGCATCGCCACTCTTTAATATTTTTTTCAAGAGGTGGTATATGATACATCTATGCACACTTTTATACAACATGACATTCAATTCTGATAATGCCGATGCATTTAAAGAGGCGGTGGTAAACTTTCATAATTCAATGATACAGGGGTGGACTTCAAATTGCATTATGCACAATATGGTGAGAGTGGTCACTATTTTGTTATAATTAAAATCTACATGTAATATTTTGAGTTTGATTTTGGAGATCCTGTGTTCTTTAATGCATCATATACTTGAGGGTCATGGTGCATACTTCACTGAACAAAAAAGTTTGGTGATATGGTCCACGCAAGGCATCGAGCAATCTCACAGGCAAGCTCGATGCGGATTCCAAAAAGCAACATCACATAAAGGTGGAATCAAAGATTCCAATCCTATGAGGCAGTTACTTTAATAATGGTATAGAAGAATACGTAAAATATGAGGACAAATTAAGAAAGTCCATATCCAATGATATGGAGGCATTCGTAGGGCAATATATGAAGTGAAGAAAGTAAGATATGAAAAGCTGGAAAGCATCATACAGAGTAGTTGACAACCGAGGAGAGAGTCAGTAAGAGAATAGCGGTAAAGCATTAGGACAAATTAATAAAGTCCAAATCGAATGATATAGAAACTGTTTGCAAGAGGGCAATATATGAAGTGAAGAAAGTAAGATATGGGACTTCAAATTGCATTATGCGAAATATGGTAAGAGTGGTCACTATTTTATTATAATTAAAATGTACATGTAATATTTTAAGTTTAATTGTGGATATCCTGTGTTCTTTAATGCATCATATACTTGAGGCTCATGGTCTATACTTTACTGAACAAGGAAGTTTGGTGATATGGTCCACGCAAGGCATCGAGCGATCTCACATGCAAGCTCGATGCGGATTCCAAAAAGCAACATCACATGGAGGTGGAATCAAAGATTCCAATCCTATGAGGCAGTTACTTTTATAATGGTATAGAAGAATAAACACAAAGTAAGAGGACAAATTAATAAAGTCCATATGCAATATGAAGTGAAGAAAGTAAGATATGAAAATAACACAGTTAGAGACCATCATACAAAATGATTGACAACCCACGAGAGAGTCGATAGAGCAAATCGAAGCATCGAGCACAAAGTGGTGATAGAAGTGACTCAGATTTGTAATTGAGAAATATAATAACATTTTATGTTTATGAGAGAACTCAATGTTTTAAAGAAATAATTGTTTGCTAAAGTTGGATTTGGATAACTTTTTATAGTGTTGATATAATTTAACTTATAGTAAGTCCCATTTACAAATGAAGGCATTTCTTTCATTTCTCTCCATGCTTTCTAGCTTGTGAGTATGATGCGTACCAAGGCACTAGTCCATATCTAGTGAACGTACTATTTCCGATAGTACATAATGATGAAGGCCAAGCTCCTCTAAATGGGAAAGATGCTCCCCCTATGCTGGTCAGCTAGACATGAGAAGAGAAGATGGCGACTAGGCATCGCCACTCTTTAATATTTTTTTCAAGAGGTGGTATATGATACATCTATGCACACTTTTATACAACATGACATTCAATTCTGATAATGCCGATGCATTTAAAGAGGCGGTGGTAAACTTTCATAATTCAATGATACAGGGGTGGACTTCAAATTGCATTATGCACAATATGGTGAGAGTGGTCACTATTTTGTTATAATTAAAATCTACATGTAATATTTTGAGTTTGATTTTGGAGATCCTGTGTTCTTTAATGCATCATATACTTGAGGGTCATGGTGCATACTTCACTGAACAAAAAAGTTTGGTGATATGGTCCACGCAAGGCATCGAGCAATCTCACAGGCAAGCTCGATGCGGATTCCAAAAAGCAACATCACATAAAGGTGGAATCAAAGATTCCAATCCTATGAGGCAGTTACTTTAATAATGGTATAGAAGAATACGTAAAATATGAGGACAAATTAAGAAAGTCCATATCCAATGATATGGAGGCATTCGTAGGGCAATATATGAAGTGAAGAAAGTAAGATATGAAAAGCTGGAAAGCATCATACAGAGTAGTTGACAACCGAGGAGAGAGTCAGTAAGAGAATAGCGGTAAAGCATTAGGACAAATTAATAAAGTCCAAATCGAATGATATAGAAACTGTTTGCAAGAGGGCAATATATGAAGTGAAGAAAGTAAGATATGGGACTTCAAATTGCATTATGCGAAATATGGTAAGAGTGGTCACTATTTTATTATAATTAAAATGTACATGTAATATTTTAAGTTTAATTGTGGATATCCTGTGTTCTTTAATGCATCATATACTTGAGGCTCATGGTCTATACTTTACTGAACAAGGAAGTTTGGTGATATGGTCCACGCAAGGCATCGAGCGATCTCACATGCAAGCTCGATGCGGATTCCAAAAAGCAACATCACATGGAGGTGGAATCAAAGATTCCAATCCTATGAGGCAGTTACTTTTATAATGGTATAGAAGAATAAACACAAAGTAAGAGGACAAATTAATAAAGTCCATATGCAATATGAAGTGAAGAAAGTAAGATATGAAAATAACACAGTTAGAGACCATCATACAAAATGATTGACAACCCACGAGAGAGTCGATAGAGCAAATCGAAGCATCGAGCACAAAGTGGTGATAGAAGTGACTCAGATTTGTAATTGAGAAATATAATAACATTTTATGTTTATGAGAGAACTCAATGTTTTAAAGAAATAATTGTTTGCTAAAGTTGGATTTGGATAACTTTTTATAGTGTTGATATAATTTAACTTATAGTAAGTCCCATTTACAAATGAAGGCATTTCTTTCATTTCTCTCCATGCTTTCTAGCTTGTGAGTATGATGCGTACCAAGGCACTAGTCCATATCTAGTGAACGTACTATTTCCGATAGTACATAATGATGAAGGCCAAGCTCCTCTAAATGGGAAAGATGCTCCCCCTATGCTGGTCAGCTAGACATGAGAAGAGAAGATGGCGACTAGGCATCGCCACTCTTTAATATTTTTTTCAAGAGGTGGTATATGATACATCTATGCACACTTTTATACAACATGACATTCAATTCTGATAATGCCAATGCATTTAAAGAGGCGGTGGTAAACTTTCATAATTCAATGATACAGGGGTGGACTTCAAATTGCATTATGCACAATATGGTGAGAGTGGTCACTATTTTGTTATAATTAAAATCTACATGTAATATTTTGAGTTTGATTTTGGAGATCCTGTGTTCTTTAATGCATCATATACTTGAGGGTCATGGTGCATACTTCACTGAACAAAAAAGTTTGGTGATATGGTCCACGCAAGGCATCGAGCAATCTCACAGGCAAGCTCGATGCGGATTCCAAAAAGCAACATCACATAAAGGTGGAATCAAAGATTCCAATCCTATGAGGCAGTTACTTTAATAATGGTATAGAAGAATAGACGTAAAGTGAGAGGACAAATTAAGAAAGTCCATATCCAATGATATAGAGGTGTTCGTAGGGAATATATGAAGTGAAGAAATTTAGATATGAAAATAGCACAGCTAGAGAACGTCATACAGAGTAGTTGACAACCGAGGAGAGAGTCAGTAAGAGAATAGCGATAAAGTAAGAGGACAAATTAATAAAGTCCAAATCCAATGATATAGAAACTCTTTGCAGGGCAATATATGAAGTGAAGAAAGTAAGATATGAAAATAACACAGTTAGAGAACATCATACAGAATGATTGACAACCCACGAGAGAGTCGGTAGCAAATCGAAACATTCAGTACAAAGTGGTGATAGAAGTGATTTGGATATGTAATTGAGAAATATAATAACATTTTATGTTTATGAGAGAACTGGAGCAATCCAATGTTTTAAAGAGATAGGTGTTTGCTAAAGACGGATTTGGGTAACTTTTTTAAAATGTTCATAGTGTTGATATATTTTAAAAGTAAGTGTCAATAACTTGTAGTAAATCCCATTTACAAATGAAGGCATTTCTCTCCATTCTTTCTAGCTTATGAGTATGATGCGTAACAAGGCACTAGTTCATTCGTCTATATCTAGTGAAGGTACTACAATGATAGTACGTAATGATGAAGGCCAAGCTCCTCTAAATGGGAAAGATGCTCCCCCTACGCCAGCTACACATGAGAAGAGAAGATGGAGACTAGGCATCGCCACTCTTTGTGAAATTAGGAGGTCCATAAGAGTCTCGAGTTGATTATACCCAAGGTATCTTTCTCAAGGTTGGTGCAAGAAATATTGCAAGATCTACAAAGTGAAAATCAATATAGATACTTTTTAAGAGAACATACTATTGATATATTTTAAAAGTAAGTGTCAATAACTTATGAAGGCACTTCTTTCATTTCTCTACATTCCTTTTAGCTTGTGAGTATAATGTGTACCACAATATAATAACATTTTATGTTTATGAGAGAACTGGAGTGATCCAATGTCTTAAAGAAATAGGTGTCTGCTAAAGTTGGATTTGGATAACTTTTTTAAAATGTTCATAGTGTTGATATATTTTAAAAGTAAGTGTCAATAACTTAAAGTAAGTCCCATTTACAAATGAAGGCATTTCTTTCATTTCTCTCCATTCTTCCTAGCTTGTGAGTATGATGCGTACCAAGGCACTAGTTTATTTGTCCATATCTAGTGAACGTACTATCACCTATAGTATGTAATGATAAAGGCCAAGCTCCTCTAAATGGGAAAGATTCTCCCCCTATGCTGGTCGGCTACACATGAGAGGAGAAGATGGCGACTAGGCATTGCCACTCTTCAATATTTATTTCAAGAGGTGGTATATGATACATCTATGCACACTTTTATAAAACATGACATTCAATTGTGATAATGCCGATACATTTAAAGAGGCGGTGGTAAACTTATATACTTTAATGATACAGGGTGGATGTCAAATTGCATTATGCTTAATATGGTAAGAGTGGTCACTATTTTGTTAGAATTAAAATGTACATGTAATATTTTAAGTTTAATTGTGGATATCCTGTGTTCTTTAATGCATCATGTAATTGAGACTCATGGTCCATACTTTACTGAACAAGGAAGTTTGGTGATATGGTCCACGCAAGGCATCGAGCGATATCACAGGCAAGCTTGATCCGGATTCCAAAAAGCAACATCACATGAAGGTGGAATCAAAGATTCCAATCCTATGAGGCAGTTACTTTAATATTGGTATAGAAGAATACGTAAAATATGAGGACAAATTAAGAAAGTCCATATCCAATGATATGGAGGCATTCGTAGGGCAATATATGAAGTGAAGAAAGTAAGATATGAAAAGCTGGAAAGCATCATACAGAGTAGTTGACAACCAAGGAGAGAGTCAGTAAGAGAATAGCGGTAAAGCATTAGGACAAATTAATAAAGTCCAAATCGAATGATATAGAAACTGTTTGCAAGAGGGCAATATATGAAGTGAAGAAAATAAGATATGGGACTTCAAATTGCATTATGCGAAATATGGTAAGAGTGGTCACTATTTTATTATAATTAAAATGTACATGTAATATTTTAAGTTTAATTGTGGATATCCTGTGTTCTTTAATGCATCATATACTTGAGGCTCATGGTCCATACTTTACTGAACAAGGAAGTTTGGTGATATGGTCCACGCAAGGCATCGAGCGATCTCACATGCAAGCTCGATGCGGATTCCAAAAAGCAACATCACATGGAGGTGGAATCGAAGATTCCAATCCTATGAGGCAGTTACTTTTATAATGGTATAGAAGAATAGACACAAAGTAAGAGGACAAATTAATAAAGTCCATATGCAATATGAAGTGAAGAAAGTAAGATATGAAAATAACACAGTTAGAGACCATCATACAAAATGATTGACAACCCACGAGAGAGTCGATAGAGCAAATCGAAGCATCAAGCACAAAGTGGTGATAGAAGTGACTCAAATTTGTAATTGAGAAATATAATAACATTTTATGTTTATGAGAGAACTCAATGTTTTAAAGAATTACTTGTTTGCTAAAGTTGGATTTGGATAACTTTTCATAGTGTTGATATAATTTAAAAGTAAGTGTCAACAACTTATAGTAAGTCCCATTTACAAATGAAGGCATTTCTTTCATTTCTCTCCATGCTTTCTAGCTTGTGAGTATGATGCGTACCAAGGCACTAGTCCATATCTAGTGAACGTACTATCACCGATAGTACATAATGATGAAGGCCAAGCTCCTCTAAATGGGAAAGATGCTCCCCCCTATGCTGGTCAGCTACACATGAGAAGAGAAGCTGGCGACTAGGCATCGCCACTCTTTAATATTTTTTTCAAGAGGTGGTATATGATACATCTATGCACACTTTTATACAGCATGACATTTAATTCTGATAATGCCGATGCATTTAAAGGGGCGGTGGTAAACTTTCATAATTCAATGATACAGGGGTGGACTTCAAATTGCATTATGCACAATATGGTGAGAGTGGTCACTATTTTGTTATAATTAAAATGTACATGTAATATTTTGAGTTTGATTGTGGAGATCCTGTGTTCTTTAATGCATCATATACTTGAGGGTCATGGTGCATACTTCACTGAACAAAAAAGTTTGGTGATATGGTCCACGCAAGGTGTGAGGCAGCTCAGGAACACAAGAAGGCCACTATAGCTCGCCGACTCACCACCTTCAGAACACTTACAAGAACAAGGGGCACCACCAGCTTCTCTAGCTGGAAAGAAAAATTTCTCTCTCTCTCTCTATCACCCAGAGATACCCAACGAAAGGCAGTTTCAACAGCTCACATATCTCATTATCAAAGCCTTTTATCTGTCAGCAAGGCTAAGCTACTCACATATCATCAACACAAACCCAGTTTGTCCATTTACAAGGGGTGATCCATCACACATATTTTTTATCAAATGACAAGCTTCAACCCCTCATCCTCGCACTCTCCTTTATCACACACTCACAACAAACAACTCACACACACACTGCACCACAGCTTCTCTTGGTCTCACACCAGAAGTTTTGAAACAAGGCAGCTACTACTTCTCTTCTTCTGCAGCTGTGCTGTCCGCCAGTTACCACAAGGCTCTCCTCGATTATTCTAGAGCTCCCGCTCTCTGTGCCTGCAGACCACCAGCCCTATGCTTTTCCTTTGTAGCGATTCACTACCCCAGCCTCTCCCATCGGCTTCTTTTGACACCAGCCGCTTCCGTCTCCTTCCACCACAAGCAGCGCCCCACCAGCCTCTGCCTCCTTGGCGGCGTCTCAGTCTTCGCCAGCAGCTCCTAGGCAGCTCCCACACACGGCTGCGCCTTCTCACAACCTACTGTTACGCCTGAGACCCCCCAACCAAACAACACGACGGCCTTCACTCGTCACAACCCTTAAGTCCACACGTCAGCGCCGCCTGCTGTCCACACCAGTAGCTGCGCTCCACATGACCACAAGGCGGCCATCTTTATCTTCTCGCTTGTCTGCTCTGCAGAGCCTCTTCGATCGCCGTCAGCAGCCACCACCTTTGACGCCAGCACGTCAGCTTCTACCAGCTATCCCGGCCAGTCACACCAATGTCAACCTCGTGCATCCACTTCAAAAAACACCATAGCCGCCTCCTTTGCTTCCCTTCACAAACGTCTTTGCAAGCGGTCTCTCTAACCACACCCAGAGTGCCCTCAGCTGGTCTTCTCTCTTTGCCAGCCTCTGAAACCACAGCAGCTTCCCCAATCCTGGCCTCTGCAGCGCTTCCACACTCCTTTTTTTGTCTTCCCTCTCCAAACTTTTCTCAAGCTGCTCCCCCTGTCTCTTACTCGGCGACCCTTCACCTCTGAAGCGGCCAACTTCTCTCTAGCCTTCTAGATAACATGCTGGCAGCCACCCAAGCTTCCACGTAGCCCCTATTCACATTGGCCACCTTGTATAGTATATTTATTATTATTTTTTTAAAGCTCTAAAGTGATGGCCACACTAGCAACAAGGCTCCTCATCTCACACGACGATCCACCACTTTCCAAAACCATATGAGAGCTGCCCACTGCTCATCATCATCAGCATCAACTTACCAAACACATCAATTCCTAGTCGGTGCCCTACTTTTAGTAACCATCTGCACACCATACAGTTGCCATTAAACTTCCAGATCTCAAGCATTTGCTCCCAAAAAAAACGTGCTTATACCAGCTCACAACAAAACCACTCAGCCTGTACATTTGCCAGGGCATTCAGGGCAAAGTTTTATTGCACACCATGCGTCCCATATGTACACGGACTCAAAACACCTTTACAAAAAAACGCCTGACATACTTTGCCCAACCCCCAGCCTGCTGAATCATTCATGATCAGCAGTAAAAAGCATTTCAAGACCTAAATCCATATCCAAAAACTGCCCTTCATCTGGAATCACATCTTCAGACACTACATCCTGCACAATCACCATCAAACGTGCATAATACTTCTTCAGCCTGTATCCATTTACCCTGGAAGCATGTAAAGTCCCATCTAAATCTGCCAATTGATAGGTACCATTTGCAAATCCTTGCATCACCAAAAAAGGTCCCTCCCACTTAATTTGGAACTTTTTATGAAAGGAATTATCCAGCCTGCTATTATAACGTAATACCAAGTCATCCTTCATAATTCCTTTGCTTTTAATCTTCTTGTTGAACTTCCCCAACGTCCTTGCCTGCATATCTTCATAATGCTTCAAAGCATTATCCCTGTTTAGCTGTGCTTCTTGTAAATATAACAGCCGCTCTTTAAGGGCATCTTTAGGCTCTTCCAAAAGCTTTTCCAACATTTTAACAGCTGGTATCTCCACCTCAATAGGCAATAAGGCTTCCTTCCCATAAACAAGATGAAATGGAGTGAAACCAGTACCAGTTTTAATTGCTGTCCTGTATGCCACAAGGCAGCAGGCAATTCCAGATCCCAATTTTTGCCTTGTTGCTCTGTCACCTTAGATAAAATCTTGATCAATTCACCATTGAAACGCTCATTCATGCCATTACATTGTGGATAGTAAGGTGTGGTAAAACTGCGACTGATCTTCATCTTTGTACACAAATAGTCCATAAGCTCTGCTCTGAAACCTAGACCCTGATCAGAAAGCAATTCCAATGGCACACCAAATTTACAACAGATATCCTGATATACAAACTTTGCCACCTCCTTAGCAGTAATTTGTTTCACTGCCTTTGCTTCTGCCCATCTAGAAAGGTAATCAACTGCAGTCAAGATGTAGCACTTCCCTCGGCTGGTAATAGGCAATGGTCCCACAGCATCAATTCCCCATTTTTCATCATAAGCAAGAATTGTCTTCCTCATTTCAGGCCTTAATATCCGTCTACTGTGAGCTTGGCATTGTTTGCATGACCTGCACCAATGATTAACATCCTTATGTATACTTGGCCATACATAACCTTCCTGCAATACCTTATGCAAGGTAATCTTTGAGGCAAAACGTCCACCACATGCTCCTTCATGGTTTTCCTTAAGAATTTTGTAGATTTCTTCCTTCCAAGGTACCCGTCGCATTATCAAGTCAATTCCCTTCAAATACAAAGTATCACCAACCATCACATACCTTGCAGCTTTCCTGATGAAACCATATTTTTTTGATTTTTCAATACCATTAGGAATCATCCCTGTCAACAAAAACTCCTCAACATCTTGTAAATTCTCCCTGCCACAATAAAATGATGCATGAGCTTTAAGAACAAAAACTTCACCAATCATTCCCTGGGCTGCTTCATGAGCTTCCTCATTATGGCCTCGATCCACATGCTTGAGACTCCAAGCTTCAAATTCCTTCAACAAACCTTTAATCTTGAAACACATCTCTTTGAGTAACATATTCTTTGACTTCCAAACTCCTAATACCTGTTTTACCACAAGCAATGCATCTCCTCGAATGCGAATCCTGTGTACACCATGCTTCAAACATATTTGCAATCCAACTTCCAGAGTCAGATACTCCGCTTCATTGTTGCTATGTGCATCCACCTTAACACCCTTTTTAAAAACAAGGCAACCCTGTGGATCATAAAGCACCAAACCTCCTGAGGCTGCATCATGGCTTTTCCTGTAAGAACCATCAAAATATAATAAGTGTGCATTCACTAATTCAGCCGCATCCTCAACTGGCTTCTTGATGGTCTCCTCCTTTATAAGAAGAGGACTCTCCTTATATGTCAGTAGATCAGCTAAGGTAGCCCTGGTACTCTCCTCCACCAAGAATGAGAAAGTAAATTCCTGCAACTCAATCACCCACTTCATCATAGCCTTAGATAAATTTGTGCCATTTATCAACTGAGGCAAAAAAGTGTAGCTCGTCAAAAACACAAAGGGGCGAGGTAACAAGTAATGGCGGAACCGCCTACATGCATACATCACACTAACCATAACAAGTTCCACCTCTGATAACAACCTTTCTCTAGCAAGTTTCACCCTGCTAGCACAGTAGACTGGTTGCATATAATGTGATTCTTTCCCCTTCTGTAACAACATAGCTCCAATTGCATCTTCACCCACTGAAGGATTGACATAAAATACCTGTTCCCAGTTAGGCGCCTGTATTGTAGGAATAGTTCCCAACACCTCTTTCACTTTTTGGAAAACTACCTCACACTCCTCCGTCCAATGCAAAGGATCATGCTTTGCTGCTTGCTGCAAAGGATATAACAACTGTGAAGATAGAGAGATGAATCGAGTCATATACTTCACCTTTTGCACAAAGTAGCCAGTTGCCTTGTATTCTTTGGTGTAGGAAGAAGAAGAAGAGACTTGACTTTATCATGATCTGGATCAATACCATTCTCTGAAACAACATGGCCCAAGAGCTTCACCCTCGGTTGAGCTAAAAAACACTTTTTTGGATTTAATTGACCACCACACTCATCATAACGCTGAAAAACTGTAGCCAGCTTATCACAATGCTCTTGCTTGGAGCTGTATATACAAAAATCATCAATAAAATCCTTCACAAACTTGTTCAAAAAAGGAGATAATACCCAATTTGCCCTTCTCTGAAAGTAAGCTGGTCCATTCATCAATCCAAAAGGAAGAACTTTGTAACAGAAACACCCCCACGGTGTAATGAAAGTCATCTTGCGTTGATCTTCTTTTGCAATCTTTAACTGGAAATAACCTGAATACCCATCACAAACACTATACCTTTCATATCCAGCTACAGTATCCAAGATCTCATCCAAAAAAGGTAAGGGGTAAGAATCCTTCTTTGTAGCAGCATTCAAAGGCTTGAAATCCACACATATACGCCACCTGCCATCTTTCTTTGGACTCACCACTGTAGGACTCACCCACTCAGCTGTGTCCACTGGTGTAATGAAACCTGCACTCAATAGCTTATAAACTTCCTCTCTCAGGGCTTGCATTTATTCTCGTCCCATCCTGCGAAGCTTCTGCCTAACTGTTTTTACACCTTCTTTCAATTCAATCCTCAAGTCTAGCCCTTTAAATCCTCGAATCTCTCTATAAGAAGTGATAAACAATTCTAGAAAATGAGACAGCATATTAACATATCTAACCTTTTCTCCACTCGAGAGATCCGGACTCAGCAATCCTTCAATCAGCTCCTGCTTCTTCTTCACTTCTATCTTTGGCTGTAGTAATTCCTCGATCACTTCATACGACCCCATAGTATCTTCTCCCTCAACACCCACTTCATGCACTTCTTTATCTTCATTGCCTTGTTGCTCTGATATTAGGAAAGCCACATCTGCCGCTTCTCCACTAGAAGCAGTGGTCGATGAATCCATCTCTGATTCAGAAGTAGTGGTGGTAGTTTCCTCTTCACTTGAATCCTGTGGCCTCTCCCACACATCATTCAAAGATCTCCTACTATGCATCTCAAAAGATTTTTTATTACCCTGCTTATTATGCAAAGAAATGGTCCCATACCTCCAGTCCTGTACTGCACCCACCACTCACAACCAGGGTCGTCCAAGAATAATTGGAAAAGCACCCAGACCCGCAGGCATCACATGAAAATCTAGAGTAGCTTTGACATTGAAAGCTTCAATTTCCAACTCCTTTACCATACCAAGACATTTTACCTTTTGATGATTAGCCATCCTGATTCGAAAACCAGAAACCCCCAGACACCCTCAAGCCTGACTGCTTCACACATGATTGGGTACTCACACAGATTTGAGCTCCTCCATCTATATAGGCCTGACCCAGGTTTCTACCTTTACTCCACACCTCCACAATAGGGCAAATATCTGGAAGCTCTTCTAAAGATAATACTTTGACTGACCTCTTCCCTGACTCCTTTTCCATTGGATTCACAAGTCCCTTCCATTGCCTTCTCAATTTTGGCACCATCTCTACCAACTGCCCAAAGGTGATGTTTGCCTTCCTGTTCACCAAATCAGATTTCAAGTCATAGCTGGTTTGCCCATCCCCCCGTGGGAAGTCTGACACCTGGAACCTTCTACGAGGCTTCCGTTTGCTTTTGGCTTTCACATCTTCTCCTTCCTGCTGCTTCCCCTTCTTACGGCTGGGTCCAGCCACCCCTTTTCCTTCTCTTTCATTTGTTGTACGCTTGCCAACAGGCATCACATCCCCTTCTTCTCTTTCATCCGTTGTACGCTTGCCAACAGGCATCACATCCCCTTCTTCTCTCACATGAACATTCTCCAGAGTAACAACATTCATGACCCTTGCCTTCCCCTTCTCTTCAGCTGTGATTCCACTGGGGCCTGCTTGATCCCTGATATCAATACCATAATCATTTGACCTGTCAGGTAACTGTGAAGGTAGTGGGTACATATCACCACCCATTTGCTGAGGCTTATCACAATCTGTACTCAGATGACCAAGCTCACCACAGTTCCAGCATGTAGGAATGAAACGATGGCCCCTACCACGACCACGTCCATACCTTGCTTGTCCATCTCCCCCTTCATGATTATTGCCCCTGCCTCTACCACGTCCACCACCTGTACTTCCCATTAAATTTAAGCTCAAATCCTTCATAAGATCAACCATCTATTTCATATCCTGTCGCAATCCCTCATCAGAACCTGAAGGAACCATATGTACTCCTTGACTAGCTTGTGGTACCATCTGCATAGCTTGGGCTTCAGTGGGCTTCATCCTCTCAATCACTACATTCATGGGTGTAGCCTCCACTCTACGAATCTCCAGCTGTGCTACAACTGGAATCATCCCCAGCTGATTCATCTGCTGCTACAGCTTCCAGTCTTTTGATTTAGCAATTTCTACCGCATCCTCATAAGACCTGGGCTTCTTCAATTCCACTTTCCAGCGAATACTCCTCTTAAGCCCGGCTACAAACTTGTTTTTCTTCATCATGTCAGGGGGTACCTGATCTTCCCCTAAAGCCCTGCATAGAGTCTCCCATAGCAAAGAAAATTTCTTCATATAATCATCTAATGATTCAAACTCACCTTGTGTCAGAGCTTGCACCTCATGCCAAACCTTGTCGGGGTCTTCTACCTTCTTGAACCTGTTGCTTAGTGCTGTCTTTAATCCATTCTCAGTCATATCAAGATGTGGAACAGCAACCCTCAATGACTCCTCATAAGTCCTGTACCAGGTCCTTGCATCCCCTTTCAAGCAAATGCTCAGTAGCCGCAACACCTGTACCGACTCATTAATATGGTTGCTTATACATGCAACCTCCATTCTTTCCAAGAAATCTGCCACGTCCTCATTAGGACTACCATAAAACTCTGGATAAGACATCATTTTAACCCCCAAACTTCACCTCAAATCCCAAGAAAGCACCTTCCCTAAAACTCTCAACACCTAGGGCCTACACCCTTGTAAACTGAAGAAAATAGCAGAGCTATCCTCAGTCAAACAATGCCTGAGCAATCCTTAGTGGGGGCACCAAAAAGATGTGAGGCAGCTCAAGAACACAAGAAGGCCACTATAGCTCGTCGACTCACCACCTTCAAAACACTCACAAGCACAAGGGGCACCACCAGCTTCTCTAGCTGGAAAGAAAAATCTCTCTCTCTCTCTCTCTCTCTATCACCCACAGATACCCAAAGAAAGGCAGTTTCAATAGCTCACATATCTCATTATCAAAGCCTTTTATCTGTCAGCAAGGCTAAGCTACTCACATATCATCAACACAAACCCTGTTTGTCCATTTACAAGGGGTGATCCATCACACATATTTTTTATCAAATGACAAGCTTCAACCCCTCATCCTCGCACTCTCCTTTATCACACACTCACAGCAAACAACTCACACACACACTTCCCACAGCTTCTCTTGGTCTCACACCAGAAGTTTTGAAACAAGTATGAGTATGATGCGTAACAAGGCACTAGTTCATTTGTTTATATCTAGTTAACGTACTACAACGACAGTACGTAATGATGAAGGCCAAGCTCCTCTAAATGGGCAAGATGCTCCCCCTACGCCAGCTACACATGAGAAGAGAAGATGGAGACTAGGAGTCCATAAGAGTCTCAAGTTGATTATACCCCAGGTATCTTTCTCAAGGTTGGTGCAAGAAATATTGCAAGATCTACAAAGCAAAAATCAATATAGATGCTTCTCAAGATAACATACTATTGATATATTTTAAAAGTAAGTGTCAATAACTTATAGTAACTCCCATTTAGAAATGAAGGCACTTCTTCCATTTCTCTCAATTCCTTTTAGCTTCTAAGTATAATGCGTACCACAACACTAGTTCATTTATCTGGATCTAGTGAACATACTATCACCGATAGTACTTAATGATGAAGGCCAAGCTCCTCCAAATAGGAAATATGCTCCCGCTATGCTAGATACACATATAAGAAGAGAAGATGAAGACTAGGCATCGCCACTCTTTGTGAAATTCGGAGGTCTAGAAGAATCCTCTTGAGTTGATTATACCCAAGGTAGCTTTCTCAAGATTGGTGCAAGAAATATTGCAAAGGCGCGACGCACGAGGACCCTAGGGGCTTTAAAAAGCAAGGCTCTAGATGCAGGCCTACGGACAAGGGCCCTGCAGGCCTCTGATGGGATTAATATTTTTTTTTTCAAGAGGTGGTATATGATACATCTATGCACACTTTCATAAAACATGACATTTAATTCTGATAATGCCGATGCATTTAAAGAGGCAGTGGTAAACTTTTATAATTCAATGATCCAGGCGTGGACTTCAAATTACATTATGCACAATACGGAAAGAGTGGTCACTATTTAGTTATAATTAAAATGTACATGTAATATTTTAAGTTTAATTGTGGGTATCCTATGTTGTTCTTTAATGCATCATATACTTGAGGGGCTCAGGTTCATACTTCACTGAACAAGGAAGTTTGGTGATATGATCCACGCAAGGCATCAAGCGATCTTACAAGCAAGCTCAATGCGGATTCCAAAAAGCAACATCACCTGGAGGTGAAATCAAAGATTCCAATCCTATGAGGTAGTTACTTTAATAATGGTATAGAAGAATAGACGTAAAGTAAGAGGACAAATTAAGAAAGTCCATATCCAATGATATAGAGGCGTTCGTAGGGCAATATATGAAGTGAATAAAGTAAGATATGAAAATAGCACAGTTAGAGAACATCATACAGAATGGTTGACATCCCATGAGACAGTTAGTACCAAAACGAACATCGAGCACAACGTGGTGATAGAAGTGACTCAAATTTGTAATTGAGAAATATAATAGCATTTTTTGTTTATGCTCTAGAGGACATTTTATATTTTAAAGAAATAGGTGTTTGCTAAAGATGGATTTGGATAACTTTTCTAAAATGTTCATAGTCGATATATTTTAAAAGTAAGTGTCAATAACTTATAGTAAGGCCCATTTACAAATGAAGGCATTTCTCTCCATTCTTTCCAACTTGTCAGAATGATGCATACCAAGGCACTAGTTCATTCGTCTATATCTAGTGAGCGTACTGTCACCGATGGTACTACGTAATGATGAAGGCCAAGTTCCTCTAAATGGGAAAGATGCTCCCCCTATGCCAGCTACACATGAGAAGAGAAGATGGAGACTAGGCATCGCTAGTCTTTGTGAAATTAGGAGGTACATAAGAGTCTCGAGTTGATTATACCCAAGGTATCTTTCTCAAGGTTGGTGCAAGAAATATTGCAAGATCTACAAAGCGAAAATCAATATAGATACTTTTTAAGAGAACATACTATTGATATAATTTAAAAGTAAGTGTCAATAACTTATGAAGGCACTTCTTTAATTTCTCTCTGTTCCTTTTAGCTTGTGAGTATAATGTGTACCACAATATAATAACATTTTATGTTTATGAGAGAACTGGAGCGATCCAATGTCTTAAAGAAATAGGTGTCTGCTAAAGTTGGATTTGGATAACTTTTTTAAAATGTTCATAGTGTTGATATAATTTAAAAGTAAGTGTCAACAACTTATCGTAAGTCCCATTTACAAATGAAGGCATTTCTTTCATTTCTCTCGGTTCTTTCTAGCTTGTGAGTATGATGCGTACCAAGACAATAGTTCATTCGTCCATATCTAGTGAACGTACTATCATCGATAGTATGTAATGATAAAGGCCAAGCTCCTCTAAATGGGAAAGATGCTCCCCCTATGCTGTTCGTCCATATCTAGTGAACGTACTATCATCGATAGTATGTAATGATAAAGGCCAAGCTCCTCTAAATGGGAAAGATGCTCTTCCTATGCTCGCCAGCTACACATGAGAGGAGAAGATGGCGACTAGGCATTGCCACTCTTTAATATTTTCTTCAAGAGGTGGTATATGATACATCTATGCACACTTTTATAAAACATGACATTCAATTGTGATAATGCCGATACATTTAAAGAGGTGGTGGTAAACTTATATAATTTAATGATATAGGGTGGATGTCAAATTGCATTATGCTTAATATGGTAAGAGTGGTCACTATTTTGTTATAATTAAAATGTACATGTAATATTTTAAGTTTTATTGTGGATATCCTGTGTTCTCTAATGGATCAAATACTTGAGGCTCATGGTCCATACTTTACTGAACAAGGAAGTTTGGTGATATGGTCCACGCAAGGCATCGAGCGATCTCACAGGCAAGCTTGATCGCGATTCCAAAAAGCAACATCACATGAAGGTGGAATCAAAGATTCCAATCCTATGAGGCAGTTACTTTAATAATGGTATAGAAGAATACGTAAAGTATGAGGACAAATTAAGAAAGTCCATATCCAATGATATGGAGGCGTTTGTAGGGCAATATATGAAGTGAAGAAAGTAAGATATGAAAAGCTAGAGAGCATCATACAGAGTAGTTACAACCGAGGACAGAGTCGGTAAGAGAATAACGCGGTAAAGCATTAGGACAAATTAATAAAGTCCAAATCCAATGATATAGAAACTGTTTGCAGGAGGGCAATATATGAAGTGAAGAAAGCAAGATATGGGACTTCAAATTGCATTATGCACAATATGGTAAGAGTGGTCACTATTTTGTTATAATTAAAATGTGCATGTAATATTTTAAGATTAATTGTGGATATCCTGTGTTCTTTAATGCATCATATACTTGAGGCTCATGGTCCATACTTTACTGAACAAGGAAGTTTGGTGATATGGTCCACGCAAGGCATCGAGTGATCTCACAGGCAAGCTACATGCGGATTCCAAAAAGCAACATCACATGGAGGTGGAATCAAAGATTCCAGTCCTATGAGGAAGTTACTTTAATAATGGTATAGAAGAATAGACACAAAGTAAGAGGACAAATTAATAAAGTCCATATCCAATATGAAGTTAAGAAAGTAAGATATGAAAATAATACAGTTAGAGACCATCATACAAAATGATTGACAACCCACGAGAGAGTCTGTAGAGCAAATCGAAGCATCGAGCACAAAGTGGTGATAGAAGTGATTCAGATTTGTAACTGAGAAATATAATAACATTTTATGTTTATGAGAGAACTCAATGTTTTAAAGAAATAATTGTTTGCTAAAGTTGGATTTGGATAACTTTTCATAGTGTTGATATAATTTAAAAGTAAGTGTCAAACAACTTATAGTAAGTCCCATTTACAAATGAAGGCATTTCTTTCATTTCTCTCCATGCTTTCTAGCTGGTGAGTATGATGCGTACTAAGGCAGTAGTCCATATCTAGTGAACGTACTATCATCGATAGTACATAATGATGAAGGCCAAGCTCCTCTAAATGGGAAAGATACTCCCCCTATGCTGGTCAGCTACACATGAGGAGAAGATGGCGACTAGGCATCGCCACTCTTTAATATTTTTTTCAAGAGGTGGTATATGATACATCTATGCACACTTTTATACAACATGACATTCAATTCTGATAATGTCGATGCATTTGAAGAGGCGGTGGTAAACTTTCATAATTCAATGATACAGGGGATGACTTCAAATTGCATTATGCACAATATGGTAAGAAAGTTCACTATTTTGTTATAATTATTTTAAAAGTAAGTGTCAATAACTTGTAGTAAGTCCCATTTACAAATGAAGGCATTTTTGTCCATTCTTTCTAGCTTATGAGTATGATGCGTAACAAGGCACTAGTTCATTCATCTATATGTATCGACAGTACGTAATGATGAAGGCCAAGCTCCTCTAAATGGGAAAGATGCTCCCCCTATGCCAGCTCACATGAGAAGAGAAGATGGAGACTAGGCATCGCCACTTTTTGTGAAATTAGGAGGTCCATAAGAGTCTCGAGTTGATTATACTTAAGGTATCTCTCTCAAGGTTGGTGCAAGAAATATTGCAAGATCTACAAAGCAAAAATCAATATAGATGCTTTTCAAGATAACATACTATTGATATATTTTAAAAGTAAGTGTGAATAACTTATAGTAACTCCCATTTAGAAATGAAGGCACTTATTCCATTTCTCTCAATTCCTTTTAGCTTCTGAGTATAATGCGTGCCACAACACCAGTTCATTTATCTGGATCTATTGAACATACTATCACCGATAGTACTTAATGATGAAGGACAAGCTCCTCCAAATAGGAAATATGCTCCCGCTATGCTAGATACACATATAAGAAGAGAAGATGAAGACTAGGCATCGCCACTCTTTGTGAAATTCGGAGGTCTAGAAGAATCCTCCTGAGTTGATTATACCCAAGGTAGCTATCTCAAGATTGGTGCAAGAAATATTGCAAAGGCGCGACGCACGAGGACCCTAGGGGCTTTAAAAAGCAAGCCTCTAGATGTAGGCCTACGGACAAGGGCCCTGCAGGCCTCTGATGGGATTAATATTTTTTTTCCAAGAGGTGGTATATGATACATCTATGCACACTTTCATAAAACATGACATTTAATTCTGATAATGCTGATGCATTTAAAGAGGCAGTGGTAAACTTTTATAATTCAATGATGCAGGCGTGGACTTCAAATTGCATTATGCACAATACGGAAAGAGTGGTCACTATTTAGTTATAATTAAAATGTACATGTAATATTTTAAGTTTAATTGTGGGTATCCTATGTTGTTCTTTAATGCATCATATACTTGAGGGGCTCAGGTTCATACTTCACTGAACAAGGAAGTTTGGTGATATGATCCACGCAAGGCATCGAGCGATCTCACAGGCAAGCTCAATGCGAATTCCAAAAAGCAACAACACATGGAGGTGGAATCAAAGATTCCAATCCTATGAGATAGTTACTTTAATAATGGTATAGAAGAATAGACGTAAAGTAAGAGGACAAATTAGGAAAGTCCATATCCAATGATATAGAGGCGTTCGTAGGGCAATATATGAAGTGAAGAAAGTAAGATATGAAAATAGCACAGTTAGAGAACATCATACAGAATGGTTGACATCCCATGAGAGAGTCAGTACCAAAACGAACATCGAGCACAACGTGGTGATAGAAGTGACTCAAATTTGTAATTCAAAAATATAATAGCATTTTTTGTTCATGCTCTAGAGGAAATTTTATGTTTTAAAGAAATAGGTGTTTGCTAAAGATGGATTTGGATAACTTTTCTAAAATGTTCATAGTCGATATATTTTTAAAGTAAGTGTCAATAACTTTTAGTAAGTCCCATTTACAAATGAAGGCATTTCTCTCCATTCTTTTCAACTTGTGAGTATGATGCATACCAAGGCACTAGTTCATTCGTGTATATCTAGTGAGCGTACTATCATCGATGGTACGTAATGATGAAGGCCAAGCTCCTCTAAATGGGAAAGATGCTCCCCCTATGCCAGCTACACATGAGAAGAGAAGATGGAGACTAGGCATCGCCACTCTTTGTGAAATTAGGAGGTCCATAAGAGTCTCGAGTTGATTATACCCAAGGTATCTTTCTCAAGGTTGGTGCAAGAAATATTGCAAGATCTACAAAGCGAAAATCAATAGAGATACTTTTTAAGAGAACATACTATTGATATATTTTAAAACTAAGTGTCAATAACTTATGAAGGCACTTCTTTAATTTCTCTCTGTTCCTTTTAGCTTGTGAGTATAATGTGTACCACAATATAATAACATTTTATGTTTATGAGAGAACTGGAGCAATCCAATGTCTTAAAGAAATAGGTGTTTGCTAAAGTTAGATTTGGATAACTTTTTTAAAATGTTCATAGTGTTGATATAATTTAAAAGTAAGTGTCAATAACTTATAGTAAGTCCCATTTACAAATGAAGGCATTTCTTTCATTTCTCTCAATTCTTTCTAGCTTCTGAGTATGATGCGTACCAAGACACTAGTTCATTCGTCCATATCTATTGAACGTACTATCATTGATAGTATGTAATGATAAAGGCCAAGCTCCTCTAAATGGGAAAGATGCTCACCCTATGGTGTTCGTCTATATCTAGTGAATGTACTATCACCGATAGTATGTAATGATAAAGGCCAGCTACACATGAGAGGAGAAGATGGCCACTAGGCATTGCCACTCTTTAATATTTTCTTCAAGAGGTGGTATATGATACATCTATGCACACTTTTATAAAACATGACATTCAATTGTGATAATGCCGATACATTTAAAGAGGAGGTGGTAAACTTATATAATTTAATGATACAGGGTGGATGTCAAATTGCATTACGCTTAATATGGTAAGAGTGGTCACTATTTTGTTATAATTAAAATGTACATGTAATATTTTAAGTTTTATTGTGGATATCCTGTGTTCTTTAATGCATCATATACTTGAGGTTGATGGTCCATACTTTACTGAACAAGGAAGTTTGGTGATATGGTCCACGCAAGGCATCGAGCGATCTCACAGGCAAGCTTGATCCGGATTCCAAAAAGCAACATCACATGAAGGTGGAATCAAAGATTCCAATCCTATGAGGTAGTTACTTTAATAATGGTATAGAAGAATACGTAAAGTATGAGGACAAATTAAGAAAGTCCATATCCAATGATATGGAGGCGTTTGTAGGGCATTATATGAAGTGAAGAAAGCAAGATATGAAAATCTAGAGAGCATCATACAGAGTAGTTACAACCGAGGAGAGAGTCGGTAAGAGAATAGCGTGGTAAAGCATTAGGACAAATTAATAAAGTCCAAATCCAATGATATAGAAACTGTTTGCAGGAGGGCAATATATGAAGTGAAGAAAGTAAGATATGGGACTTCAAATTGCATTATGCACAATATGGTAAGAGTGGTCACTATTTTGTTACAATTAAAATGTACATGTAATATTCTAAGTTTAATTATGGATATCCTGTGTTCTTTAATGCATCATATACGTGAGGCACTTTACTGAACAAGGAAGTTTGGTGATATGGTCCACGCAAGGCATCGAGCGATCTCACAGGCAAGCTCCATGCGGATTCCAAAAAGCAACATCACATGGAGGTGGAATCAAAGATTCCAATCCTATGAGGCAGTTACTTTAATAATGGTATAGAAGAATAGACACAAAGTAAGAGGACAAATTAATAAAGTCCATATCCAATATGAAGTGAAGAAAGTAAGATATGAAAATAATACAGTTAGAGACCATCATACAAAATGATTGACAACCCACCAGAGAGTCGGTAGAGCAAATCGAAGCATCGAGCACAAAGTGGTGATAGAAGTGATTCAGATTTGTAATTGAGAAATATAATAACATTTTATGTTTATGAGAGAACTCAATGTTCTAAAGAAATAATTGTTTGCTAAAGTTGGATTTGGATAACTTTTCATAGTGTTGATATAATTTAAAAGTAAGTGTCAAACAACTTATAGTAAGTCCCATTTACAAATGAAGGTATTTCTTTCATTTCTCTCCATGCTTTCTAGCTTGTGAGTATGATGCGTACCAAGGCACTAGTCCATATCTAGTGAACGTATTATCATCGATAGTACATAATGATGAAGGCCAAGCTCCTCTAAATGGGAAAGATACTCCCCCTATGCTGGTCAGCTACACATGAGAAGAGAAGATGGCGACTAGGCATCGCCACTCTTTAATATTTTTTTCAAGAGGTGGTATATGATACATCTATGCACACTTTTATACGACATGACATTCAATTCTGATAATGCCGATGCATTTAAAGAGGCGGTGGTAAACTTTCATAATTCAATGATACAGGGGTGGACTTCAAATTGCATTATGCACAATATGGTAAGAGTGGTCACTATTTTGTTATAATTAAAATGTACATGTAATATTTTGAGTTTGATTGTGGAGATCCTGTCTTCTTCAATGCATCATATACTTGAGGCTCATGGTGCATACTTCACTGAACAAAAAAGTTTGGTGATATGGTCCACACAAGGCATCGAGCGATCACAGGCAAGCTCGATGCGGATTCCAAAAAGCAATGTCACATAAAGGTGCAATCAAAGATTCCAATCCTATGAGGCAGTTACTTTAATAATGGTATAGAAGAATAGACGTAAAGTGAGAGGACAAATTAAGAAAGTCCATATCCAATGATATAGAGGTGTTCGTAGGGCAATATATGAAGTGAAGAAATTTAGATATGAAAATAGCACAGCTAGAGAATGTCATACAGAGTAGTTGACAACCGAGGAGAGAGTCAATAAGAGAATAGCGATAAAGTAAGAGGACAAATTAATAAAGTCCAAATCCAATGATATAGAAACTCTTTGCAGGGCAGTATATGAAGTGAAGAAAGTAAGATATGAAAATAACACAGTTAGAGAACATCATACAGAATGATTGACAACCCACGAGAGAGTCGGTAGCAAATCGAAACATCGAGCACAAAGTGGTGATAGAAGTGATTCGGATATGAATTGAGAAATATAATAACATTTTATGTTTATGAGAGAACTGAAGCAATGCAATGTTTTAAAGAGATAGGTGTTTGCTAAAGATGGATTTGGGTAACTTTTTTAAAATGTTCATAGTGTTGATATATTTTAGAAGTAAGTGTCAATAACTTGTAGTAAGTCCCATTTACAAATGAAGACATTTCTCTCTAGCTTATGAGTATGATGCGTAACAAGGCACTAGTTCATTCATCTATATCTATCGACAGTGCGTAATGATGAAGGCCAAGCTCCTCTAAAAGGGAAAGATGCTCCCCCTATGCCAGCTACACATGAGAAGAGAAGATGGAGACTAGGCATCGCCACTCGTTGTGAAATTAGGAGGTCCATAAGAGTCTCGAGTTGATTATACCCAAGGTATCTTTCTCAAGGTTGGTGCAAGAAATATTGCAAGATCTACAAAGCAAAAATCAATATAGATGCTTTTCAAGATAACATACTATTGATATATTTTAAAAGTAAGTATCAATAACTTATAGTAACTCCCATTTACAAATAAAGGCACTTCTTCCATTTCTCTCAATTCCTTTTAGCTTATGAGTATAAGGCGTATCACAGCACTAGTTCATTCATCTGGATCTAGTGAACATACTATCATCGATAGTACTTAATGATGAAGGCCAAGCTCCTCCAAATAGGAAATATGCTCCCGCTATGCTAGATACACATATAAGAAGAGAAGATGAAGACTAGGCATCGCCACTCTTTGTGAAATTCGGAGGTCTAGAAGAATCCTCCTGAGTTGATTATACCCAAGGTAGCTTTCTCAAGATTGGTGCAAGAAATATTGCAAAGGCGCGACGCACAAGGACCCCAGGGGATTTAAAAAGCAATCCTCTACAGGCCTACGGACAAGGGCCCTGCAAGCCTCTGATGGGATTAATATATTTTTTTCCAAGAGGTGGTATATGATACATCTATGCACACTTTCATAAAACATGACATTTAATTCTGATAATGCCGATGCATTTAAAGAGACGGTGGTAAACTTTTGTAATTCAATGATGCAGGCGTGGACTTCAAATTGCATTATGCACAATATGGAAAGAGTGGTCACTATTTAGTTATAATTAAGATGTACATGTAATAATTTAGGTTTAATTGTGGGTATCCTATGTTGTTCTTTAATGCATCATATACTTGAGACTCATGGTTCATACTTCACTGAACAAGGAAGTTTAGTGATATGATCCACGCAAGGCATCGAGCGATCTCACAGGCAAGCTCAATGTAGATTCCAAAAAGCAACATCACATGGAGGTGGAATCAAAGATTCCAATCCTATGAAGCAGTTACTTTAATAATGGTACAGAAGAATAGACGTAAAGTAAGAGGACAAATTAAGAAAGTCCATATCCAATGATATAGAGGTGTTCGTAGGACAATATATGAAGTGAATAAATTTAGATATGAAAATAGCACAGCTAGAGAACGTCATACAGAGTAGTTGACAACCGAGGAGAGAGTTAGTAAGAGAATAGCGATAAAGTAAGAGGACAAATTAATAAAGTCCAAATCCAATGATATAGAAACTCTTTGTAGGGCAATATATGAAGTGAAGAAAGTAAGATATGAAAATAACACAGTTAGAGAACATCATACAGAATGATTGACAACCCACGAGAGAGTCGGTAGCAAATCGAAACATCGAGCACAAAGTGGTGATAGAAGTGATTCGGATATGTAACTGAGAAATATAATAACATTTTATGTTTATGAGAGAACTAGAGGAATCCAATGTTTTAAAGAGATAGGTGTTTGCTAAAGATGGATTTGGGTAACTTTTTTAAAATGTTCATAGTGTTGATATATTTTAAAAGTAAGTGTCAATAACTTGTAGTAAGTCCCATTTACAAATGAAGGCATTTCTCTCCATTCTTTCTAGCTTATGAGTATGATGCGTAACAAGGCACTAGTTCATTCGTCTATATCTATCAACGACAGTACGTAATGATGAAGGCCAAGCTCCTCTAAATGGGAAAGATGCTCCCCCTACGCCAGCTACACATGAGAAGAGAAGATGGAGACTAGGCATCGCCACTCTTTGTGAAATTAGGAGGTCCATAAGAGTCTCGAGTTGATTATACCCAAGGTATCTTTCTCAAGGTTGGTGCAAGAAATATTGCCAGATCTACAAAGTGAAAATCAATATAGATACTTTTTAACATACTATTGATATATTTTAAAAGTAAGTGTCAATAACTTATGAAGGCACTTCTTTCATTTCTCTCTGTTCCTTTTAGCTTGTGAGTATAATGTGTACCATAATATAATAACATTTTATGTTTATGAGAGAACTGGAGCGATCCAATGTCTTAAAGAAATAGGTGTCTGCTAAAGTTGGATTTGGATAACTTTTTTAAAATGTTCATAGTGTTGATATATTTTAAAAGTAAGTGTCAATAACTTATAGTAAGTCCCATTTAAAAATGAAGGCATTTCTTTCATTTTTCTCCATTCTTGCTAGCTTGTGAGTATGATGCGCACCGAGGCACTAGTTTATTCGTCCATATCTAGTGAACGTACTATCACCTATAGTATGTAATGATAAAGGCCAAGCTCCTCTAAATAGGAAAGATTCTCCCCCTATGCTGGCCGGCTACACATGAGAGGACAAGATGGCGACTAGGCATTGCCACTCTTTAATATTTTTTTCAAGAGGTGGTATATGATACATCTATGCACACTTTTATAAAACATGACATTCAATTGTGATGATGCCGATACATTTAAAGAGGCGGTGGTAAACTTATATAATTTAATGATACAGGGTGGATGTCAAATTGCATTATGCTTAATATGCTAAGAGTGGTCACTATTTTGTTAGAATTAAAATGTATATGTAATATTTTAAGTTTAACTGTGGATATCCTGTGTTCTTTAATGCATCATGTAATTGAGACTCATGGTCCATACTTTACTGAACAAGGAAGTTTGGTGATATGGTCCACGCAAGGCATCGAGCGATATCACAGGCACGCTTGATCCGGATTCCAAAAAGCAACATCACATGAAGGTGGAATCAAAGATTCCAATCCTATGAGGCAGTTACTTTAATAATGGTATAGAAGAATACGTAAAGTATGAGGACAAATTAAGAAAGTCCATATCCAATGATATGGAGGCGTTTGTAGGGCATTATATGAAGTGAAGAAAGTAAGATATGAAAAGCTAGAGAGCATCATACAGAGTAGTTACAACCGAGGAGAGAGTCGGTAAGAGAATAGCGTAGTAAAGCATTAGGACAAATTAATAAAGTCCAAATCCAATGATATAGAAATTGTTTGCAGGAGGGCAATATATGAAGTGAAGAAAGTAAGATATGGGACTTCAAATTGCATTATGCACAATATGGTAAGAGTGGTCACTATTTTGTTACAATTAAAATGTACATGTAATATTCTAAGTTTAATTATGGATATCCTGTGTTCTTTAATGCATCATATACGTGAGGCACTTCACTGAACAAGGAAGTCTGGTGATATGGTCCACGCAAGGCATCGAGCGATCTCACAGGCAAGCTCCATGCGGATTCCAAAAAGCAACATCACATGGAGGTGGAATCAAAGATTCCAATCCTATGAGGCAGTTACTTTAATAATGGTATAGAAGAATAGACACAAAGTAAGAGGACAAATTAATAAAGTCCATATCCAATATGAAGTGAAGAAAGTAAGATATGAAAATAATACAGTTAGAGACCATCATACAAAATGATTGACAACCCACCAGAGAGTCGGTAGAGCAAATCAAAGCATCGAGCACAAAGTGGTGATAGAAGTGATTCAGATTTGTAATTGAGAAATATAATAACATTTTATGTTTATGAGAGAACTCAATGTTCTAAAGAAATAATTGTTTGCTAAAGTTGGATTTGGATAACTTTTCATAGTGTTGATATAATTTAAAAGTAAGTGTCAAACAACTTATAGTAAGTCCCATTTACAAATGAAGGTATTTCTTTCATTTCTCTCAATGCTTTCTAGCTTGTGAGTATGATGCGTACCAAGGCACTAGTCCATATCTAGTGAACATATTATCATCAATAGTACATAATAATGAAGGCCAAGCTCCTCTAAATGGGAAAGATACTCTCCCTATGCTAGTCAGCTACACATGAGAAGAGACGATGGCGACTAGGCATCGCCACTCTTTAATATTTTTTTCAAGAGGTGGTATATGATACATCTATGCACACTTTTATACAACATGACATTCAATTCTGATAATGCCGATGCATTTAAAGAGGCAGTGGTAAACTTTCATAATTCAATGATACAGGGGTGGACTTCAAATTGCATTATGCACAATATGGTAAGAGTGGTCACTATTTTGTTATAATTTAAATGTACATGTAATATTTTGAGTTTGATTGTGGAGATCCTGTCTTCTTCAATGTATCATATACTTGAGGCTCATGGTGCATACTTCACTGAACAAAAAAGTTTGGTGATATGGTCCACACAAGGCATCGAGCGATCACAGGCAAGCTCGATGCGGATTCCAAAAAGCAATGTCACATAAAGGTGCAATCAAAGATTCCAATCCTATGAGGCAGTTACTTTAATAATGGTATAGAAGAATAGACGTAAAGTGAGAGGACAAATTAAGAAAGTCCATATCCAATGATATAGAGGTGTTCGTAGGACAATATATGAAGTGAAGAAATTTAGATATGAAAATAGCACAGCTAGAGAAAGTCATACAGAGTAGTTGACAACCGAGGAGAGAGTCAATAAGAGAATAGCGATAAAGTAAGAGGACAAATTAATAAAGTCCAAATCCAATGATATAGAAACTCTTTGCAGGGCAGTATATGAAGTGAAGAAAGTAAGATATGAAAATAACACAGTTAGAGAACATCATACAGAATGATTGACAACCCACGAGAGAGTCGGTAGCAAATCGAAACATCGAGCACAAAGTGGTGATAGAAGTGATTCGGATATGAATTGAGAAATATAATAACATTTTATGTTTATGAGAGAACTGAAGCAATGTAATGTTTTAAAGAGATAGGTGTTTGCTAAAGATGGATTTGGGTAACTTTTTTAAAATGTTCATAGTGTTGATATATTTTAAAAGTAAGTGTCAATAACTTGTAGTAAGTCCCATTTACAAATGAAGGCATTTCTCTCCATTCTTTCTAGCTTATGAGTATGATGCGTAACAAGGCACTAGTTCATTCATCTATATCTATCGAGAGTACGTAATGATAAAGGCCAAGCTCCTCTAAAAGGGAAAGATGCTCCCCCTATGCCAGCTACACATGAGAAGAGAAGATGGAGGCTAGGCATCGCCACTCTTTGTGAAATTAGGAGGTCCATAAGAGTCTCGAGTTGATTATACCCAAGGTATCTTTCTCAAGGTTGGTGCAAGAAATATTGCAAGATCTACAAAGCAAAAATCAATATAGATGCTTTTCAAGATAACATACTATTGATATATTTTAAAAGTAAGTATCAATAACTTATAGTAACTCCCATTTACAAATAAAGGCACTTCTTCCATTTCTCTCAATTCCTTTTAGCTTCTGAGTATAAGGCGTATCACAGCACTAGTTCATTCATCTGGATCTAGTGAACATACTATCATCGATAGTACTTAATGATGAAGGCCAAGCTCCTCCAAATAGGAAATATGCTCCCGCTATGCTAGATACACATATAAGAAGAGAAGATGAAGACTAGGCATCCACACTCTTTGTGAAATTCGGAGGTCTAGAAGAATCCTCCTGAGTTGATTATACCCAAGGTAGCTTTCTCAAGATTGGTGCAAGAAATATTGTAAAGGTGCGACGCACGAGGACCCCAGGGGCTTTAAAAAGCAAGCCTCTATAGGCCTACGGACAAGGGCCCTGCAAGCCTCTAATGGGATTAATACATTTTTTTCCAAGAGGTGGTATATGATACATCTATGCACACTTTCATAAAACATGACATTTAATTCTGATAATGCCGATGCATTTAAAGAGACGGTGGAAAACTTTTGTAATTCAATGATGCAGGCATGGACCTCAAATTGAATTATGCACAATATGGAAAGAGTGGTCACTATTTAGTTATAATTAGAATGTACATGTAATAATTTAAGTTTAATTGTGGGTATCCTATGTTGTTCTTTAATGCATCATATACTTGAGACTCATGGTTCATACTTCACTAAACAAGGAAGTTTAGTGATATGATCCACGCAAGGCATCGAGCGATCTCACAGGCAAGCTCAATGCGGATTCCAAAAAGCAACATCACATGGAGGTGGAATCAAAGATTCCAATCCTATGAGGCAGTTACTTTAATAATGGTACATAAGAATAGACGTAAAGTAAGAGGACAAATTAAGAAAGTCCATATCCAATGATATAGAGGTGTTCGTAGGGCAATATATGGAGTGAAGAAATTTAGATATGAAAATAACACAGCTAGGGAACGTCATACAGAGTAGTTGACCGAGGAGAGAGTTAGTAAGAGAATAGCGATAAAGTAAGAGGACAAATTAATAAAGTCCAAATCCAATGATATAGAAACTCTTTGCAGGGCAATATATGAAGTGAAGAAAGTAAGATATGAAAATAACACAGTTAGAGAACATCTTACAGAATGATTGACAACCCACGAGAGAGTCGGTAGCAAATCGAAACATTGAGCACAAAGTGGTGATAGAAGTGATTTGGATATGTAACTGAGAAATATAATAACATTTTATGTTTATGAGAGAACTAGAGGAATCCAATGTTTTAAAGAGATAGGTGTTTGCTAAAGATGGATTTGGGTAACTTTTTTAAAATGTTCATAGTGTTGATATATTTTAAAAGTAAGTGTCAATAACTTATAGTAAGTCCCATTTACAAATGAAGGCATTTCTCTCCACTCTTTCTAGCTTATGAGTATGATGCGTAACAAGGCACTAGTTCATTCGTCTATATCTATCAACGACAGTACGTAATAATGAAGGCCAAGCTCCTCTAAATGCGAAAGATGCTCCCCCTATGCCAGCTACACATGAGAAGAGAAGATGGAGACTAGGCATCGCCACTCTTTGTGAAATTAGGAGGTCCATAAGAGTCTCGAGTTGATTATACCCAAGGTATCTTTCTCAAGGTTGGTGCAAGAAATATTGCAAGATCTACAAATTGAAAATCAATATAGATACTTTTTAACATACTATTGATATATTTTAAAAGTAAGTGTCAATAACTTATGAAGGCACTTCTTTCATTTCTCTCCGTTCCTTTTAGCTTGTGAGTATAATGTGTACCATAATATAATAACATTTTATGTTTATGAGAGAACTGGAGCGATCCAATGTCTTAAAGAAATACGTGTCTGCTAAAGTTGGATTTGGATAACTTTTTTAAAATGTTCATAGTGTTGATATATTTTAAAAGTAAGTGTCAATAACTTATAGTAAGTCCCATTTACAAATGAAGGCATTTCTTTCATTTCTCTCCATTCTTCCTAGCTTGTGAGTATGATGCGTACCAAGGCACTAGTTTATTCGTCCATATCTAGTGAACGTACTATCACCTATAGTATGTAATGATAAAGGCCAAGCTCCTCTAAATGGGAAAGATTCTCCCCCTATGCTGGCCGGCTACACATGAGAGGACAAGATGGCGACTAGGCATTGCCACTCTTTAATATTTTTTTCAAGAGGTGGTATATGATACATCTATGCACACTTTTATAAAACATGACATTCAATTGTGATAATGCCGATACATTTAAAGAGGCGGTGGTAAACTTATATAATTTAATGATACAGGGTGGATGTCAAATTGCATTATGCTTAATATGGTAAGAGTGGTCACTATTTTGTTAGAATTAAAATGTACATGTAATATTTTAAGTTTAACTATGGATATCCTGTGTTCTTTAATGCATCATGTAATTGAGACTCATGGTCCATACTTTACTGAACAAGGAAGTTTGGTGATATGGTCCACGCAAGGCATCGAGCGATATCACAGGCAAGCTTGATCCGGATTCCAAAAAGCAACATCACATGAAGGTGGAATCAAAGATTCCAATCCTATGAGGCAGTTACTTTAATAATGGTATAGAAGAATACGTAAAATATGAGGACAAATTAAGAAAGTCCATATCCAATGATATGGAGGCATTCGTAGGGCAATATATAAAGTGAAGAAAGTAAGATATGAAAAGCTAGAGAGCATCATACAGAGTAGTTGACAACCGAGGAGAGAGTCAGTAAGAGAATAGCGGTAAAGCATTAGGACAAATTAATAAAGTCCAAATCGAATGATATAGAAACTGTTTGCAAGAAGGCAATATATGAAGTGAAGAAAGTAAGATATGGGACTTCAAATTGCATTATGCGAAATATGGTAAGAGTGGTCACTATTTTATTATAATTAAAATGTACATGTAATATTTTAAATTTAATTGTGGATATCCTATGTTCTTTAATGCATCATATACTTGAGGCTCATGGTCCATACTTTACTGAACATGGAAGTTTGGTGATATGGTCCACGCAAGGCATCGAGCGATCTCACATGCAAGCTCGATGCGGATTCCAAAAAGCAACATCACATGGAGGTGGAATCAAAGATTCCAATCCTATGAGGCAGTTACTTTTATAATGGTATAGAAGAATAGACACAAAGTAAGAGGACAAATTAATAAAGTCCATATGCAATATGAAGTGAAGAAAGTAAGATATGAAAATAACACAGTTAGAGACCATCATACAAAATGATTGACAACCCACGAGAGAGTCGATAGAGCAAATCGAAGCATCGAGCACAAAGTGGTGATAGAAGTGACTCAGATTTGTAATTGAGAAATATAATAACATTTTATGTTTATGAGAGAACTCAATGTTTTAAAGAAATAATTGTTTGCTAAAGTTGGATTTGGATAACTTTTCATAGTGTTGATATAATTTAAAAGTAAGTGTCAACAACTTATAGTAAGTCCCATTTACAAATGAAGGCATTTCTTTCATTTCTCTCCATGCTTTCTAGCTTGTGAGTATGATGCGTACCAAGGCACTAGTCCATATCTAGTGAACGTACTATCACCGATAGTATTTAATGATGAAGGCCAAGCTCCTCTAAATGGAAAAGATGCTCCCCCTATGCTGGTCAGCTACACATGAGAAGAGAAGATGGCGACTAGGCATCGCCACTCTTTAATATTCTTTTCAAGAGGTGGTACATGATACATCTATGCACACTTTTATACAACATGACATTCAATTCTGATAATTCCGATGCATTTAAAGAGGCGGTGGTAAACTTTCATAATTTAATGATACAGGGGTGGACGTCAAATTGCATTATGCAAAATATGGTGAGAGTGGTCACTATTTTGTTATAATTAAAATGTACATGTAACATTTTGAGTTTGATTGTGGAGATCCTGTGTTCTTTAATGCATCATATACTTGAGGGTCATGGTGCATACTTCACTGAACAAAAAAGTTTGGTGATATGCTCCACGCAAGGCATCGAGCGATCACAGGCAAGCTCGATGCGGATTCCAAAAAGCAACATCACATAAAGGTGGAATCAAAGATTCCAATCCTATGAGGCAGTTACTTTAATAATAGTATAGAAGAATAGACATAAAAGGAGAGGATAAATTAAGAAAGTCCATATCCAATGATATAGAGGTGTTCGTAGGGCAATATATGAAGTGAAGAAATTTAGATATGAAAATAGCACAGAGCTCTAGAGAATGTCATACAGAGTAGTTGACAAGCGAGGAGAGAGTTAGTAAGAGAATAGCGATAAAGTAAGAGGACAAATTAATAAAGTCCAAATCCAATGATATAGAAACTCTTTGCAGGGCAATATATGAAGTGAAGAAAGTAAGATATGAAAATAACACAGTTAGAGAACATCATACAGAATCATTGACAACCCACGAGAGAGTCGGTAGCAAATCAAAACATTGAGTACAAAGTGGTGATAGAAGTGATTTGGATATGTAATTGAGAAATATAATAACATTTTATGTTTATGAGAGAACTGGAGCAATCCAATGTTTTAAAGAGAGGTGTTTGCTAAAGACGGATTTGGGTAACTTTTTTAAAATGTTCATAGTGTTGATATATTTTAAAAGTAAGTGTCAATAACTTGTAGTAAGTCCCATTTACAAATGAAGGCATTTCTCTCCATTCTTTCTAGCTTATGAGTATGATGCGTAACAAGGCACTAGTTCATTCGTCTATATCTAGTGAATGTACTACAACGATAGTACGTAATGAATGATGAAGGCCAAGCTCCTCTAAATGGGCAAGATGCTCCCCCTACGCCAGCTACACATGAGAAGAGAAGATGGAGACTAGGAGTCCATAAGAGTCTCGAGTTGATTATACCGAAGGTATCTTTCTCAAGGTTGGTGCAAGAAATATTGCAAGATCTCCAAAGCAAAAATCTATATAGATACTTTTCAAGATAACATACTATTGATATATTTTAAAAGTAAGTGTGAATAACTTATAGTACCTCCCATTTAGAAATGAAGGCACTTATTCCATTTCTCTCAATTCCTTTTAGCTTCTGAGTATAATGCGTGCCACAACACTAGTTTATTTATCTGGATCTAGTGAACATACTATCATCGATAGTACTTAATGATGAAGGCCAAGCTCCTCCAAATAGGAAATATGCTCCCGCTATGCTAGATACACATATAAGAAGAGAAGATGAAGACTAGGCATCACCACTCTCTGTGAAATTCGGAGGTCTAGAAGAATCCTCCTGAGTTGATTATACCCAAGGTAGCTTTCTCAAGATTGATGCAAGAAATATTACAAAGGTGCGACGCACGAGGACCCTAGGGGCTTTAAAAAGCAAGCCTCTAGATGCAGGCCTACGGACAAGGGCCCTGCAGGCCTCTGATGGGATTAATATTTTTTTTTTCCAAGAGGTGGTATATGATACATCTATGCACACTTTCATAAAACATGACATTTAATTCTGATAATGCTGATGCATTTAAAGAGGCATTGGTAAACTTTTATAATTCAATGATGCACGCGTGGACTTCAAATTGCATTATGCACAATATGGAAAGAGTGGTCACTATTTAGTTATAATTAAAATGTACATGTAATATTTTAAGTTTAATTGTGGGTATCCTATGTTGTTCTTTACTGCATCATATACTTGAGGCTCATGGTTCATACTTTACTGACCAAGGAAGTTTGGTGATATGATCCACGCAAGGCATCGAGCGATCTCACAGGCAAGCTCAATGCGGATTCCAAAAAGCAACATCACCTGGAGGTGGAATCAAAGATTCCAATCCTATGAGGTAGTTACTTTAATAATGGTATAGAAGAATAGACGTAAAGTAAGAGGACAAATTAAGAAAGTCCATATCCAATGATATAGAGGCATTCGTAGGGCAATATATGAAGTGAAGAAAGTAAGATATGAAAATAGCACAGTTAGAGAATAACATACAGAATGGTTGACATCCCATGAGAGAGTCAAGTACCAAAACGAACATCGAGCACAACGTGGTGATAGAAGTGACTCAAATTTGTAATTGAGAAATATAATAGCATTTTATGTTTATGCTCCAGAGGACATTTTATGTTTTAAAGAAATAGGTGTTTGCTAAAGATGGATTTGGATAACTTTTCTAAAATGTTCATAGTCGATATATTTTAAAAGTAAGTGTCAATAACTTATAGTAAGTCCCATTTACAAATGAAGGCATTTCTCTCCATTCTTTCCAACTTGTGAGTATGATGCATACCAAGGCACTAGTTCATTTGTCTATATCTAGTGAGCATACTACCACCGATGGTACGTAATGATGAAGGCCAAGCTCCTCTAAATGGGAAAGATGCTCCCCCTATGCCAGCTACACATGAGAAGAGAAGATGGAGACTAGGCATCGCCACTCTTTGTGAAATTAGGAGGTCCATAAGAGTCTCGAGTTGATTATACACAAGGTATCTTTCTCAAGGTTGGTGCAAGAAATATTGCAAGATCTACAAAGCGAAAATCAATATAGATACTTTTTAAGAGAACATACTATTGATATATTTTAAAAGTAAGTGTCAATAACTTATGAAGGCGCTTCTTTAATTTCTCTCCGTTCCTTTTAGCTTGTGAGTATAATGTGTACCACAGTATAATAACATTTTATGTTTATGAGAGAACTGGAGCGATCCAATGTCTTAAAGAAATAGGTGTCTGCTAAAGTTGGATTTGGATAACTTTTTTAAAATGTTCATAGTGTTGATATAATTTAAAAGTAAGTGTCAACAACTTATAGTAAGTCCCATTTACAAATGAAGGCATTTCTTTCATTTTTCTCCGTTCTTTCTAGCTTGTGAGTATGATGCGTACCAAGACACTAGTTCATTCATTCATATCTAGTGAACGTACTATCATCGATAGTATGTAATGATAAAGGCCAAGCTCCTCTAAATGGGAAAGATGCTCCCCCTATGCTGTTCGTCCATATCTAGTGAACGTACTATCACCGATAGTATGTAATGATAAAGGCCAAGCTCCTCTAAATGGAAAAGATGCTCCCCCTATGCTCTCGCCAGCTACACATGAGAGGAGAAGATGGCGACTAGGCATTGCCACTCTTTAATATTTTCTTCAAGAGGTGGTATATGATACATCTATGCACACTTTTATAAAACATGACATTCAATTGTGATAATGCCGATACATTTAAAGAGGCGGTGGTAAACTTATATAATTTAATGATACAGGGTGGATGTCAAATTGCATTATGCTTAATATGGTAAGAGTGGTTACTATTTTGTTATACTTAAAATGTACATGTAATATTTTAAGTTTTATTTTGGATATCCTGTGTTCTTTAATGCATCATATACTTGAGGCTCATGGTCCATACTTTACTGAACAAGGAAGTTTGGTGATATATGAGGCAGTTACTTTAATAATGGTATAGAAGAATACGTAAAGTATGAGGACAAATGAAGAAAGTCCATATCCAATGATATGGAGGCATTCGTAGGGCAATATATGAAGTGAAGAAAGTAAGATATGAAAAGCTAGAGAGCATCATACAGAGTAGTTGACAATCGAGGAGAGAGTCGGTAAGAGAATAGTGCGGTAAAGCATTAGGACAAATTAATAAAGTCCAAATCCAATGATATAGAAACTGTTTGCAGGAGGGCAGAATATGAAGTGAAGAAAGTAAGATATGGGACTTCAAATTGCATTATGCACAATATGGTAAGAGTGGTCACTATTTTGTTATAATTAAAATGTACATGTAATATTTTAAGTTTAATTGTGGATATCATGTGTTCTTTAATGCATCATATACTTGAGGCTCATGGTCCATATTTTACTGAACAAGGAAGTTTGGTGATATGGTCCACGCAAGGCATCGAGCGATCTCACATGCAAGCTCGATGCGGATTCCAAAAAGCAACATCACATGGAGGTGGAATCAAAGATTCCAATCCTATGAGGCAGTTACTTTAATAATGGTATAGAAGAATAGACACAAAGTAAGAGGACAAATTAATAAAGTCCATATCCAATATGAAGTGAAGAAAGTAAGATATGAAAATAATACAGTTAGAGACCATCATACTACAAAATGATTGACAACCCACGAGAGAGTCGGTAGAGCAAATCGAAGCATCGAGCACAAAGTGGTGATAGAAGTGATTCAAATTTGTAATTGAGAAATATAATAACATTTTATGTTTATGAGAGAACTCAATGTTTTAAAGAAATAATTGTTTGCTAAAGTTGGATTTGGATAACTTTTCATAGTTTTGATATAATTTAAAAGTAAGTGTCAACAACTTATAGTAAGTCCCATTTACAAATGAAGGCATTTCTTTCATTTCTCTCCATGCTTTCTAGCTTGTGAGTATGATGCATACCAAGGCACTAGTCCATATCTAGTGAACGTACTATCACCGATAGTACATAATGATGAAGGCCAAGCTCCTCTAAATGGGAAAGATGCTCCCCCTATGCTGATCAGCTACACATGAGAAAAGAAGATGGCGACTAGGCATCGCCACTCTTTAATATTTTTTTCAAGAGGTGGTATATGATACATCTATGCACACTTTTATACAACATGACAGTCAATTCTGATAATGTCGATGCATTTAAAGAGGCGGTGGTAAACTTTCATAATTCTATGATACAAGGGTGGACGTCAAATTGCATTATGCACAATATGGTGAGAGTGGTCACTATTTTGTTATAATTAAAATGTACATGTAATATTTTGAGTTTGATTGTGGAGATCTTGTGTTCTTTAATGCATCATATACTTGAGGGTCATGGTTCATACTTCACTGAACAAGGAAGTTTGGTGATATGGTCCACGCAAGGCATCGAGCGATCTCACACGCAAGCTCGATGCGGATTCCTAAAAGCAACATCACATAAAGGTGGAATCAAAGATTCCAATCCTATGAGGCAGTTACTTTAATAATGGTATAGAAGAATAGACGTAAAGTGAGAGGACAAATTAAGAAAGTCCATATCCAATGATATAGAGGTGTTCGTAGGACAATATATGAAGTGAAGAAATTTAGATATGAAAATAGCACAGCTAGAGAACGTCATACAGAGTAGTTGACAACCGAGGAGAGAGTCAGTAAGAGAATAGCGCTAAAGTAAGAGGACAAATTAATAAAGTCCAAATCCAATGATATAGAAACTCTTTGCAGGGCAATATATGAAGTGAAGAAAGTAAGATATGAAAATAACACAGTTAGAGAACATCATACAAAATGATTGACAACCCACGAGAGAGTCGGTAGCAAATCGAAACATTGAGTACAAAGTGGTGATAGAAATGATTTGGATATGTAATTGAGAAATATAATAACATTTTATGTTTATGAGAGAACTAGAGCAATCCAATGTTTTAAAGAGATAGGTGTTTGCTAAAGACAGATTTGGGTAACTTTTTTAAAATGTTCATAGTGTTGATATATTTTAAAAGTAAGTGTCAATAACTTGTAGTAAGTCCCATTTACAAATGAAGGCATTTCTCTCCATTCTTTCTAGCTTATGAGAGTATGATGCGTAACAAGGCACTAGTTCATTCGTCTATATCTAGTGAACGTACTACAATGACAGTACGTAATGATGAAGGCCAAGCTCCTCTAAATGGGCAAGATGCTCCCCCTACGCCAGCTACACATGAGAAGAGAAGATGGAGACTAGGAGTCCATAAGAGTCTCGAGTTGATTATACCCAAGGTATCTTTCTCAAGGTTGGTGCAAGAAATATTGCAAGATCTACAAAGCAAAAATCAATATAGATGCTTTTCAAGATAACATACTATTGATATATTTTAAAAGTAAGTGTGAATAACTTATAAAAACTCCCATTTAGAAATGAAGGCACTTCTTCCATTCCTCTCAATTCCTAGTGAACATACTATCACCGATAGTACTTAATGATGAAGGCCAAGCTCCTCCAAATAGGAAATATGCTCCCGCTATGCTAGATACACATATAAGAAGAGAAGATGAAGACTAGGCATCGCCACTCTTTGTGAAATTCGGAGGTCTAGAAGAATCCTCCTGAGTTGATTATACCCAAGGTAGCTTTCTCAAGATTGGTGCAAGAAATATTACAAAGGCGTGACGCACGAGGACCCCAGGGGCTTTAAAAAGCAGGCCTCTGCAGGCCTACGGACAAGGGCCCTTCAAGCCTCTGATGGGATTAATATTTTTTTTTCCAAGAGGTGGTATATGATACATCTATGCACACTTTCATAAAACATGACATTTAATTCTGATAATGGCGATGCATTTAAAGAGGCGGTGGTAAACTTTTGTAATTCAATGATGCATGCATGGACTTCAAATTGCATTATGCACAATATGGAAAGAGTGGTCACTATTTAGTTATAATTAAAATGTACATGTAACATTTTAAGTTTAATTGTGGGTATCCTATGTTATTATTTAATGCATCATATACTTGAGACTCATGGTTCATACTTCACTGAACAAGGAAGTTTGGTGATATGATCCACGCAAGGCATCGAGCGATCTCACAGGCAAGCTCAATGCGGATTCCAAAAAGCAACATCACATGGAGGTGAAATCAAAGATTCCAATCCTATGAGGTAGTTACTTTAATAATGGTATAGAAGAATAGACGTAAAGTAAGAGGACAAATTAAGAAAGTCCATATCCAATGATATAGAGGCGTTCGTAGGGCAATATATGAAGTGAAGAAAGTAAGATATGAAAATAGCACAGTTAGAGAACATCATACAGAATGCTTGACATCCCATGAGAGAGTCAGTACCAAAACGAACATCGAGCACAACGTGGTGATAGAAGTGACTCAAATTTGTAATTGAGAAATATAAAAAAAATTTATGTTTATGCTCTAGAGGACATTTTATGTTTTAAAGAAATAGGTGTTTGCTAAAGATGGATTTGGATAACTTTTCTAAAATGTTCATAGTCGATATATTTTAAAAGTAAGTGTCAATAACTTATAGTAAGTCCCATTTACAAATGAAGACATTTCTCTCAATTCTTTCCAACTTGTGAGTATGATGCATACCAAGGCACTAGTTCATTCGTCTATATCTAGTGAGCGTACTATCACCGATGGTACGTAATGATGAAGGCCAAGCTCCTCTAAATGGGAAAGATGCTCCCCCTATGCCAGCTACACATGAGAAGAGAAGATGGAGACTAGGCATCGCCACTCTTTGTGAAATCAGGAGGTCCATAAGAGTCTCCAGTTGATTATACCCAAGGTATCTTTCTCAAGGTTGGTGCAAGAAATATTGCAAGATCTACAAAGTGAAAATCAATATAGGTACTTTTTAAGAGAACATACTATTGATATATTTTAAAAGTAAGTGTCAATAACTTATGAAGGCACTTCTTTAATTTCTCTCCGTTCCTTTTAGCTTGTGAGTATAATGTGTACCACAATATAATAACATTTTATGTTTATGAGAGAACTGGAGCGATCCAATGTCTTAAAGAAATAGGTGTCTGCTAAAGTTGGATTTGGATAACTTTTTTAAAATGTTCATAGTGTTGATATAATTTGAAAGGAAGTGTCAACAACTTATAGTAAGTCCCATTTACAAATGAAGGCATTTCTTTCATTTCTCTCCGTTCTTTCTAGCTTGTGAGTATGATGCGTACCAAGACACTAGTTCATTCGTCCATATCTAGTGAACGTACTATCATCGATAGTATGTAATGATAAAGGCCAAGCTCCTCTAAATGGGAAAGATGCTCCCCCTATGTTGTTCGTCCATATCTAGTGAACGTACTATCACCGATAGTATGTAATCATAAAGGCCAAATTCCTCTAAATGGGAAAGATGCTCCCCCTATGCTCGCCAGCTACACATGAGAGGAGAAGATGGCGACTAGGCATTGCCACTCTTTAATATTTTCTTCCAGAGGTGGTATATGATACATCTATGCACACTTTTATAAAACATGACATTCAATTGGGATAATGCTGATACATTTAAAGAGGCGGTGGTAAACTTATATAATTTAATGATACAGGGTGGATGCCAAATTGCATTATGCTTAATATGGTAAGAGTGGTCACTATTTTGTTATAGTTAAAATGTACATGTAATATTTTAAGTTTTATTGTGGATATCCTGTGTTCTTTAATGCATCATATACTTGAGGCTCATGGTCCATACTTTACTGAACAAGGAAGTTTGGTGATATGGTCCACGCAAGGCATCGAGGGCAATATATGAGGACAAATTAAGAAAGTATGAGGACAAATTAAGAAAGTCCATATCCAATGATATGGAGGCGTTCGTAGGGCAATATATGAAGTGAAGAAAGTAAGATATGAAAAGCTAGAAAGCATCATACAGAGTAGTTGACAACCAAGGAGAGAGTCGGTAAGAGAATAGCACGATAAAGCATTAGGACAAATTAATAAAGTCCAAATCCAATGATATAGAGACTATTTGCAGGAGGGCAATATATGAAGTGAAGAAAGTAAGATATGGGACTTCAAATTGCATTATGCACAATATGGTAAGAGTGGTCACTATTTTGTTATAATTAAAATGTACATGTAATATTTTAAGTTTAATTGTGGATATCCTGTGTTCTTTAATGCATCATATACTTGAGGCACTTTACTGAACAAGGAAGTTTGGTGATATGGTCCACGCAAGGCATCGAGCGATCTCACAGGCAAGCTCCATGCGGATTCCAAAAAGCAACATCAAATGGAGTTGGAATCAAAGATTCCAATCCTATGAGGCAGTTACTTTAATAATGGTATAGAAGAATAGACACAAAGTAAGAGGACAAATTAATAAAGTCCATATGCAATATAAAGTGAAGAAAGTAAGATATGAAAATAACACAGTTAGAGACCATCATACAAAATGATTGACAACCCACGAGAGAGTCGATAGAGGAAATCGAAGCATCGAGCACAAAGTGGTGATAGAAGTGACTCAGATTTGTAATTGAGAAATATAATAACATTTTATGTTTATGAGAGAACTCAATGTTTTAAAGAAATAATTGTTTGCTAAAGTTGGATTTGGATAACTTCTTATAGTGTTGATATAATTTAAAAGTAAGATATGAAAATAACACAGTTAGAGAACATCATATAGAATGATTGACAACCCACGAGAGAGTCGGTAGCAAATCGAAACATCGAGCACAAAGTGGTGATAGAAGTGATTCGGATATGTAATTGAGAAATATAATAACATTTTATGTTTATGAGAGAACTGAAGCAATGCAATGTTTTAAAGAGATAGGTGTTTGCTAAAGATGGATTTGGGAAACTTTTTTAAAATGTTCATAGTGTTGATATATTTTAAAAGTAAGTGTTAATAACTTGTAGTAAGTCCCATTTACAAATGAAAGCATTTCTCTCCATTCTTTCTAGCTTATGAGTATGATGCGTAACAAGGCACTAGTTCATTCATCTATATCTATCGACAGTACGTAATGATGAAGGCCAAAGTCCTCTAAATGGGAAAGATGCTCCCCCTATGCCAGCTACACATGAGAAGAGAAGATGGAGACTAGGCATCGCCACTCTTTGTGAAATTAGGAGGTCCATAAGAGTCTCGAGTTGATTATACCCAAGGTATCTTTCTCAAGGTTGGTGCAAGATATATTGCAAGATCTACAAAGCAAAAATCAATATAGATGCTTTTCAAGATAACATACTATTGATATATTTTAAAAGTAAGTATCAATAACTTATAGTAACTCCCATTTACAAATAAAGGCACTTCTTCCATTTCTCTCAATTCCTTTTAGCTTCTGAGTATAAGGCGTACCACAGCACTAGTTCATTCATCTGGATGTAGTGAACATACTATCATCGATAGTACTTAATGATGAAGGCCAAACTCCTCCAAGTAGGAAATATGCTCCCGCTATGCTAGATACACATATAATAAGAGAAGATGAAGACTAGGCATCGCCACTCTTTGTGAAATTTGGAGGTCTAGAAGAATCCTCCTGAGTTGATTATACCCAAGGTAGCTTTCTCAAGATTGGTGCAAGAAATATTACAAAGGCGTGACGCACGAGGACCCCAGGGGCTTTAAAAAGCAGGCCTCTGCAGGCCTACGGACAAGGGCCCTCCAAGCCTCTGATGGGATTAATATTTTTTTTTCCAAGAGGTGGTATATGATACATCTATGCACACTTTCATAAAACATGACATTTAATTCTGATAATGGCGATGCATTTAAAGAGGCGGTGGTAAACTTTTGTAATTCAATGATGCATGCATGGACTTCAAATTGCATTATGCACAATATGGAAAGAGTGGTCACTATTTAGTTATAATTAAAATGTACATGTAACATTTTAAGTTTAATTGTGGGTATCCTATGTTATTATTTAATGCATCATATACTTGAGACTCATGGTTCATACTTCACTGAACAAGGAAGTTTGGTGATATGATCCACGCAAGGCATCGAGCGATCTCACAGGCAAGCTCAATGCGGATTCCAAAAAGCAACATCACATGGAGGTGAAATCAAAGATTCCAATCCTATGAGGCAGTTACTTTAATAATGGTACAGAAGAATAGACGTAAAGTAAGAGGACAAATTAAGAAAGTCCATATCCAATGATATAGAGGTGTTCGTAGGGCAATATATGAAGTGAAGAAATTTAGATATGAAAATAGCACAGCTAGAGAACGTCATACAGAGTAGTTGACAACCGAGGAGAGAGTCAGTAAGAGAATAGCGATAAAGTAAGAGGACAAATTAATAAAGTCCAAATCCAATGATATAGAAACTCTTTGCAGGGCAATATATGAAGTGAAGAAAGTAAGATATGTGTGAGATCCCTGTTCCCACCGCGCAACAGGTTCGGATGCTGGCAGTGGAAGTAGCACATTTTGCGAGGGCAGGGTCCCACACTCGGGGCCTCGCCCACGGATATCCGGACAAGAGACTAATCTGTCGATTTATCCAAAACCGAACCCGGAAAAACTTCCTTTACCCGGAAAGCACGGGCGATTCCTCCAAGATAACTTTTACTCTAACGTAGTCAAGACCATTTCCGATCAAGCTGATCCGACTGCATCTATAAAGATACTTGGTCAGATCAAGGAAGAAACTTGCACTTGGATCATTGGGATCAACGCTTTTTTTCCCATCAAGAGGCACAGCCGTTGATTCCTATCCATAGAACAATTACTATCCGGGATTTACTTTATCTATCATAGTAACAGAAATTGAGTCTCGGTTTACGGATCCATCAGTCCAACCTAACCCCATCCGATCCCATGGGTTAGCACGATTGACAGCATAATCCACTAATCTCATAGTGATTTACTGAAATCATTATCATCATTTATCATCACAGGGACTCGTCCCATTCATCCTCATTGTGGTTTTGCTCAGGTTATTATATTTCAACTAAATTTCAGAAATCATCATTTTTCAATCAGAATCCCAATCAATTCATCAGTTCCCAAACAAAATTAAAAATCATATCAACCACATTCGAATTCATCAACTCGATAGCATTAATGCTTATAATTTCAAGTCTTAGATTTACTCGTATATACTGCCGGTAAAGAGCTGCAGTTATACCCTCGGTATATACGGATAATTATGATACTCGAAACTATAAGGTAAATACCATCATGTCTAGGTCTCAAGCAAGTTAGGGTTCTATACAATTGCGGTACTTCCAATTGAAGTCCTAATTACTAATTTACGAATTTCAGTTTGAATAACAAATTGTATGAATTATATCACACAATTACAACCTTTTTGTGCGTCTTGATAAATTTTTGACATAATTGGTTCCTCAGTTGATCTTATTGGAGATCTATGACATAAGTCTGATAAATAGATTTTTCTTTATCCGATCGTCCGTAAACAATCACTTAAATAACAAGAAAAATATTTGTATATTTATATACAAGTTGTAATAAATACATAGAGTAGCTCGGCTCCAAAATTCAAAATCTCCTCGAGAGACGCATAAGACGACGGTACTGGGCCATAGTCATGCCCTGTTACATAATTTCTCTAATTGCGAAGGGAGCTATTATTTTCTCCTTAGGGATAAATCGACTGAAGAGTCTATAAACTCGGCAAGCAAGTCTGAAATTTTGAGGCGTTGAAAGATATAGAATGACACCACGCGTCATTTTCAGCTTTATCAAAATCATGGCCAATGAGAGGTTCTGCCTCAGCATTGCACGCCGATTGCAAGAGACATGGATATATAGCCCTGCAAACCACTTATGCTGTTGTCTCTCCACTAGGTTAGGAAAATATAATTCCTCGAAATGGCATGCGAGTCTTGCTCGGCTTGTTCGTGTTGAAGCGGAAGAGATGAGATGCTCGAAGGCAAATGCAATCATATCTTGAGACTGGGTGAGGTCGGGAATACCAGATAAATGGGGAACTTCCAGCTATAAAAATAATTTCTTTGATTAAAATTTCTTCATTAAAGAAGCTTACGGAATGAAAATACATTATGAAAATGCTGTTTCTGAATTCTTATTACCAATTTCAGATAAGAATTTAATTATCTTTATTAGCTTTCAATTTCGCTCTGATACCAACTGTGAGATCCCTGTTCCCACCGCGCAACAGGTTCGGTTGCTGGCAGCGGAAGTAGCACATTTTGCGAGGGCAGGGTCCCACACACTCGGGGCCTCGCCTATGGATATCCAGACAAGAGACTAATCCGTCGGTTTATCCAAAACCGAACCCGGAAAAACTTCCTTTACCCGGAAAGCACGGGCGATTCCTCTAGGATAACTTTTACTCTAACGTAGTCAAGACCATTTCCGATCAAGCTGATCCGATTGCATCTATAAAGATACTTGGTCAGATCAAGGAAGAAACTTGCACTTGGATCATTGGGATCAACGCTTTTTTCCCCATCAAGAGGTACAGCCGTTGATTCCTATCCATAGAACAATTACTATCCGGGATTTACTTTATCTATCATAGTAACAGAAATTGAGTTTCCGGATCCATCAGTCCAACCTAACCCCATCCGATCATCCCATGGGTTACCCAACCGCCCAACCATTGTAGTGATGGGATCCAATTTAGAATTTGGTTAGGTTTTGTCCCAGGTACCAAGGAAAAGAGTTCCAAGGCCTCCTAGCCGGAAGTTCATGCAAACATGAAACTAGCCACACCACTTACACACCCAATACTCCCCTTCCTTACATATGTGTCAAAATGGAATCATTATACCCAAAATATCTCATATTTTTAATATTGCTCATAGTTTTTTACTAATAAACCTTGTACATTTTCAACTCTTCATCTTATGTGAAATATGCACCTCCTTTAAAGAACTCCCCTTCCTTACATATGTGTCAAAATGGAATCATTATACCCAAAATATCTCATATTTTTAATATTGCTCATAGTTTTTTACTAATAAACCTTGTACATTTTCAACTCTTCATCTTATGTGAGCATTTACTCATTTTTGGATACCCAAAATATCTCATATTTTTAATATTGCTCATAGTTTTTTACTAATAAACCTTGTACGTTTTCAACTCTTCATCTTATGTGAGCATTTACTCATTTTTGGGTATCTTCTTTTACAAATTGGATTTATCTCCTCCCTACACATGGATTGATGCTATTGGCCCATAGGAACCTTAATTGGACCATAATCCAAAAATTTCTGAAAATCTAGACCCTTAGGCTAAGGTTCTTTATACCCATTTCCAATTGCACATTGGAAAGTTCTTTTTGAATTTCTGTTTTAGGGGAACTTATTTTAATAAGATGAGATAATTTTCTATCCAAAAATATTAAAAATCTGAATATTCTCTCTCTAGAATATTTTCTCTCTCTAGGTTAAATTAGTTAGTACAGGGTGGATGTCAAATTGCATTATGCTTAATATGGTAAGAGTGGTCACTATTTTGTTAGAATTAAAATGTACATGTAATATTTTAAGTTTAATTGTGGATATCCTGTGTTCTTTAATGCATCATGTAATTGAGACTCATGGTCCATACTTTACTGAACAAGGAAGTTTAGTGATATGGTCCACGCAAGGCATCGAGCGATATCACAGGCAAGCTTGATCTGGATTCCAAAAAGCAACATCACATGAAGGTGGAATCAAAGATTCCAATCCTTTGAGGCAGTTACTTTAATAATGGTATAGAAGAATACGTAAAATATGAGGACAAATTAAGAAAGTCCATATCCAATGATATGGAGGCGTTCGTAGGGCAATATATAAAGTGAAGAAAGTAAGATATGAAAAGCTGGAGAGCATCATACAGAGTAGTTGACAACCGAGGAGAGAGTCAGTAAGAGAATAGCAGTAAAGCATTAGGACAAATTAATAAAGTCCAAATCGAATGATATAGAAACTCTTTGCAAGAGGGCAATATATGAAGTGAAGAAAGTAAGATATGGGACTTCAAATTTCATTATGCGAAATATGGTAAGAGTGGTCACTATTTTATTATAATAAAAATGTACATGTAATATTTTAAGTTTAATTGTGGATATATTGTGTTCTTTAATGCATCATATAATTGAGGCTCATGGTCCATACTTTACTGAACAAGGAAGTTTGGTGATATGGTCCACGCAAGGCATCGAGCGATCTCACATGCAAGCTCGATGCGGATTCCAAAAAGCAACATCACATGGAGGTGGAATCAAAGATTCCAATCCTATGAGGCAGTTACTTTTATAATGATATAGAAGAATAGACACAAAGTAAAAGGACAAATTAATAAAGTCCATATGCAATATGAAGTGAAGAAAGTAAGATATGAAAATAACACAGTTAGAGACCATCATACAAAATGATTGACAGCCCACGAGAGAGTCGATAGAGCAAATCGAAGCATCGAGCACAAAGTGGTGATTGAAGTGACTCAGATTTGTAATTGAGAAATATAATAACATTTTATGTTTATGAGAGAACTCAATGTTTTAAAGAAATAATTGTTTGCTAAAGTTGGAATTGGATAACTTTTCATAGTGTTGATATAATTTAAAAGTAAGTGTCAACAACTTATAGTAAGTCCCATTTACAAATGATGCCATTTCCTTCATTTCTCTCCATGCTTTCTAGCTTGTGAGTATGATGCGTACCAAGGCACTAGTCCATATCTAGTGAACGTACTATCACCGATAGTACATAATGATGAAGGCCAAGCTCCTCTAAATGGGAAAGATGCTCCCCCTATGCTGGTCAGCTACACATGAGAAGAGAAGATGGCGACTAGGCATCGCCACTCTTTAATATTTTTTTCAAGAGGTGGTATATGATACATCTATACACACTTTTATACAACATGACATTCAATTCTGATAATGCCGATGCATTTAAAGAGGGGGTGGTAAACTTTCATAATTCAATGATACAGGGGTGGACTTCAAATTGCATTATGCACAATATGGTGAGAGTGGTCACTATTTTGTTATAATTAAAATGTACATGTAATATTTTGAGTTTGATTGTGGAGATCCTGTGTTCTTTAATGCATCATATACTTGAGGGTCATGGTGCATACTTCACTGAACAAAAAAGTTTGGTGATATGGTCCACGCAAGGCATCGAGCGATCTCACAGGCAAGCTCGATGCGGATTCCAAAAAGCAACATCACATAAAGGTGGAATCAAAGATTCCAATCCTATGAGGCAGTTACTTAAATAATGGTATAGAGGAATAGACGTAAAGTGAGAGGACAAATTAAGAAAGTCCATATCCAATGATAGAGAGGTGTTCATAGGGTAATATATGAAGTGAAGAAATTTAGATATGAAAATAGCACAGCTAGAGAACGTCATAGAGAGTAGTTGACAACCGAGGAGAGAGTCAATAAGAGAATAGCGATAAAGTAAGAGGACAAATTAATAAAGTCCAAATCCAATGATATAGAAACTCTTTGCAGGGCAATATATGAAGTGAAGAAAGTAAGATATGAAAACAACACAGTTAGAGAACATCATACAGAATGATTGACAACCCACGAGAGAGTCGGTAGCAAATCGAAACATTCAGTACAAAGTGGTGATAGAAGTGATTCGGATATGTAACTGAGAAATATAATAACATTTTATGTTTATGAGAGAACTGGTGCAATCCAATGTTTTAAAGAGATAGGTGTTTGCTAAAGACGGATTTGGGTAACTTTTTTAAAATGTTCATAGTGTTGATATATTTTAAAAGTAAGTGTCAATAACTTGCAGTAAGTCCCATTTACAAATGAAGGCATTTCTCTCCATTCTTTCTAGCTTATGAGTATGATGCGTAACAAGGCACTAGTTCATTCGTCTATATCTATCAACGACAAAACGTAATGATGAAGGCCAAGCTCCTCTAAATGGGAAAGATGCTCCCCCTACGCCAGCTACACATGAGAAGAGAAGATGGAGACTAGGCATTGCCACTCTTTGTGAAATTAAGAGGTCCATAAGAGTCTCGAGTTGATTATACCCAAGGTATCTTTCTCAAGGTTGGTGCAACACTACAAGGGATTGGGCTCATACCCGCGCTCCTAGCCGCTAAAAATGACTTGTGAAAAAAAGTAGCGGGCCCGTGTATCAGCGCGTGTATCATCGCGGCCAGAGACATGCGTGTAAAAGCGCGTGTATGGCACCTCTCAGACGCACGTATACACGGGTGTATAGCCGCGTTTTTTTAACAGACGCGTTGATACATGTGACTATACACGCTTTTTTTTTATTTAGACGCGCTTATACACGGGTCTATAGCCGCGTCCTATTCAGTTCAAATGTCTCAGAGGCGTTTATACCTGCGTCTATACACGCGTTTCTTTAATTTAGATGCGCTTATACACGCGTAATTACCAGTTTTGACGCATTAATACACGCGTATTTTCCAGGGTATTCGCGTAGATACACGCGAGTTTTAGCAGTTCTGACGCGTTTATACACGCGGACAGAGAGCAAAAAAAAAATCCAGAGAGTGCTATTTGGTGCCTGAATACTGTTCCAGCATTCCAGCACCCAATAGCACTCTCTGGTTTTTTTTTTTGTGCATTAGACCATCCCATTAGACCATCCACGAAAAACATATGCACGAGGGAGATTAAGACAAGAACGACATGAATGCATACATTGTCAATACACGATTCAAGACAGACATGAATGTAATACTATCGATCAATCAATTCAATATTACTATCAAAATTTCATACATGTATACAAGGGAGTCCATATCTCGAAGTAGCCCATGGCTTGAGTTTACAAAAAAATATATACAATCACATCCTCAATATGGAATGTGATACTATAAGTCTGAGTACTACTCAGACCCAGATGATGACTCGGTGCTCCCTCCATGCTCAGATGAGCTCACATCGGTCGGAATGTCCGAGGAGTAGTGCTCACGTCCACCCTCTGCAGCGGCGGCCGGTGGATCATCAGCAGCTTGTGCCTGTTCAAGTAATATATAGTATATAAGTATATATATATGCAATTCAATAAACCAAAACCATTCGTTTAGAATTTTCAAGTACCTGTCGACCGTATGGTCTCATGGCCATCTCAAACTGCGCGTCCGTAATACGTCCCTCGGCTCTGAAGATGGCCCACATGTCACGTCTGCTATGCCGGCGAGCATACGCAGTATCGTGGGTTGTGGGCTTCCTCCCCGTAACCCGTCGCGCTGTATCATAATCAACACAATTTGTAAGATTAAAACAATCATAGAATCAATGAATTAAGTAAACAATCAAATAAAGTGGCAAGATACTTACGAACTCTGCCTCCCATGACTCGACGCCGCCAGATCCGAAATGTGAAGATCCAATGGTCTCCATCTGGATCCGTCGTGCCTCCACATGCTGCCTGCTCTTCACGCCACCCTCTGCTCGTTTCTTTGCCTCCTTCCACTCGCGTTTGTGTGCAGTGGCAGGTTTCTCGGCAGGATAGCCACCCGCAGCTACATTTAGCCGGTCATCGTACGCGAGTTTTTTAAGGTGAGATCTTTTATTACTTAAGATCTCCCTTATTCGCGTCCTTCCCCATACATCCGAGAATGTAGCATGTGGGGGATTGGGGTACCGACTATGTACAGCCTCTATCACCTCCCCAACTAATCGGCTATTTTGATCTTTGAATTTAATAAAACAATTTCTATATGAGTTTGATATTACCCCACGCATGTACTCCATTACCTCCCTCCCCCTCGCATCCATCACTATCCCGCCCCTATCCGTCACATCATAGCAGACCACTCTCTCTATCTCTCTCATCTCCTCCTCTTCCGAACTGTCTCCTCTAACTCTTCTCTCTCTATCTCCTCTCTCACCGCGTGCCCTACTACCTCCCCCACCTCCCCCACCAAAGCACCCGCCGCATCCTCCACTCCCACTCTTCCTACTGCTGCGGGTGGAGTCACGACTGGGGGATTGTCTACGTGACGGTGGCTGTGAGCCCTGACGTGACGGTGGCTCTGAGGGAGCACGTGATGGTGGCTGTGAGGGTGTACGTGAGTGTGTCTGGGACGAGGTATGTCTCCTCGGTGGACGTGGAAGAGGAGAAGCTGCATGCCGTCTCGTCGGACTCGGAGGAATAGACGGCACTGGAGTGCCCTGGATACTCGCGGTAGGGGTATAGACACCAGGCAGGGAAGGAGGGGGATGGGCATACATATACTCTGTAAGCTCAACCGGACCAGGTTGGCACCCAAAATGATTCATCATCTCCATCAGCCAATTGCTGTATGCAAATGGATCGGATGAAGAACCTGGAATATCCATAAAGAACCTGCAACAAATATCTTCATGTACATCATGGGTTGTCTCTTGACTCACACGAATATCATCATTCAAGTCAGTTGTGTTGCCTGCAAATCATGAAATCTGAAACGCCGTAGTCTCATGCAGACACGCGTGTATAGACCCGTCCAGAAACGCGTGTATACACCCGTCAAGAAACGCGTGTATACACCCGTCCAGAAACGCGTGTATATTCGCGTGAACAGACTCTGCAGACAGGTTACACGCGCTTTTACACGCGTTTCTACACGCGACCTGCGAAATTTTTTTTTCGAAAAGACCGACCCCCGACAAAGACAGACAGAATGTCCTTATAAAAGGAGCCCCTGTCAGGATGCAGTAACCCAATCGTGTGCACAGAAGCAAAAGGACAAACCCAAAGAGCAAATAGCATAAAGAAATCTGACAAAAGAGACAAGGCACAGGACAAAGTGACTCACCTCTGAAAAAGTAAGTCCTCTCTGCTCCTTCTCTGCTCCCTCCTTCTCCCGTGTGTGTGCTCCTTTCTCTGCTCCCTCCTTGTTGTTGGAAGAGGCGAAAACAGGCGAAAACGCAAGCAGAGTCGATTTCTTAGTTCAAAATCTATATTTGGGGAAGGCGGGCTATTTTTAGTTTAAACATACCGTCGCGTTTATATTCGCGTTTATAAACGCGTGTATATTCGCGTGTATAGTGTTTTAGCTGCGTTTATACACGCGTTTTGCAAGAGTTACCCGCGTGGATACACGCGATTTTTAGGAAGTAGCCGCGTTAATACATGCAATTTTTAGGAAATAGCCGCGTGAATACACGCGATTTTTGTGCTTTCATTAAAAACATATAATGATTTTGTGTTTTCTGATTTGTACACAGGATGTCATCAACCTCTTCAAGCAGTTCTGGGGAAGATGAGACAATGCGTCATCGTAATCGCGATGTGTGGTTGGGACAACGGATCAAATGTATGTGTAGTCGATGTCAAGGATGCATTGTACGAGCACGTCGAATTACCTTGAATCACATCTCCATGTATGGAGAATGGAATCAAACAAGTTTAGAGGTGAGTAGATGTAAATTGATGGTATTCAAATGACTCATGGTATCCAAATTAAATTAATAGAGTTGTAACATATAATTTGATAAATTGAAGCAGGATGCAGTACCACACCCTAACATGGTACCCTACGCGCGACGAGAGCACGTAAAGCGTCGACGAGATGATGTGGAGCTTCGGGATCTATTGTCAGAGATGAGTGGGAAAGGGATGACAATAGCCCTGCACCCCACGAAGTTGTGGAAGAGGAGGTGCTTGATGATATGGTGCGGAATCTTTTTAAGGATGATCCCAAAGGTATGGACGACGATGATATGGAACAAGAGCATCTTTATAAGGCTTCATCGACACCGGTGTTTGAAGGGTGCACATTCTCTGTTTTACGTGCTTCACTTGAACTACTTAATATACAAACAGTTTATGGATGGAGCAATGCAAGTCTTGACGCATTGTTGAAGTAAGCATTCTAACTTACAAATTTGAATTAGTGGTTTAAGGTTTAGGATTTAAGACTAATTATAATTGATGATATTGGATGCAGGCTATTATCAAACATGCTTCCAAAGGAAAATAGACTACCCACCTCAAGAGACATAGCTAGGCGCTATGTGACATCTCTTGGAGGACTGGATTATGATAAAATACATGCATGCGTCAATGATTGCATTCTCTTTCGTGGGACGCATAAGGAGGCTCTACATTGTCCCACTTGTGGTGAAGCAAGGTACAGAACAGATATGAAGAGTTTTGATGTACCTCGTAAAGTCTTGCGACACTTTCCTATAATTCCTCGCATCAAACACATGTTCAAGTGCAAATCCATAGCAGAGCTCATGTCATGGCATTCCTCACATCGATCGGATGATGGCATGTGGAGAATTCCCGCAGACACTCCTGCTTGGAAGCATATTGAAGATGAGTGGCCCAGCTTTAAAACAGAGCCCAGAAACTTGAGACTTGGCCTGGGTATGGATGGAGTGAATCCATTTGGTTTCAAAAGCACTGCATACAGCGTGTGGCCAGTTGTGTTGGTGAATTACAACCTTCCACCATCAATGGCGATCAAGAAGGGACATCTTATGTTATCCCTTCTAATTCCAGGGAAACATAAAGTCAAGCATATGGATGTTTATCTTGAACCACTGATTGATGAGTTGGAGGAACTATGGAGAGGTGTTGCGGTGGTGGACATTAGTAGGCCTCCCTCCTCTCGACACTTCGACTTAAAAGCAGTGTTGATGTGGACAATGCATGACTTTCCAGGATACAGCGATTGTTCTGGTAAGAATTCTAATTACCTCTCTACTCTATTACTATTGGCTATATATATTAATTAGACGGTTTGACTTTATTATTCTAACTTTTATTTATATTTTAACAGGTTTGAAAACATCGGGTAAACATGCCTGTCCTGTTTGTGGCCCTTCGTTAGTACATGAGTATGCTGATGGTTTGTGTAAGACTATATTCGATAATCATCATCGATTTCTCCCCTCAGATCATCCTAAATATGTTGCTAGTAAGAGTAACATTCCTCCACAAACACTTCGTGCAAAAGATTGGAAGCGTATTTGGGAGTCTACAACTATTCTTCCTCCAGATGGCATGAACAGGTATAGTGATGTTTTTTCAATCTTGTTTTGTGTAGTCTCTAATTGGATTAAAGGTCACATAGAGCAATCCCTTGTGTAGGTACTCCATTTTTTTCCGGCTGCCATATTGGACCCATCTTAAGATCAACCATCTTCTTGATCCCATGCACATCTTCAAGAATGTGGGATCTGGTATTTGGGAACATATTACTGGTAAACGAGATAATGTTAGCGTACGTGAGGACTTGCGGGTCGCAGGACGTATGCGTCAAGCTTGGCCACGAGAGGTGGGTGGGCACGTTCGTCTTCCGCCTGCACCATGGATTATATCAAAGAAAGAGGAGAAGCAGGTAAAGCAGGCCATCACCACTTTGCGTACTCCCACTGGATGCATGAGATCATTGAAGGGAGCCTTTACAACCACTAAGAAAAGAGGCATTGAGCAACTATACGGGTTGAAGTCCCATGATTGGCACAAGATGCTTCAAGTAAGTGTTTTCCAAGTCTTGTACGTACGTTGAAATCAAATTTTGTAATGCCATAAACCATAAATGTGCTCTTATGTGCGCAGTTCATACTACCTACCAGCATCGACCATTGTGCAAATAAGAGTTTGAAAAAATGTATTTATAAGATGGGCGAGCTTGTGAGGTATGTAAAACCCATGCTCAGATCACCCTTCATTATACCTTGCAAAATGAACGTGCATGAGGTACAACGTACTATTTATTTATTTTTCAGATATGTTAGTTCCAAAGCAATTGATCCAGCCACGTTGGATGATGCGCGTGTTATGGCAGTGGAGGTGGTTTGTTTGGTAGAGGAGACTTTTCCGCGAACCATTCTCACAAGTCAACTACATCTCATTGTGCATTTAGTGGACGAAATTGCTTTATGTGGTACTGTGCATGCACGCTGGATGTTCTTCCTAGAGCGCTTCATGAAGACCTTAAAAGACTTTGTGAGGCAAAGTGCAAGGCCTGAAGGAAGCATGGCCGAGGGTTGGTTGATACAAGAGTCTCTTGTATATATTTCAGAATTTCTTGGTCAGGTAGACAGCTCTTTGCCACGACTATGGAGCAATGAAGAGGACTTCAGGATGACCTCTATTGTGCCTCAAGGAAAAGGACAGAGTAAAGTAATTGACAGAACATTGATTGATGATCTCAATTTCACTTGTATCCTTAATAGTGATGTGATGAGTAGATGGGTTACAAGATATGAGGATGCAAAGACAAGCAGGCAAGCAGAAAGAGCTCTCTTTCGGAGGCAACATGGCTCTCGGAAGGCGTACCCTAATCATCTAGCAACACTTCCGAATGATATCCATGTTGATTGGTTGCATGAGGAAATGGAGAGAGCAGAGAGCGACGAGGGGCTGCATATCACGGCGGAAGAATGGGAGTATGCACGAGGATGCATGTCAAAGGTACATAGAACTAATGTTTTGCATTAGTTGTAAGTGATTTGCTTTTAATATTTATTCACATTGCTTACACAAATATTGCTTCTATTTTGGTCCAGTGCACTATGTTCAATGCTATATGGTGTGAAGGCAAGCATTTTCGAACACAAAGAATTGATGAAAAGAGAAATACACAAGATTGCGGTGTCATTAGTAGCTTTGAGGGAGCTAATGAAAAAATGGATGATTATTGTGGCATAATCCAAGACATATTTAGGCTTGACTTTCGTCGCTTCTTTGTGTATGTTTTGGATGTCAAATGGCAAATGAACGTGGTGGAAAAAGGGCCTGATGCAACGATAAAACGCCATGCAAGTGGATATGTAACTATTGACTCTACAAAGTTCTGGCAAACAAAGAAAGATAGGCTCGTATTGCCACAACAATGTGAGCAGGTATGCATTTTTTTACTAATGTGTTTCATGTACATATATATCTAAGCTCGCGTACCCCTTGACTTTTGATATGCTAATTAATTACTGTACTGTGTGTATTTGAGTAGGTTATCTATCTACCAATGGTGCATGACATCAAATGGTGGTACGTCATCCCTATTGCACCACGTTCCAAAGTGATGTATAATACATTCACTGATATGGAGCATATGGAGGATGTAACAAGCCGCAATGAAGATGATGTCGAACATGCCATTGAAGATGTTGTGATCGATGATCAAGAAATAAGAGATGATCATGATAATGAGGATGAGCATGCCATTTCTCATGATCATGAGAATGACCCTACCATTGAGGATGATGGTGATGTTGATGAGGATGATCAGGACATCGATACCATTATCAATGGAGTACAGAATATCGATAGTGGAATAAATTTAATCGTAGCCTTACCAATTGATCAAATGGATATTGATGTTGATCGTTTGGCAAGGATGGATCTTATTGAAGATGAGATCGAACCCTAACCAATCCGTCACTGTATGTTCTAAATTGATGACATTTCCATCATCTCATATGCATGATTTATTTTTGAATATATTTCATTGTTGTAAATGCATGTAGTGGGATTGTGTAATGATGTATACTGTAATGTACTATGAGATGGTTTAAGGAAAATAGTTTTTAATTTTGTAAAGGAATTCAGTTTTTCTTCAGTTTTTCTCTGCCATGCGTGTATTAATCCGTGTATTGTAGCGTGTATTTATCCGTGTATAATAGCGAGTATTACCCCGTGAATATTGTCGTGTATAGGTGCGTGTATTACTGCGTGTATATAGACGCGTTTATACACGCGTTGATTAATGCAAACATATACGCGAACTTAAATGCAAAAATACACGCGCCCGATTCTATTCAAATACAGGCGCGACCATACACGCGTTCGTAATTTATCGCGTGTATGAAACGCGTGTATGGCAGCATTGTCTTGTAGTGCAAGAAATATTGCAAGATCTACAAAGTGAAAATCAATATAGATACTTTTTAAGAGAACATACTATTCATATATTTTAAAAGTAAGTGTCAATAACTTATGAAGGCACTTCTTTCATTTCTATCCGTTCCTTTGAGCTTGTGAGTATAATATGTACCATAATATATAATAACATTTTATGTTTATGAGAGAATTGGAGCGATCCAATGTCTTAAAGAAATAGGTGTCTGCTAAAGTTGGATTTGGATAACTTTTTTAAAATGTTCATACTGTTGATATATTTTAAAAGTAAGTGTCAATAACTTATAGTAAGTCCCATTTACAAATGAAGGCATTTCTTTCATTTCTCTCCATTCTTCCTAGCTTGTAAGTATGATGCGTACCAAGGCACTAGTTTATTCGTCCATATCTAGTGAACGTACTATCACCTATAGTATGTAATGATAAAGACCAAGCTCCTCTAAATGGGAAAGATGCTCCCCCTATGCTGGCCAGCTACACATGAGAGGAGAAGATGGCGACTAGGCATTGCCACTCTTCAATATTTTTTTCAAGAGGTGCTATATGATACATCTATGCACACTTTTATAAAACATGACATTCAATTGTGATAATGCTGATACATTTAAAGAGGCGGTGGTAAACTTATATAATTTAATGATACAGGGTGGATGTCAAATTGCATTATGCTTAATATGGTAAGAGTGGTCACTATTTTGTTAGAATTAAAATGTACATGTAATATTTTAAGTTTAATTGTGGATATCCTATGTTCTTTAATGCATCATGTAATTGAGACTCATGGTCCATACTTTACTGAACAAGGAAGTTTGGTGATATGGTCCACGCAAGGCATCGAGCGATATCACAAGCAAGCTTGATCCGGATTCCAAAAAGCAACATCACATGAAGGTGGAACCAAAGATTCCAATCCTATGAGGCAGTTACTTTAATAATGGTATAGAAGAATACGTAAAATATGAGGACAAATTAAGAAAGTCCATATCCAATGATATGGAGGCGTTCGTAGGGCAATATATGAAGTGAAGAAAGTAAGATATGAAAAGCTGGAAAGCATCATACAGAGTAGTTGACAACCGAGGACAGAGTCAGTAAGAGAATAAAGGTAAAGCATTAGGACAAATTAATAAAGTCCAAATCGAATGATATAGAAACTGTTTGCAAGAGGGCAATATATGAAGTGAAGAAAGTAAGATATGGGACTTCAAATTGCATTATGCTAAATATGGTAAGAGTGGTCACTATTTTATTATAATTAAAATGTACATGTAATATTTTAAGTTTAATTGTGGATATCCTGTGTTCTTTAATGCATCATATACTTGAGGCTCATGGTCCATACTTTACTGAACAAGGAAGTTTGGTGATATGGTCCACGCAAGGCATCGAGCGATCTCACATGCAAGCTCGATGCGGATTCCAAAAAGCAACATCACATGGAGGTGGAATCAAAGATTCCAATCCTATGAGGCAGTTACTTTTATAATGGTATAGAAGAATAGACACAAAGTAAGAGGACAAATTAATAAAGTCCATATGCAATATGAAGTGAAGAAAGTAAGATATGAAAATAACACAGTTAGAGACCATCATACAAAATGATTGACAACCCACGAGAGAGTCGATAGAGCAAATCGAAGCATCGAGCACAAAGTGGTGATAGAAGTGACTCAGATTTGTAATTGAGAAATATTATAACATTTTATGTTTATGAGAGAACTCAATGTTTTAAAAAAATAATTGTTTGCTAAAGTTGGATTTGGATAACTTTTCATAGTGTTGATATAATTTAAAAGTAAGTGTCAACAACTTATAGTAAGTCCCATTTATAAATGAAGGCATTTCTTTCATTTGTCTCCATGCTTTCTAGCTTGCGAGTATGATGCATACCAAGGCACTAGTCCATATCTAGTGAACGTACTATCACCGATGGTACATAATGATGAAGGCCAAGCTCCTCTAAATGGGAAAGATGCTCCCCTATGCTGGTCAGCTACACATGAGAAGAGAAGATGGCGACTAGGCATCGCCACTCTTTAATATTGTTTTCAAGAGGTGGTATATGATACATCTATGCACACTTTTATACAACATGACATTCAATTCTGATAATGCTGATGCATTTAAAGAGGCGGTGGTAAACTTTCATAATTCAATGATACAGGGGTAGACTTCAAATTGCATTATGCACAATATGGTGAGAGTGGTCTCACTATTTTGTTATAATTAAAATGTACATGTAATATTTTGAGTTTGATTGTGGAGATCCTGTGTTCTTTAATGCATCATATACTTGAGGGTCATGGTGCATACTTCACTGAACAAAAAAGTTTGGTGATATGGTCCACGCAAGGCATCGAGCGATCTCACAGGCAAGCTCGATGCGGATTCCAAAAAGCAACATCACATAAAGGTGGAATCAAAGATTCCAATCCTATGAGGCAGTTACTTTAATAATGGTATAGAGGAATAGACGTAAAGTGAGAGGACAAATTAAGAAAGTCCATATCCAATGATATAGAGGTGTTTGTAGGGCAATATATGGAGTGAAGAAATTTAGATATGAAAATAGCACAGCTAGAGAACGTCATACAGAGTAGTTGACAACCCAGGAGAGAGTCAGTAAGAGAATAGCCATAAAGTAAGAGGAAAAATTAATAAAGTCCAAATCCAATGATATAGAAACTCTTTGCAGGGCAATATATGAAGTGAAGAAAGTAAGATATGAAAATAACACAGTTAGAGAACATCATACAGAATGATTGACAACCCACGAGAGAGTCGGTAGCAAATCAAAACATTGAGCACAAAGTGGTGATAGAAGTGATTCGGATATGTAACTGAGAAATATAATAACATTTTATGTTTATGAGAGAACTGGAGCAATCCAATGTTTTAAAGAGATAGGTGTTTGCTAAAGACGGATTTGGGTAACTTTTTTAAAATGTTCATAGTGTTGATATATTTTAAAAGTAAGTGTTAATAACTTGTAGTAAGTCCCATTTACAAATGAAGGCATTTCTCTCCATTCTTTCTAGATTATGAGTATGATGCGTAACAAGGCACTAGTTCATTCGTCTATATCTAATGAACGTACTACAATGACAGTACGTAATGATGAAGGCCAAGCTCCTCTAAATGGGAAAGATGCTCCCCCTATGCCAGCTACACATGAGAAGAGAAGATGGAGACTAGGCATCACCACTCCTTGTGAAATTAGGAGGTCCATAAGAGTCTTGAGTTGATTATGCCCAAGGTATCTTTCTCAAGGTTGGTGCAAGAAATATTGCAAGATCTACAAAGCAAAAATCAATATAGATGCTTTTCAAGATAACATACTATTGATATATTTTAAAAGTAAGTATCAATAACTTATAGTAACTCCCATTTACAAATAAAGGCACTTCTTCCATTTCTCTCAATTCCTTTTAGCTTCTGAGTATAAGACGTACCACAGCACTAGTTCATTCATCTGGATCTAGTGAACATACTATCATCGATAGTACTTAATGATGAAGGCCAAGCTCCTCCAAATAGGAAATATGCTCCCGCTATGCTAGATACACATATAAGAAGAGAAGATGAAGACTAGGCATTGCCACTCTTTGTGAAATTCGGAGGTCTAGAAGAATCCTCCTGAGTTGATTATACCCAAGGTAGCTTTCTCAAGATTGATGCAAGAAATATTGCAAAGGCGCGAGGCACGAGGACCCTAGGGGCTTTAAAAAGCAAGCCTCTGCTGCAGGCCTACGGACAAGGGCCCTGCAAGCCTCTGATGGGATTAATATATTTTTTTCCAAGAGGTGGTATATGATACATCTATGCACACTTTCATAAAACATGACATTTAATTCTCATAATGCCGATGCATTTAAAGAGGCGGTGGTAAAATTTTATAATTCAATGATGCAGGCGTGGACTTCAAATTGCATTATGCACAATATGGAAAGAGTGGTCACTATTTAGTTATAATTAAAATGTACATGTAATATTTTAAGTTTAATTGTGGTTGGGTATCCTATGTTGTTCTTTAATGCATCATATACTTGAGACTCATGGTTCATACTTCACTGAACAAGGAAGTTTTGTGATATGATCCATGCAAGGCATCGAGCGATCTCACAAGCCAGCTCAATGTGGATTTCAAAAAGCAACATCACATGGAGGTGGAATCAAAGATTCCAATCCTATGAGGCAGTTACTTTAATAATGGTACAGAAGAATAGACGTAAAGTGAGAGGACAAATTAAGAAAGTCCATATCCAATGATATAGAGGTGTTTGTAGGGCAATATATGAAGTGAAGAAATTTAGATATGAAAATAGCACAGCTAGAGAACGTAATACAGAGTAGTTGACAACCGAGGAGAGAGTCAGTAAGAGAATAGCGATAAAGTAAGAGGACAAATTAATAAAGTCCAAATCCAATGATATAGAAACTCTTTGCAGGGCAATACATGAAGTGAAGAAAGTAAGATATGAAAATAACACAGCTAGAGAACATCATACAGAATATTGACAACCCACGAGAGAGTCGGTAGCAAATCAAAACATCGAGCACAAAGTGGTGATAGAAGTGATTCGGATATGTAACTGGGAAATATAATAACATTTTATGTTTATGAGAGAACTAGAGCAATCCAATGTTTTAAAGAGATAGGTGTTTTCTAAAGATGGATTTGGGTAACTTTTTTAAAATGTTCATAGTGTTGATATATTTTAAAAGTAAGTGTCAATAACTTGTAGTAAGTCCCATTTACAAATGAAGGCATTTCTCTCCATTCTTTCTAGCTTATGAGTATGATGCGTAACAAGGCACTAGTTCATTCGTCGATATCTATCAACGACAGTACGTAATGTTTAAGGACAAGCTCCTCTAAATGGGAAAGATACTCCCCCTACGCCAGCTACACATTGGAAGAGAAGATGGAGACTAGGCATCACCACTCTTTGTGAAATTAAGAGGTCCATAAGAGTCTCGAGTTGATTATACCCAAGGTATCTTTCTCAAGGTTGGTGCAAGAAATATTGCAAGATCTACAAAGTGAAAATCAATATAGATACTTTTTAAGAGAACATACTATTGATATATTTTAAAAGTAAGTGTCAATAACTTATGAAGGCACTTCTTTCATTTCTCTCCGTTCCTTTTAGCTTGTGAGTATAATGTGTACCACAATATAATAACATTTTATGTTTATGAGAGAACTGGAGTGATCCAATGTCTTAAAGAAATAGGTGTCTGCTAAAGTTGGATTTGGATAACTTTTTTAAAATGTTCATAGTGTTGATATATTTTAAAAGTAAGTGTCAATAACTTATAGTAAGTCCCATTTACAAATGAAGGCATTTCTTTCATTTCTCTCCATTCTTCCTAGCTTGTGAGTATGATGCATACCAAGGCACTAGTTTATTCGTCCATATCTAGTGAACATACTATGACCTATAGTATGTAATGATAAAGGCCAAGCTCCTCTAAATTGGAAAGATGCTCCCCTATGCTGGCCAGCTACACATGAGAGGAGAAGATAGCGACTAGGCATTGCCACTCTTCAATATTTTTTTCAAGAGGTGGTATATGATACATCTATGCACACTTTTATAAAACATGACATTCAATTGTGATAATGCCGATACATTTAAAGAGGCGGTGGTAAACTTATATAATTTAATGATACAGGGTGGATGTCAAATTGCATTATGCTTAATATGGTAAGAGTGGTCACTATTTTGTTAGAATTAAAATGTACATGTAATATTTTAAGTTTAATTGTGGATATCCTATGTTCTTTAATGCATCATGTAATTGAGACTCATGGTCCATACTTTACTGAACAAGGAAGTTTGGTGATATGGTCCACGCAAGGCATCGAGCGATATCACAGGCAAGCTTGATCCGGATTCCAAAAAGCAACATCACATGAAGGTGGAACCAAAGATTCCAATCCTATGAGGCAGTTACTTTAATAATGGTATAGAAGAATACGTAAAATATGAGGACAAATTAAGAAAGTCCATATCCAATGATATGGAGGCATTCGTAGGACAATATATGAAGTGAAGAAAGTAAGATATGAAAAGCTGGAAAGCATCATACAGAGTAGTTGACAACCGAGGAGAGAGTCAGCAAGAGAATAAAGGTAAAGTAATAAGACAAATTAAAAAAGTCCAAGTCAAATGATATAGAAACTGTTTGCAAGAGGGCAATATATGAAGTGAAGAAAGTAAGATATGGGACTTCAAATTGCATTATGCAAAATATGGTAAGAGTGGTCACTATTTTATTATAATTAAAATGTACATGTAATATTTTAAGTTTAATTGTGGATATCCTGTGTTCTTTAATGCATCATATACTTGAGGCTCATGGTCCATACTTTACTGAACAAGGAAGTTTGGTGATATGGTCCACGCAAGGCATCAAGCGATCTCACATGCAAGCTCGATGCGGATTCCAAAAAGCAACATCACATGGAGGTGGAATCAAAGATTCCAATCCTATGAGGCAGTTACTTTTATAATGGTATAGAAGAATAGACACAAAGTAAGAGGACAAATTAATAAAGTCCATATGCAATATGAAGTGAAGAAAGTAAGATATGAAAATAACACAAATAGAGACCATCATACAAAATGATTGACAACCCACGAGAGAGTCGATAGAGCAAATCGAAGCATCGAGCACAAAGTGGTGATAGAAGTGACTAAGATTTGTGCCGGCCAGCATAGGGGGAGCATCTTTCCCATTTAGAGGAGCTTGGCCTTTATCATTACATACTATAGGTGATAGTACGTTCACTAGATATGGACGAATAAACTAGTGCCTTGGTATGCATCATACTCAAAAGCTAGGAAGAATGGAGAGAAATGAAAGAAATGCCTTCATTTGTAAATGGGACTTACTATAAGTTATTGACACTTACTTTTAAAATATATCAACACTATGAACATTTTAAAAAGTTATTCAAATCCAACTTTAGCAGACACCTATTTCTTTAAGACATTGGATCGCTCTTGTTCTCTCATAAACATAAAATGTTATTATATTGTGGTACACATTATACTCACAAGCTAAAAGGAACGGAGAGAAATGAAAGAAGTGCCTTCATAACTTATTGACACTTACTTTCAAAATATATCAATAGTATGTTTTCTTAAAAAGTATCTATATTGATTTTCACTTTGTAGATCTTGCAATATTTCTTGCACCAACCTTCAGAAAGATACCTTGGGTATGATCAACTCGAGACTCTTATGGACCTCCTAATTTCACAAAGAGTGGCGATGCCTAGTCTCCATCTTCTCTTCTCATGTGTAGTTTGCGTAGGGGGAGCATCTTTCCCATTTAGAGGAGCTTGGCCTTCATCATTACGTACTGTCGTTGATAGATATAGACAAATGAACTAGTGCCTTGTTACGCATCATACTCATAAGCTAGAAAGAATGGAGAGAAATGCCTTCATTTGTAAATGGGACTTACTACAAGTTATTGACACTTACTTTTAAAATATATCAACACTATGAACATTTTAAAAAAGTTACCCAAATCCGTCTTTAGCAAACACCTATCTCTTTAAAACATTGGATTGCTCCAGTTCTCTCATAAACATAAAATGTTATTATATTTCTCAGTTACATATCCAAATCACTTTTATCACCACTTTGTACTGAATGTTTCGATTTGCTGCCGACTCTCTCGTGGGTTGTCAATCATTCTGTATGATGTTCTCTAACTGTGTTATTTTCATATCTTACTTTCTTCACTTCATATATTGCCCTGCAAAGAGTTTCTATATCATTGGATTTGGACTTTATTAATTTGTCCTCTTACTTTATCGCTATTCTCTTACTGACTCTCTCCTCGGTTGTCAACTACTTTGTATGACGTTCTCTAGCTGTGCTATTTTCGTATCTAAATTTCTTCACTTCATATATTGCCCTACGAACACCTCTATGTCATTGGATATGGACTTTCTTAATTTGTCCTCTCACTTTACGTCTATTCTTCTATACCATTATTAAAGTAACTGCCTCATAGGATTGGAATCTTTGATTCCACCTTTATGTGATGTTGCTTTTTGGAATCCGCATCGAGCTTGCCTGTGAGATCGCTCGATGCCTTGCGTGGACCATATCACCAAACTTTTTTGTTCAATGAAGTATGCACCATGACCCTCAAGTATATGATGCATTAAAGAACACAGGATCTCCACAATCAAACTCAAAATATTACATGTACATTTTAATTATAACAAAATAGTGACCACTCTCACCATATTGTGCATAATGCAACTTGAAGTCCACCCCTGTATCATTGAATTATGAAAGTTTACCACCGCCTCTTTAAATGCATCGGCATTATCAGAATTGAATGTCATGTTATATAAAAGTGTACATAGATGTATCATATACCACCTCTTGAAAAAAATATTAAAGAGTGGCGATGCCTAGTCGCCATCTTCTCTTCTCATGTGTAACTGACCAGCATAGGGGGAGCATCTTTCCCATTTAGAGGAGCTTGGCCTTCATCATTAAATACTATCGGTGATAGTACGTTCACTAGATATGGACAAGTGCCTTGGTACGCATCATACTCACAAGCTAGAAAGCATGGAGAGAAATGAAAGAAATGCCTTCATTTGTAAATGGGACTTACTATAAGTTGTTGACACTTACTTTTAAATTATAACAACACTATGAAAAGTTATCCAAATCCAACTTTAGCAAACAATTATTTCTTTGAAACATTGAGTTCTCTCATAAACATAAAATGTTTTTATATTTCTCAATTATAAATCTGAGTCACTTCTATCACCACTTTGTGCTCGATGCTTCGATTTGCTCTATCGACTCTCTCGTGGGTTGTCAATCATTTTGTATGATGGTCTCTAACTATGTTATTTTCATATCTTACTTTCTTCACTTCATATTGCATATGGACTTTATTAATTTGTCCTCTTACTTTGTGTCTATTCTTCTATACTATTATAAAAGTAACTGCCTCATAGGATTGGAATCTTTGATTCCACCTCCATGTGATGTTGCTTTTTGGAATCCGCATCGAGCTTGCATGTGAGATCACTCGATGCCTTGCGTGGACCATATCACCAAACTTCCTTGTTCAGTAAAGTATGGACCATGAGCCTCAAGTATATGATGCATTAAAGAACACATGATATCCACAATTAAACTTAAAATATTACATGTACATTTTAATTATAATAAAATAGTGACCACTCTTACCATATTTCGCATAATGTAATTTGAAGTCCCATATCTTACTTTCTTTACTTCATATATTGCCCTCTTGCAAACAGTTTCTATATCATTCGATTTGGACTTTATTAATTTGTCCTAATGCTTTACCGCTATTCTCTTACTGACTCTCTCCTCGGTTGTCAACCACTTTGTGTGATGCTTTCCAGCTTTTCATATCTTACTTTCTTCACTTCATAGGGGGAGGATCTTTCCCATTTAGAGGAGCTTGGCCTTTATCATTACATACTATAGGTGATAGTACATTCACTAGATATGGACGAATAAACTAGTGCCTTGGTACGCATCATACTCACAAGCTAGGAAGAATGGAGAAAATGAAAGAAATGCCTTCATTTGTAAATGGGACTTACTATAAGTTATTGACACTTACTTTTAAAATATATCAACACTATGAACATTTTAAAAAAGTTATCCAAATCCAACTTTAGCAGACACCTATTTCTTAAAGACATTGGATCGCTCTAGTTCTCTCATAAACATAAAATGTTATTATATTGTGGTACACATTATACTCACAAGCTAAAAGGAACGAAGAGAAATGAAAGAAGTGCCTTCATAAGTTATTGACACTTACTTTCAAAATATATCAATAGTATGTTCTCTTAAAAAGTATCTATATTGATTTTCACTTTGTAGATCTTGCAATATTTCTTGCACCAACCTTGAGAAAGATACCTTGGGTATAATCAACTCGAGACTCTTATGGACCTCCTAATTTCACAAAGAGTGGCGATGCCTAGTCTCCATCTTCTCTTCTCATGTGTAGCTGGCGTAGGGGGAGCATCTTTCCCATTTAGAGGAGCTTGGCCTTCATCATTACGTACTGTCGTTGTAGTACGTTCACTAGATATAGACGAATGAACTAGTGCCTTGTTACGCATCATACTCATAAGCTAGAAAGAATGGAGAGAAATGCCTTCATTTGTAAATGGGACTTACTACAAGTTATTGACACTTACTTTTAAAATATATCAACACTATGAACATTTTAAAAAAGTTACCCAAATCCGTCTTTAGCAAACACCTATCTCTTTAAAACATTGGATTGCTCCAGTTCTCTCATAAACATAAAATGTTATTATATTTCTCAATTACATATCCGAATCACTTCTATCACCACTTTGTGCTCGATGTTTCGATTTGCTACCGACTCTCTCGTGGGTTGTCAATCATTCTGTATGATGTTCTCTAACTGTGTTATTTTCATATCTTGCTTTCTTCACTTCATATATTGCCCTGCAAAGAGTTTCTATATCATTGGATTTGGACTTTATTAATTTGTCCTCTTACTTTATCGCTATTCTCTTACTGACTCTCTCCTCAGTTGTCAACTACTCTGTATGACGTTCTCTAGCTGTGCTATTTTCATATCTAAATTTCTTCACTTCATATATTTCTCTACGAACACCTCTATATCATTAGATATGGACTTTCTTAATTTGTCCTCTCACTTTACGTCTATTCTTCTATACCATTATTAAAGTAACTGCCTCATAGGATTGGAATCTTTGATTCCACCTTTATGTGATGTTGCTTTTTGGAATCGGCATCGAGCTTGCCTGTGAGATCGCTCGATGCCTTGCGTGGACCATATCACCAAACTCTTTTGTTCAGTGAAGTATGCACCATGACCCTCAAGTATATGATGCATTAAAGCACACAGGATCTCCACAATCAAACTCAAAATATTACATGTACATTTTAATTATAACAAAATAGTGACCACTCTCACCATATTGTGCATAATGCAATTTGAAGTCCACCCCTGTATCATTGAATTATGAAAGTTTACCACGGACTCTTTAAATGCATCGGCATTATCAGAATTGAATGTCATGTTGTATAAAAGTGTGCATAGATGTATCATATACCACCTCTTGAAAAAAATATTAAAGAGTGGTGATGCCTAGTCGTTATCTTCTCTTCTCATGTGTAGCTGCATAGGGGGAGCATCTTTCCTAGTTAGGGAGCTTGGCCTTCATCATTATGTACTATCGGTGATAGTACGTTCACTAGATATGGACAAGTGCCTTGGTACGCATCATACTCACAAGCTAGAAAGCATGGAGAGAAATGAAAGAAATGCCTTCATTTGTAAATGGGACTTACTATAAGTTGTTGACACTTACTTTTAAATTATATCAACACTATGAAAAGTTATCCAAATCCAACTTTAGCAAACAATTATTTCTTTAAAACATTGAGTTCTCTCATAAACATAAAATGTTATTATATTTCTCAATTACAAATCTGAGTCACTTCTATCACCACTTTGTGCTCGATGCTTCGATTTGCTCTATCGACTCTCTCGTGGGTTGTCAATCATTTTGTATGATGGTCTCTAACTGTGTTATTTTCATATCTTACTTTGTTCGCTTCATATTGCATATGGACTTTATTAATTTGTCCTCTTACTTTGTGTCTATTCTTCTATACCATTATAAAAGTAACTGCCTCATAGGATTGGAATATTTGATTCCACCTCCATGTGATGTTGCTTTTTGGAATCCGCATCGAGCTTGCATGTGAGATCGCTCGATGCCTTGCATGGACCATATCACCAAACTTCCTTGTTCAGTAAAGTATGGACCATGAGCCTCAAGTATATGATGCATTAAAGAACACAGGATATCCACAATTAAACTTAAAATATTACATGTACATTTTAATTATAATAAAATAGTGACCACTCTTACCATATTTAGCATAATGCAATTTGAAGTCCCATATCTTACTTTCTTCACTTCATATATTGCCCTCTTGCAAACAGTTTCTATATCATTCGATTTGGACTTTATTAATTTGTCCTAATGCTTTATCGCTATTCTCTTACTGACTCTCTCCTCGGTTGTCAACTACTCTGTATGATGCTTTCCAGCTTTTCATATCTTACTTTCTTCACTTCATATATTGCCCTACGAACGCCCCCATATCATTGGATATGGACTTTCTTGATTTGTCCTCATATTTTACGTATTCTTCTATACCATTATTAAAGTAACTACCTCATAGGATTGGAATCTTTGATTGCACCTTCGTGTGATGTTGCTTTTTGGAATCCGGATCAAGCTTGCCTGTGATATCGCTCGATGCCTTGCGTGGACCATATCACCAAACTTCCTTGTTCAGTAAAGTATGGACCATGAGTCTCAATTACATGATGCATTAAAGAACACAGGATATCCACAATTAAACTTAAAATATTACATGTACATTTTAATTCTAACAAAATAGTGACCACTCTTACCATATTAAGCATAATGCAATTTGACATCCACCCTGTATCATTAAATTATATAAGTTTACCACCGCCTCTTTAAATGTATCGGCATTATCACAATTGAATGTCATGTTTTATAAAAGTGTGCATAGATGTATCATATACCACCTCTTGAAAAAAATATTGAAGAGTGGCAATGCCTAGTCGCCATCTTATCCTCTCATGTGTAGCCGGCCAGCATAGAGGGAGCGTCTTTCCCATTTAGAGGAGCTTGGCCTTTATCATTACATACTATAGGTGATAGTATGTTCACTAGATATGGACGAATAAACTAGTGCCTTGGTACGCATCATACTCACAAGCTAGGAAGAATGGAGAGAAATGAAAGAAATGCCTTCATTTGTAAATGGGACTTACTATAAGTTATTGACACTTACATTTAAAATATATCAACACTATGAACATTTTAAAAAAGTTATCCAAATCCAACTTTAGCAGACACCTATTTCTTTAAGACATTGGATCGCTCCAGTTCCCTCATAAACATAAAATGTTATTATATTGTGGTACACATTATACTCACAAGCTAAAAGGAACGGAGAGAAATGAAAGAAGTGCCTTCATAAGTTATTGACACTTACTTTTAAAATATATCAATAGTATGTTTTCTTAAAAAGTATCTATATTGATTTTCACTTTGTAGATCTTGCAATATTTCTTGCACCAACCTTGAGAAAGATACCTTGGGTATAATCAACTCGAGACTCTTATGGACCTCCTAATTTCACAAAGAGTGGCGATGCCTAGTCTCCATCTTCTCTTCTCATGTGTAGCTGGCGTAGGGGGAGCATCTTTCCCATTTAGAGGAGCTTGGCCTTCATCATTACGTACTGTCGTTGTAGTATGTTCACTAGATATAGACGAATGAACTAGTGCCTTGTTACACATCATACTCATAAGCTAGAAAGAATGGAGAGAAATGCCTTCATTTGTAAATGGGACTTACCACAAGTTATTGACACTTACTTTTAAAATATATCAACACTATGAACATTTTAAAAAAGTTACCCAAATCCGTCTTTAGCAAACACCTATCTCTTTAAAACATTGGATTGCTCCAGTTCTCTCAATTACATATCCAAATAACTTCTATCACCACTTTGTACTGAATGTTTCGATTTGGTACCGACTCTCTCGTGGGTTGTCAATCATTCTGTATGATGTTCTCTAACTGTGTTATTTTCATATCTTACTTTCTTCACTTCATATATTGCCCTGCAAAGAGTTTCTATATCATTGGATTTGGACTTTATTAATTTGTCCTCTTACTTTATCGCTATTCTCTTACTGACTCTCTCCTCAGTTGTCAACTACTCTGTATGACGTTCTCTAGCTGTGCTATTTTCATATCTAAATTTCTTCACTTCATATATTTCCCTACGAACACCTCTATATCATTGGACATGGACTTTCTTAATTTGTCCTCTCACTTTACGTCTATTCTTCTATACCATTATTAAAGTAACTGCCTCATAGGATTGGAATCTTTGATTCCACCTTTATGTGATGTTGCTTTTTGGAATCCGCATCGAGCTTGCCTGTGAGATCGCTCGATGCCTTGCGTGGACCATATCACCAAACTTTTTTGTTCAATGAAGTATGCACCATGACCCTCAAGTATATGATGCATTAAAGAACACAGGATCTCCACAATCAAACTCAAAATATTACATGTACATTTTAATTATAACAAAATAGTGACCACTCTCACCATATTGTGCATAATGCAACTTGAAGTCCACCCCTGTATCATTGAATTATGAAAGTTTACCACCGCCTCTTTAAATGCATCGGCATTATCAGAATTTAATGTCATGTTGTATAAAAGTGTACATAGATGTATCATATACCACCTCTTTAAAAAAATATTAAAGAGTGGCGATGCCTAGTCGCCATCTTCTCTTCTCATGTGTAGCTGACCAGCATAGGGGGAGCATCTTTCCCATTTAGAGGAGCTTGGCCTTCATCATTATGTACTATCAGTGATAGTACGTTCACTAGATATGGACAAGTGCCTTGGTACGCATCATACTCACAAGCTAGAAAGCATGGAGAGAAATGAAAGAAATGCCTTCATTTGTAAATGGGACTTACTATAAGTTATTGACACTTACTTTTAAATTATAACAACACTATGAAAAGTTATCCAAATCCAACTTTAGCAAACAATTATTTCTTTGAAACATTGAGTTCTCTCATTAACATAAAATGTTTTTATATTTCTCAATTATAAATCTGAGTCACTTCTATCACCACTTTGTACTCGATGCTTCGATTTGCTCTATCGACTCTCTGGTGGGTTGTCAATCATTTTGTATGATGGTCTCTAACTATGTTATTTTCATATCTTACTTTCTTCACTTCATATTGCATATGGACTTTATTAATTTGTCCTCTTACTTTGTGTCTATTCTTCTATACTATTATAAAAGTAACTGCCTCATAGGATTGGAATCTTTGATTCCACCTCCATGTGATGTTGCTTTTTGGAATCCGCATCGAGCTTGCATGTGAGATCACTCGATGCCTTGCGTGGACCATATCACCAAACTTCCTTGTTCAGTAAAGTATGGACCATGAGTCTCAAGTATATGATGCATTAAAGAACACATGATATCCACAATTAAACTTAAAATATTACATGTACATTTTAATTATAATAAAATAGTGACCACTCTTACCATATTTCGCATAATGTAATTTGAAGTCCCATATCTTACTTTCTTTACTTCATATATTGCCCTCTTGCAAACAGTTTCTATATCATTCGATTTGGACTTTATTAATTTGTCCTAATGCTTTACCGCTATTCTCTTACTGACTCTCTCCTCGGTTGTCAACCACTCTGTATGATGCTTTCCAGCTTTTCATATCTTACTTTCTTCACTTCATAGGGGGAGCATCTTTCCCATTTAGAGGAGCTTGGCCTTTATCATTACATACTATAGGTGATAGTACATTCACTAGATATGGACGAATAAACTAGTGCCTTGGTACGCATCATACTCACAAGCTAGGAAGAATGGAGAAAATGAAAGAAATGCCTTCATTTGTAAATGGGACTTACTATAAGTTATTGACACTTACTTTTAAAATATATCAACACTATGAACATTTTAAAAAAAGTATCCAAATCCAACTTTAGCAGACACCTATTTCTTTAAGACATTGGATCGCTCCAGTTCTCTCATAAACATAAAATGTTATTATATTGTGGTACACATTATACTCACAAGCTAAGAGGAACGAAGAGAAATGAAAGAAGTGCCTTCATAAGTTATTGACACTTACTTTCAAAATATATCAATAGTATGTTCTCTTAAAAAGTATCTACATTGATTTTCAGTATGTAGATCTTGCAATATTTCTTGCACCAACCTTGAGAAAGATACCTTGGGTATAATCAACTCGAGACTCTTATGGACCTCCTAATTTCACAAAGAGTGGCGATGCCTAGTCTCCATCTTCTCTTCTCATGTGTAGCTGGCGTAGGGGGAGCATCTTTCCCATATAGAGGAGCTTGGCCTTCATCATTACGTACTGTCGTTGTAGTACGTTCACTAGATATAGATGAATGAACTAGTGCCTTGTTACGCATCATACTCATAAGCTAGAAAGAATGGAGAGAAATGCCTTCATTTGTAAATGGGACTTACTACAAGTTATTGACACTTACTTTTAAAATATATCAACACTATGAACATTTTAAAAAAGTTACCCAAATCCGTCTTTAGCAAACACCTATCTCTTTAAAACATTGGATTGCTCCAGTTCTCTCATAAACATAAAATGTTATTATATTTCTCAATTACATATCCGAATCACTTCTATCACCACTTTGTGCTCGATGTTTCGATTTGCTACCGACTCTCTCGTGGGTTGTCAATCATTCTGTATGATGTTCTCTAACTGTGTTATTTTCATATCTTACTTTCTTCACTTCATATATTGCCCTGCAAAGAGTTTCTATATCATTGGATTTGGACTTTATTAATTTGTCCTCTTACTTTATCGCTATTCTCTTACTGACTCTCTCCTCAGTTGTCAACTACTCTGTATGACGTTCTCTAGCTGTGCTATTTTCATATCTAAATTTCTTCACTTCATATATTTCTCTACGAACACCTCTATATCATTGGATATGGACTTTCTTAATTTGTCCTCTCACTTTACGTCTATTCTTCTATACCATTATTAAAGTAACTGCCTCATAGGATTGGAATCTTTGATTCCACCTTTATGTGATGTTGCTTTTTGGAATCCGCATCTAACCTGCCTGTGAGATCGCTCGATGCCTTGCGTGGACCATATCACCAAACTTTTTTGTTCAATGAAGTATGCACCATGACCCTCAAGTATATGATGCATTAAAGAACACAGGATCTCCACAATCAAACTCAAAATATTACATGTACATTTTAATTATAACAAAATAGTGACCACTCTCACCATATTGTGCATAATGCAATTTGAAGTCCACCCCTGTATCATTGAATTATGAAAGCTTACCACCGCCTCTTTAAATGCATCGGCATTATCAGAATTGAATGTCATGTTGTATAAAAGTGTACATAGATGTATCATATACCACCTCTTGAAAAAAATATTAAAGAGTGGCGATGCCTAGTCGCCATCTTCTCTTCTCATGTGTAGCTGACCAGCATAGGGGGAGCATCTTTCCCATTTAGAGGAGCTTGGCCTTCATCATTATGTACTATCAGTGATAGTACGTTCACTAGATATGGACAAGTGCCTTGGTATGCATCATACTCACAAGCTAGAAAGCATGGAGAGAAATGAAAGAAATGCCTTCATTTGTAAATGGGACTTACTATAAGTTATTGACACTTACTTTTAAATTATAACAACACTATGAAAAGTTATCCAAATCCAACTTTAGCAAACAATTATTTCTTTGAAACATTGAGTTCTCTCATAAACATAAAATGTTCTTATATTTCTCAATTATAAATCTGAGTCACTTCTATCACCACTTTGTGCTCGATGCTTCGATTTGCTCTATCGACTCTCTCGTGGGTTGTCAATCATTTTGTATGATGGTCTCTAACTATGTTATTTTCATATCTTACTTTCTTCACTTCATATTGCATATGGACTTTATTAATTTGTCCTCTTACTTTGTGTCTATTCTTCTATACTATTATAAAAGTAACTGCCTCATAGGATTGGAATCTTTGATTCCACCTCCATGTGATGTTGCTTTTTGGAATCCGCATCGAGCTTGCATGTGAGATCACTCGATGCCTTGCATGGACCATATCACCAAACTTCCTTGTTCAATAAAGTATGGACCATGAGCCTCAAGTATATGATGCATTAAAGAACACAGGATATCCACAATTAAACTTAAAATATTACATGTACATTTTAATTATAATAAAATAGTGACCACTCTTACCATATTTCGCATAATGTAATTTGAAGTCCCATATCTTACTTTCTTTACTTCATATATTGCCCTCTTGCAAACAGTTTCTATATCATTCGATTTGGACTTTATTAATTTGTCCTAATGCTTTACCGCTATTCTCTTACTGACTCTCTCCTCGGTTGTCAACCACTCTGTATGATGCTTTCCAGCTTTTCATATCTTACTTTCTTCACTTCATAGGGGGAGCATCTTTCCCATTTAGAGGAGCTTGGCCTTTATCATTACATACTATAGGTGATAGTACATTCACTAGATATGGACGAATAAACTAGTGCCTTGGTACGCATCATACTCACAAGCTAGGAAGAATGGAAAAAATGAAAGAAATGCCTTCATTTGTAAATGGGACTTACTATAAGTTATTGACACTTACTTTTAAAATATATCAACACTATGAACATTTTAAAAAAGTTATCCAAATCCAACTTTAGCAGACACCTATTTCTTTAAGACATTGGATCGCTCCAGTTCTCTCATAAACATAAAATGTTATTATATTGTGGTACACATTATACTCACAAGCTAAAAGGAACGAAGAGAAATGAAAGAAGTGCCTTCATAAGTTATTGACACTTACTTTCAAAATATATCAATAGTATGTTCTCTTAAAAAGTATCTATATTGATTTTCAGTTTGTAGATCTTGCAATATTTCTTGCACCAACCTTGAGAAAGATACCTTGGGTATAATCAACTCGAGACTCTTATGGACCTCCTAATTTCACAAAGAGTGGCGATGCCTAGTCTCCATCTTCTCTTCTCATGTGTAGCTGGCGTAGGGGGAGCATCTTTCCCATTTAGAGGAGCTTGGCCTTCATCATTACGTACTGTCGTTGATAGATATAGACGAATGAACTAGTGCCTTGTTACGCATCATACTCATAAGCTAGAAAGAATGGAGAGAAATGCTTTCATTTGTAAATGGGACTTACTACAAGTTATTGACACTTACTTTTAAAATATATCAACACTATGAACATTTTAAAAAAGTTATCCAAATCCGTCTTTAGCAAACACCTATCTCTTTAAAACATTGGATTGCTCCAGTTCTCTCATAAACATAAAATGTTATTATATTTCTCAATTACATATCCGAATCACTTCTATCACCACTTTGTGCTCGATGTTTTGATTTGCTACCGACTCTCTCGTGGGTTGTCAATCATTCTGTATGATGTTCTCTAACTGTTATTTTCATATCTTACTTTCTTCACTTCATATATTGCCCTGCAAAGAGTTTCTATATCATTGGATTTGGACTTTATTAATTTGTCCTCTTACTTTATCGCTATTCTCTTACTGACTCTCTCCTCAGTTGTCAACTACTCTGTATGACGTTCTCTAGCTGTGCTATTTTCATATCTAAATTTCTTCACTTCATATATTTCCCTACGAACACCTCTATATCATTGGATATGGACTTTCTTAATTTGTCCTCTCACTTTACGTCTATTCTTCTATACCATTATTAAAGTAACTGCCTCATAGGATTGGAATCTTTGATTCCACCTTTATGTGATGTTGCTTTTTGGAATCCGCATCGAGCTTGCCTGTGAGATCGCTCGATGCCTTGCGTGGACCATATCACCAAACTCTTTTGTTCAGTGAAGTATGCACCATGACCCTCAAGTATATGATGCATTAAAGCACACAGGATCTCCACAATCAAACTCAAAATATTACATGTACATTTTAATTATAACAAAATAGTGACCACTCTCACCATATTGTGCATAATGCAACTTGAAGACCACCCCTGTATCATTGAATTATGAAAGTTTACCACCGCCTCTTTAAATGCATCGGCATTATCAGAATTGAATGTCATGTTGTATAAAAGTGTACATAGATGTATCATATACCACCTCTTTAAAAAAATATTAAAGAGTGGCGATGCCTAGTCGCCATCTTCTCTTCTCATGTGTAGCTGACCAGCATAGGGGGAGCATCTTTCCCATTTAGAGGAGCTTGGCCTTCATCATTATGTACTATCAGTGATAGTACGTTCACTAGATATGGACAAGTGCCTTGGTACGCATCATACTCACAAGCTAGAAAGCATGGAGAGAAATGAAAGAAATGCCTTCATTTGTAAATGGGACTTACTATAAGTTGTTGACACTTACTTTTAAATTATATCAACACTATGAAAAGTTATCCAAATCCAACTTTAGCAAACAATTATTTCTTTAAAACATTGAGTTCTCTCATAAACATAAAATGTTATTATATTTCTCAATTACAAATCTGAGTCACTTCTATCACCACTTTGTGCTCGATGCTTCGATTTGCTCTATCGACTCTCTCGTGGGTTGTCAATCATTTTGTATGATGGTCTCTAACTGTGTTATTTTCATATCTTACTTTGTTCGCTTCATATTGCATATGGACTTTATTAATTTGTCCTCTTACTTTGTGTCTATTCTTCTATACCATTATAAAAGTAACTGCCTCATAAGATTGGAATATTTGATTCCACCTCCATGTGATGTTGCTTTTTGGAATCCGCATCGAGCTTGCATGTGAGATCGCTCGATGCCTTGCATGGACCATATCACCAAACTTCCTTGTTCAGTAAAGTATGGACCATGAGCCTCAAGTATATGATGCATTAAAGAACACAGGATATCCACAATTAAACTTAAAATATTACATGTACATTTTAATTATAATAAAATAGTGACCACTCTTACCATATTTTGCATAATGCAATTTGAAGTCCCATATCTTACTTTCTTCACTTCATATATTGCCCTCTTGCAAACAGTTTCTATATCATTCGATTTGGACTTTATTAATTTGTCCTAATGCTTTACCGCTATTCTCTTACTGACTCTCTCCTCGGTTGTCAACTACTCTGTATGATGCTTTCCAGCTTTTCATATCTTACTTTCTTCACTTCATATATTGCCCTACGAACGCTCCCATATCATTGGATATGGACTTTCTTGATTTGTCCTCATATTTTACGTATTCTTCTATACCATTATTAAAGTAACTGCCTCATAGGATTGGAATCTTTGATTGCACCTTCGTGTGATGTTGCTTTTTGGAATCCGGATCAAGCTTGCCTGTGATATCGCTCGATGCCTTGCGTGGACCATATCACCAAACTTCCTTGTTCAGTAAAGTATGGACCATGAGTCTCAATTACATGATGCATTAAAGAACACAGGATATCCACAATTAAACTTAAAATATTACATGTACATTTTAATTCTAACAAAATAGTGACCACTCTTACCATATTAAGCATAATGCAATTTGACATCCACCCTGTATCATTAAATTATATAAGTTTACCACCGCCTCTTTAAATGTATCGGCATTATCACAATTGAATGTCATGTTTTATAAAAGTGTGCATAGATGTATCATATACCACCTCTTGAAAAAAATATTGAAGAGTGGCAATGCCTAGTCGCCATCTTATCCTCTCATGTGTAGCCGGCCAGCATAGAGGGAGCGTCTTTCCCATTTAGAGGAGCTTGGCCTTTATCATTACATACTACAGGTGATAGTATGTTCACTAGATATGGACGAATAAACTAGTGCCTTGGTACGCATCATACTCACAAGCTAGGAAGAATGGAGAGAAATGAAAGAAATGCCTTCATTTGTAAATGGGACTTACTATAAGTTATTGACACTTACATTTAAAATATATCAACACTATGAACATTTTAAAAAAGTTATCCAAATCCAACTTTAGCAGACACCTATTTCTTTAAGACATTGGATCGCTCCAGTTCCCTCATAAACATAAAATGTTATTATATTGTGGTACACATTATACTCACAAGCTAAAAGGAACGGAGAGAAATGAAAGAAGTGCCTTCATAAGTTATTGACACTTACTTTTAAAATATATCAATAGTATGTTTTCTTAAAAAGTATCTATATTGATTTTCACTTTGTAGATCTTGCAATATTTCTTGCACCAACCTTGAGAAAGATACCTTGGGTATAATCAACTCGAGACTCTTATGGACCTCCTAATTTCACAAAGAGTGGCGATGCCTAGTCTCCATCTTCTCTTCTCATGTGTAGCTGGCGTAGGGGGAGCATCTTTCCCATTTAGAGGAGCTTGGCCTTCTTCATTACGTACTGTCGTTGTAGTATGTTCACTAGATATAGACGAATGAACTAGTGCCTTGTTACACATCATACTCATAAGCTAGAAAGAATGGAGAGAAATGCCTTCATTTGTAAATGGGACTTACCACAAGTTATTGACACTTACTTTTAAAATATATCAACACTATGAACATTTTAAAAAAGTTACCCAAATCCGTCTTTAGCAAACACCTATCTCTTTAAAACATTGGATTGCTCCAGTTCTCTCATAAACATAAAATGTTATTATATTTCTCAATTACATATCCAAATAACTTCTATCACCACTTTGTTCTGAATGTTTCGATTTGCTACCGACTCTCTCGTGGGTTGTCAATCATTCTGTATGATGTTCTCTAACTGTGTTATTTTCATATCTTACTTTCTTCACTTCATATATTGCCCTCCAAAGAGTTTCTATATCATTGGATTTGGACTTTATTGATTTGTCCTCTTACTTTATCGCTATTCTCTTACTGACTCTCTCCTCCGATGTCAACTACTCTGTATGACGTTCTCTAGCTGCGCTATTTTCATATCTAAATTTCTTCACTTCATATATTGCCCTACGAACACCTCTATATCATTGGATTTGGACTTTCTTAATTTGTCCTCTCACTTTACGTCTATTCTTCTATACCATTATTAAAGTAACTGCCTCATAGGAGTGGAATCTTTGATTCCACCTTTATGTGATATTGCTTTTTGGAATCCGCATCGAGCTTGCCTGTGAGATCGCTCGATGCCTTGGGTGGACCATATCACCAAACTTTTTTGTTCAGTGAAGTATGCACCGTGACCCTCAAGTATATGATGCATTAAAGAACACAGGATCTCCACAATCAAACTCAAAATATTACATGTACATTTTAATTATAACAAAATAGTGACCACTCTCACCATATTGTGCATAATGCAATTTGAAGTCCACCCCTGTATCATTGAATTATGAAAGCTTACCACCGCCTCTTTAAATGCATCGGCATTATCAGAATTGAATGTCATGTTGTATAAAAGTGTGCATAGATGTATCATATACCACCTCTTGAAAGAAATATTAAAGAGTGGCGATGCCTAGTCGCCATCTTCTCTTCTCATGTGTAGCTGACCAACATAGGGGGAGCATCTTTCCCATTTAGAGGAGCTTGGCCTTCATCATTATGTACTATCGGTGATAGTACGTTCACTAGATATGGACTAGTGCCTTGGTACGCATCATACTCACAAGCTAAAAAGCATGGAGAGAAATGAAAGAAATGCCTTCATTTGTAAATGGGACTTACTACAATTTGTTGACACTTACTTTTAAATTATATCAACACTATGAAAAGTTATCCAAATCCAACTTTAGCAAACAATTATTTCTTTAAAACATTGAGTTCTCTCATAAACATAAAATGTTATTATATTTCTCAATTACAAATCTGAGTCACTTCTATCACCACTTTGTGCTCGATGCTTCGATTTGCTCTATCGACTCTCTCGTGGGTTGTCAATCATTTTGTATGATGGTCTCTAACTGTGTTATTTTCATATCTTACTTTCTTCACTTCATATTGCATATGGACTTTATTAATTTGTCCTCTTACTTTGTGTCTATTCTTCTATACCATTACAAAAGTAACTGCCTCATAGGATTGGAATCTTTGATTCCACATCCATGTGATGTTGCTTTTTGGAATCCGCATCGAGCTTGCATGTGAGATCGCTCGATGCCTTGCGTGGACCATATCACCAAACTTCCTTGTTCAGTAAAGTATGGACCATGAGCCTCAAGTATATGATGCATTAAAGAACACAGGATATCCACAATTAAACTTAAAATATTACATGTACATTTTAATTATAATAAAATAGTGACCACTCTTGCCATATTTTGCATAATACAATTTGAAGTTCCATATCTTACTTTCTTCACTTCATATATTGCCCTCTTGCAAACAGTTTCTATATCATTCGATTTGGACTTTATTAATTTGTCCTAATGCTTTACCGCTATTCTCTTACTGACTCTCTCCTCGGTTGTCTACTACTCTGTATGATGCTTTCCAGCTTTTCATATCTTACTTTCTTCACTTTATATATTGCCCTACGAACGCCTCTATATCACTGGATATGGACTTTCTTAATTTGTCCTCATATTTTATGTATTCTTCTATACCATTATTAAAGTAACTGCCTCATAGGATTGGAATCTTTGATTCCACCTTCATGTGATGTTGCTTTTTGGAATCCGGATCAAGCTTGCATGTGATATCTGTAAGACTCCTCCCCAGCCTCTCAAAATGTCCAGCATCTTCCCCTGTAATCAATCCCTCTTCAGAAATATAAAAGACTTGTTTCTAACTGTTTTAACCTAGAGAGAGAAAATATTCTAGAGAGAGAATATTCAAATTTTTAATATTTTGGGATAGAAAATTATCTCATCTTATTAAAATAAGTTCCCCTGAGACAGAAATTCAAAAAGAACTTTCCAATGTGCAATTGAAATTAATTGGAAATGGGTATAAAGGACCTTAGCCTAAGGGTCTAGATTTTTAGAAATTTTTGGATTATGGTCCAATTAAGGTTCCTATGGGCCAATAGCATCAATCCATGTGTAGGGAGGAGATAAATCCAATTTATAAAAGAAGATACCCAAAAATGAGTAAATGCTCACATAAGATGAAGAGTTGAAAATGTACAAGGTTTATTAGTAAAAAACTATGAGCAATATTAAAAATATGAGATATTTTGGGTATCCAGAAATGAGTAAATGCTCACATAAGATGAAGAGTTGAAAATGTGCAAGGTTTATTAGTAAAAAACTATGAGCAATATTAAAATGATTCCATTATGACACATATGTAAGGAAGGGGAGTTCTTTAAAGGAGGTGCATATTTCACATAAGATGAAGAGTTGAAAATGTACAAGGTTTATTAGTAAAAAACTATGAGCAATATTAAAATGATTCCATTATGACACATATGTAAGGAAGGGGAGTTCTTTAAAGGAGGTGCATATTTCACATAAGATGAAGAGTTGAAAATGTACAAGGTTTATTAGTAAAAAACTATGAGCAATATTAAAATGATTCCATTATGACACATATGTAAGGAAGGGGAGTTCTTTAAAGGAGGTGCATATTTCACATGCTTGAATGAGTTTTAAACTCATAAAAATTGAGATATTTCATCTCTCCTCTCTCCTCATTCAAGTCTAGTTCCAAAAAGTTAGCTTAACTGACCTAAAAATGGTCAAATATTGACCAAACTGATTTAGAAAATTCTAGAATCAGTTTGTTTGGTTAGGAGCTCAATTTTTCCTATAAATAGAAGCCTCCCCCTTGTTGAAAAAAATATAGTGTTTATGCATCGTTACTCTACTCCACCTAAGCCAAGAACTATGAATTCATTAATAATTCACTAGTTTTTGGAGCTTCCCTCTTTCTTCAATCCCCATTGGTAGCTCCATCAACATACTTAACCAATTGATTGGTTGGGGGTCTCTACCGTGAGCAAAGAATCAAGCAATTTGTAAGGTAATTAGTGAATATTGATCTTTTCTATAATTTCTCAATGTTTCTCTCTTCTCAACCCCTCTCAAGTTTGAGAAGCTTAATTAGTATGGTTTTTTAAATACTATTGAAGTTAATTGGTGAATAGTAGTGAAGAGTTATATAATTTAATAAATGTTATTGAAGTTAATTTCTATTTATGTTTAAATTCTAATGGTTTTTATGTAATTTCTCTCTCTCACTCAAGAAATGGTCATACTCATGACCCATTCTCAATCCAAATCAAGCTTTTCATAAAGCTTTTCCTTAACCCAAGATTAAGCTATGCTTGAGGCCAAATTAATGGCTTTTTTCTATGCTTCTAGTTTATGTATTTTGATGATTCAATCCATTATGGATTAATGATCCAATTAGAGATCATTTTAATTATTTCCTTAATGATAAGCTTTATCCCTTAGAAAATTTGAGATTTATCAATCATAGCAGCGGAGCTATGGCAAAATTTTTATAAAAATTATGCATAAAATAATTTCATTCAAAGCATAAAAAGAGGACTTCCTACCATATTCTAGGAATTATCATCCTAGATTAATTGAAAGAATTTCATTATAATCATGGAGAAATTAAATTTTAAAAGTATGCATAATGGATAAATTTTTATATCAAAAGTGTTACTTTTACCATTTTTATTTTCATGCATAGAAGTATGCATAATGGATAAATTTTTATATCAAAAGTGTTACTTTTACCATTTTTATTTTCATGCATAGAAGTATGCATAATGGATAAATTTTTATATCAAAAGTGTTACTTTTATTATTTTTATTTTCATGCATAGAAGTATGCATAATGGATAAATTTTTATATCAAAAGTATTACTTTTATTATTTTTATTTTCATGCATAGAAGTATGCATAATGGATAAATTTTTATATCAAAAGTGTTACTTTTATCATATTTGAATTTCATGCATAAAGGTATGCATAAAAGTTGATTATTTTATTATAAAAGTGTGTCTTTTATTATATTGAATTTCATGCATAGAGGTATGCATAAAGGTTGATTATTTTAAAAGTGTGACTTTTATCATAATTGAATTTCATGCATAGAGGTATGCATAAAAGTTGATTATTTTATTGTAAGAGTGTTACTTTTATCATATTGAATTTCATGCATATAGGTATGCATAAAAGATATTCTTTTTATACTAAAAGTGTGATTTTCCTCATAAATGGATTTTATGCATAACTTAGATGCATAAGAGAAATTCTTTTATTCTAAAAGTGTAATTCCTACCAAATTGAATTTATGCATAAGAAGATGCATAAAAGATTGATTTTAATTGTATGAATTAGGACGTGATAGTGGATGTATGCATAAAGATGTATATGCATGGATGTGAATGTGGATATATAGATGTGAATGGGAATGTGGATGTGGATGTATGTGAATGTGGATGTAGATGTGAATGTGGAATGTGGATGTGGATGTATGAATGTATGTGGATGTAGATGTGGATGTATAGATGTGAATGGGAATATGGATGTGGATGTATAGATGTGAATGTGGAATGTAGATGTGGATGGATGTATGTATGTGGATGTAAATGTAGATGTATAGAGGTATGCATAAAGGTTGATTATTTTAAAAGTGTGACTTTTATCATAATTGAATTTCATGCATAGAGGTATGCATAAAAGTTGATTATTTTATTGTAAGAGTGTTACTTTTATCATATTGAATTTCATGCATAGAGGTATGCATAAAAGATATTCTTTTTATACTAAAAGTGTGATTTTCCTCATAAATGGATTTTATGCATAACTTAGATGCATAAGAGAAATTCTTTTATTCTAAAAGTGTAATTCCTACCAAATTGAATTTATGCATAAGAAGATGCATAAAAGATTGATTTTAATTGTATGAATGAGGACGTGATAGTGGATGTATGCATAAAGATGTATATGCATGGATGTGAATGTGGATATATAGATGTGAATGGGAATGTGGATGTGGATGTATGTGAATGTGGATGTAGATGTGGATGTATCGATGTGAATGTGGAATGTGGATGTGGATGTATGTATGTATGTGGATGTAGATGTGGATGTATAGATGTGAATGGGAATATGGATGTGGATGTATGTGAATGTGGATGTAGATGTGGATGTATAGATGTGAATGTGGAATGTAGATGTGGATGGATGTATGTATGTGGATGTAAATGTAGATGTATAGATGTGAATGGGAATGTGGATGTGGATGTATGTATGTATGTGGATGTGGATGTATGAATGAGGACGTGATAGTGGATGTTTGCATGTGGATGTGGATGTATGGATGTGGATGTATGGATGTGTATGTATGAATGTGGATATGGGATGTGGATGTATAAATGAGGATGTGAAAATGGAGGTAAGCATGTAGATGTGGATGTATGGATGTGAATGTGGATGTGGATGTGGATGTATGGATGTGGATATGGATGTGAATATATGATATGTAATGTGAAGGAATCTGAAGTGAAGAGATGGAAAATGATGTGATTGGATGAGTACACATATAAATGGAATGTGGAATAAGTAATGTGGAGGATTAATGAGGGATAATGTGGAAAAATGAGAGTTAATATAGAAATTGTATTTGTAAACTGTTTGTAAATGCTGTTTGTAAATGGTTGTTTTATGTCAAGAATGCTGGGGAAGCATTTTGACCGTCTTGTGATTAAGGTCGTGGAGACCTAATTGATAAAGTTGCAACTGCTTACGGAGAGTCAATGGAGGACGTCTCGCGTAGCAAGGTCGGCCGAGGTCTTGACCAACCTCGGTTCGATTAAAATGGTGAGCTTCCGGTATGGTGGATGAGAGGCCAAGGAAACGGCCTATGAGTGAAGCGCTAGGTCACCTGCGAAGGATCCTAGAGGGTGTTGACCATACGGTGCTCGGGCTCTCGGTCGCCTAGGATACCCACGCGTGCGTCGAGGAAGATATTGGAACAAGGAGTAAGAGTTGTTTTGTGAAACCGGGCATGGATCTGGTTGATTGACCTTGCTGGTCTTCAATGGATGAGTCCATGGCTCTTTATATGGATCTGTTGGTTGATCTTGCTGATCTTCAACGAGAGTTCATCTTGATTTTTATAAGTGATTATATTGCCGAGTATTATGGGCTAGGAACTATTGAAAAGGCCCCTGTGTGGACAGGTGGTGAGCGTTCTAGTTGCCAATGATGCCATAGATACTCTGATGAAGGAATGATGGGAAATTATGAATCAACCGGATAAATTGGAAGATTGTGATCAGTGGTACTATGGTTTCATTAAAGGATTGTTTTAAAGTTAGCTGATGCTAAGAAAAAGGCAATTTCATATTGGGTGTGTAAGTGGTGTGGCTAGTTTTATGTTTGCATGAACTTCCGGCTAGGGGGCCTTGGAACTCTTTTCCTTGGTACCCGGGACAAAACCTAACCAAATTCCAAATTGGATCCCATCACAACAGTGGTTGGGCGGTTGGCTAACCCATGGGATCGGATGGGGTTAGGCTGGACTGATGGATCTGTAAATTGAGACTCAATTTCTGTTATTACGATAGATAAAGTAAATCCCGGATAGTAATTGTTCTATGGATAGGAATCAACGGCTGTGCCTCTTGATGGGGAAAAAAGCGTTGATCCCAATGATCCAAGTGCAAGTTTCTTCCTTGATCCGACCGAGTATCATTATAGGTACAGTCGGATCTGCGTGATCAGTAATGATCTTGACTACGTTAGAGTAAAAAGTTATCTTGGTGGAATCGCCCGTGCTTTCCGGGTAAGAGAAGTTTTTCCGGGTTCGGTTTTGGAAAAACCGACGGATTAGTCTCTTGTCCGGATATCCGTGGACGAGGCCCCGAGTGTGGGTCCCTGCCCTGCGCATGAAGTGCTACTTCCGCTGCTAGTACCCCGAATCCGTCGCATGGTGGGGACAGGGATCTTATAATATCACTCGATGCCTTGCGTGGACCATATCACCAAACTTCCTTGTTCAGTAAAGTATGGACCATGAGTCTCAATTACATGATGCATTAAAGAACACAGGATATCCACAATTAAACTTAAAATATTACATGTACATTTTAATTCTAACAAAATAGTGACCACTCTTACCATATTAAGCATAATGCATTTTGACATCCACCCTGTATCATTAAATTATATAAGTTTACCACTGCCTCTTTAAATGTATCGGCATTATCACAATTGAATGTCATGTTTTATAAAAGTGTGCATAGATGAATCATATACCACCTCTTGAAAAAAATATTGAAGAGTGGCAATGCCTAGTCGCCATCTTCTCCTCTCATGTGTAGCCGGCCAGCATAGGGGGAGCATCTTTCCCATTTAGAGGAGCTTGGCCTTTATCATTACATACTATAGGTGATAGTACGTTCACTAGATATGGACAAATAAACTAGTGCCTTGGTACGCATCATACTCACAAGCTAGGAAGAATGGAGAGAAATGAAAGAAATGCCTTCATTTGTAAATGGGACTTACTATAAGTTATTGACACTTACTTTTAAAATATATCAACACTATGAACATTTTAAAAAAGTTATCCAAATCCAACTTTAGCAGACACCTATTTCTCTAAGACATTGGATCGCTCCAGTTCTCTCATAAACATAAAATGTTATTATATTGTGGTACACATTATACTCACAAACTAAAAGGAACGGAGAGAAATGAAAGAAGTGCCTTCATAAGTTATTCACACTTACTTTTAAAATATATCAATAGTATGTTCTCTTGAAAAGTATCTATATTGATTTTCACTTTGTAGATCTTGCAATATTTCTTGCACCAACCTTGAGAAAGATACCTTGGGTATAATCAACTCGAGACTCTTATGGACCTCCTAATTTCACAAAGAGTGGCGATGCCTAGTCTCCATCTTCTCTTCTCATGTGTAGCTGGCATAGGGGGAGCATTTTTCCCATTTAGAGGAGCTTGGCCTTCATCATTACGTACTGTCGTTGATAGATATAGACGAATGAACTAGTGCCTTGTTACGCATCATACTCATAAGCTAGAAAGAATGGAGAGAAATGCCTTCATTTGTAAATGGGACTTACTACAAGTTATTGACACTTACTTTTAAAATATATCAACACTATGAACATTTTAAAAAAGTTACCCAAATCCGTCTTTAGCAAACACCTATCTCTTTAAAACATTGGATTGCTCCAGTTCTCTCATAAACATAAAATGTTATTATATTTCTCAGTTACATATCTGAATCACTTCTATCACCACTTTGTGCTCGATGTTTCCATTTGCTACCGACTCTCTCGTGGGTTGTCAATCATTCTGTATGATGTTCTCTAACTGTGTTATTTTCATATCTTACTTTCTTCACTTCATATATTGCCCTGCAAAGAGTTTCTATATCATTGGATTTGGACTTTATTAATTTGTCCTCTTACTTTATCGCTATTCTCTTACTGACTCTCTCCTCGGTTGTCAACTACTCTGTATGACGTTCTCTAGCTGTGCTATTTTCATATCTAAATTTCTTCACTTCATATATTGCCCTACGAACACCTCCATATCATTGGATATGGACTTTCTTAATTTGTCCTCTCACTTTACGTCTATTCTTCTGTACCATTATTAAAGTAACTGCCTCATAGGATTGGAATCTTTGATTCCACCTTTATGTGATGTTGCTTTTTGGAATCCGCATCGAGCTTGCCTGTGAGATCGCTCGATGCCTTGCGTGGACCATATCACCAAACTTTTTTGTTCAGTGAAGTATGCACCATGACCCTCAAGTATATGATGCATTAAAGAACACAGGATCTCCACAATCAAACTCAAAATATTACATGTACATTTTAATTATAACAAAATAGTGACCACTCTCACCATATTGTGCATAATGCAACTTGAAGTCCACCCCTGTATCATTGAATTATGAAAGTTTACCACCGCCTCTTTAAATGCATCGGCATTATCAGAATTGAATGTCATGTTGTATAAAAGTGTGCATAGATGTATCATATACCACCTCTTGAAAAAAATATTAAAGAGTGGCGATGCCTAGTCGCCATCTTCTCTTCTCATGCGTAGCTGACCAGCATAGGGGGAGCATCTTTCCCATTTAGAGGAGCTTGGCCTTTATCATTATGTACTATCGGTGATAGTACGTTCACTAGATATGGACTAGTGCCTTGGTACGCATCATACTCACAAGCTAAAAAGCATGGAGAGAAATGAAAGAAATGCCTTCATTTGTAAATGGGACTTACTATAAGTTGTTGACACTTACTTTTAAATTATATCAACACTATGAAAAGTTATCCAAATCCAACTTTAGCAAACAATTATTTCTTTGAAACATTGAGTTCTCTCATAAACATAAAATGTTATTATATTTCTCAATTACAAATCTGAGTCACTTCTATCACCACTTTGTGCTCGATGCTTCGATTTGCTCTATCGACTCTCTCGTGGGTTGTCAATCATTTTGTATGATGGTCTCTAAGTGTGTTATTTTCATATCTTACTTTCTTCACTTCATATTGCATATGGATATTATTAATTTGTCCTCTTACTTTGTGTCTATTCTTCTATACCATTATAAAAGTAACTGCCTCATAGGATTGGAATCTTTGATTCCACCTCCATGTGATGTTGCTTTTTGGAATCCGCATCGAGCTTGCATGTGAGATCGCTCGATGCCTTGCGTGGACCATATCACCAAACTTCCTTGTTCAGTAAAGTATGGACCATGAGCCTCAAGTATATGATGCATTAAAGAACACAGGATATCCACAATCAAACTTAAAATATTACATGTACATTTTAATTATAATAAAATAGTGACCACTCTTACCATCTTTCGCATAATGCAATTTGAAGTCCCATATCTTACTTTCTTCACTTCATATATTGCCCTCTTGCAAACAGTTTCTATATCATTCGATTTGGACTTTATTAATTTGTCCTAATGCTTTACCGCTATTCTCTTACTGACTCTCTCCTCGGTTGTCAACTACTCTGTATGATGCTTTCCAGCTTTTCATATCTTACTTTCTTCACTTCATATATTGTCCTACGAACGCCTCCATATCATTGGATATGGACTTTCTTAATTTGTCCTCATATTTTACGTATTCTTCTATACCATTATTAAAGTAACTACCTCATAGGATTGGAATCTTTGATTCCACCTTCATGTGATGTTGCTTTTTGGAATCCGGATCAAGCTTGCCTGTGATATCGCTCGATGCCTTGCGTGGACCATATCACCAAACTTCCTTGTTCAGTAAAGTATGGACCATGAGTCTCAATTACATGATGCATTAAAGAACACAGGATATCCACAATTAAACTTAAAATATTACATGTACATTTTAATTCTAACAAAATAGTGACCACTCTTACCATATTAAGCATAATGCAATTTGACATCCACCCTGTATCATTAAATTATATAAGTTTACCACCGCCTCTTTAAATGTATCGGCATTATCACAATTGAATGTCATGTTTTATAAAAGTGTGCATAGATGTACATATACCACCTCTTGAAAAAAATATTGAAGAGTGGCAATGCCTAGTCGCCATCTTCTCCTCTCATGTGTAGCTGGCCAGCATAGGGGGAGCATCTTTCCCATTTAGAGGAGCTTGGCCTTTATCATTACATACTATAGGTGATAGTACCTTCACTAGATATGGACGAATAAACTAGTGCCTTGGTATGCATCATACTCACAAGCTAGGAAGAATGGAGAGAAATGAAAGAAATGCCTTCATTTGTAAATGGGACTTACTATAAGTTATTGACACTTACTTTTAAAATATATCAACACTATGAACATTTTAAAAAAGTTATCCAAATCCAACTTTAGCAGACACCTATTTCTTTAAGACATTGGATCACTCCAGTTCTCTCATAAACATAAAATGTTATTATATTGTGGTACACATTATACTCACAAGCTAAAAGGAATGAAGAGAAATGAAAGAAGTGCCTTCATAAGTTATTGACACTTACTTTTAAAATATATCAATAGTATGTTCTCTTAAAAAGTATCTATATTGATTTTCACTTTGTAGATCTTGCAATATTTCTTGCACCAACCTTGAGAAAGATACCTTGGGTATAATCAACTGGAGACTCTTATGGACCTCCTAATTTCACAAAGAGTGGTGATGCCTAGTCTCCATCTTCTCTTCTCATGTGTAGCTGGCGTAGGGGGAGCATCTTTCCCATTTAGAGGAGCTTGGCCTTCATCATTACGTACTGTCGTTGTAGTACGTTCACTAGATATAGACGAATGAACTAGTGCCTTGTTACGCATCATACTCATAAGCTAGAAAGAATGGAGAGAAATGCCTTCATTTGTAAATGGGACTTACTACAAGTTATTGACACTTACTTTTAAAATATATCAACACTATGAACATTTTAAAAAAGTTACCCAAATCCGTCTTTAGCAAACACCTATCTCTTTAAAACATTGGATTGCTCCAGTTCTCTCATAAACATAAAATGTTATTATATTTCTCAATTACATATCCGAATCACTTCTATCACCACTTTGTGCTCGATGTTTCGATTTGCTACCGACTCTCTCGTAGGTTGTCAATCATTCTGTATGATGTTCTCTAACTGTGTTATTTTCATATCTTACTTTCTTCACTTCATATATTGCCCTGCAAAGAGTTTCTATATCATTGGATTTGGACTTTATTAATTTGTCCTCTTACTTTATCGCTATTCTCTTACTGACTCTCTCCTCGGTTGTCAACTACTCTGTATGAGGTTCTCTAGCTGTGCTATTTTCATATCTAAATTTCTTCACTTCATATATTTCCCTACGAACACCTCCATATCATTGGATATGGACTTTCTTAATTTGAGTCTCAATTACATGATGCATTAAAGAACACAGGATATCCACAATTAAACTTAAAATATTACATGTACATTTTAATTCTAACAAAATAGTGACCACTCTTACCATATTAAGCATAATGCAATTTGACATCCACCCTGTATCATTAAATTATATAAGTTTACCACCGCCTCTTTAAATGTATCGGCATTATCACAATTGAATGTCATGTTTTATAAAAGTGTGCATAGATGTACATATACCACCTCTTGAAAAAAATATTGAAGAGTGGCAATGCCTAGTCGCCATCTTCTCCTCTCATGTGTAGCTGGCCAGCATAGGGGGAGCATCTTTCCCATTTAGAGGAGCTTGGCCTTTATCATTACATACTATAGGTGATAGTACCTTCACTAGATATGGACGAATAAACTAGTGCCTTGGTATGCATCATACTCACAAGCTAGGAAGAATGGAGAGAAATGAAAGAAATGCCTTCATTTGTAAATGGGACTTACTATAAGTTATTGACACTTACTTTTAAAATATATCAACACTATGAACATTTTAAAAAAGTTATCCAAATCCAACTTTAGCAGACACCTATTTCTTTAAGACATTGGATCACTCCAGTTCTCTCATAAACATAAAATGTTATTATATTGTGGTACACATTATACTCACAAGCTAAAAGGAATGAAGAGAAATGAAAGAAGTGCCTTCATAAGTTATTGACACTTACTTTTAAAATATATCAATAGTATGTTCTCTTAAAAAGTATCTATATTGATTTTCACTTTGTAGATCTTGCAATATTTCTTGCACCAACCTTGAGAAAGATACCTTGGGTATAATCAACTGGAGACTCTTATGGACCTCCTAATTTCACAAAGAGTGGTGATGCCTAGTCTCCATCTTCTCTTCTCATGTGTAGCTGGCGTAGGGGGAGCATCTTTCCCATTTAGAGGAGCTTGGCCTTCATCATTACGTACTGTCGTTGTAGTACGTTCACTAGATATAGACGAATGAACTAGTGCCTTGTTACGCATCATACTCATAAGCTAGAAAGAATGGAGAGAAATGCCTTCATTTGTAAATGGGACTTACTACAAGTTATTGACACTTACTTTTAAAATATATCAACACTATGAACATTTTAAAAAAGTTACCCAAATCCGTCTTTAGCAAACACCTATCTCTTTAAAACATTGGATTGCTCCAGTTCTCTCATAAACATAAAATGTTATTATATTTCTCAATTACATATCCGAATCACTTCTATCACCACTTTGTGCTCGATGTTTCGATTTGCTACCGACTCTCTCGTAGGTTGTCAATCATTCTGTATGATGTTCTCTAACTGTGTTATTTTCATATCTTACTTTCTTCACTTCATATATTGCCCTGCAAAGAGTTTCTATATCATTGGATTTGGACTTTATTAATTTGTCCTCTTACTTTATCGCTATTCTCTTACTGACTCTCTCCTCGGTTGTCAACTACTCTGTATGAGGTTCTCTAGCTGTGCTATTTTCATATCTAAATTTCTTCACTTCATATATTTCCCTACGAACACCTCCATATCATTGGATATGGACTTTCTTAATTTGAGTCTCAATTACATGATGCATTAAAGAACACAGGATATCCACAATTAAACTTAAAATATTACATGTACATTTTAATTCTAACAAAATAGTGACCACTCTTACCATATTAAGCATAATGCAATTTGACATCCACCCTGTATCATTAAATTATATAAGTTTACCACCGCCTCTTTAAATGTATCGGCATTATCACAATTGAATGTCATGTTTTATAAAAGTGTGCATAGATGTACATATACCACCTCTTGAAAAAAATATTGAAGAGTGGCAATGCCTAGTCGCCATCTTCTCCTCTCATGTGTAGCTGGCCAGCATAGGGGGAGCATCTTTCCCATTTAGAGGAGCTTGGCCTTTATCATTACATACTATAGGTGATAGTACATTCACTAGATATGGACGAATAAACTAGTGCCTTGGTACGCATCATACTCACAAGCTAGGAAGAATGGAGAGAAATGAAAGAAATGCCTTCATTTGTAAATGGGACTTACTATAAGTTATTGACACTTACTTTTAAAATATATCAACACTATGAACATTTTAAAAAAGTTATCCAAATCCAACTTTAGCAGACACCTATTTCTTTAAGACATTGGATAGCTCCAGTTCTCTCATAAACATAAAATGTTATTATATTGTGGTACACATTATACTCACAAGTCAAAAGGAATGGAGAGAAATGAAAGAAGTGCCTTCATAAGTTATTGACACTTACTTTTAAAATATATCAATAGTATGTTCTCTTAAAAAGTATCTATATTGATTTTCACTTTGTAGATCTTGCAATATTTCTTGCACCAACCTTGAGAAAGATACCTTGGGTATAATCAACTCGAGACTCTTATGGACCTCCTAATTTCACAAAGAGTGGCGATGCCTAGTCTCCATCTTCTCTTCTCATGTGTAGCTGGCGTAGGGGGAGCATCTTTCCCATTTAGAGGAGCTTGACCTTCATCATTACGTACTGTCGTTGTAGTACGTTCACTAGATATAGACGAATGAACTAGTGCCTTGTTACGCATCATACTCATAAGCTAGAAAGAATGGAGAGAAATGCCTTCATTTGTAAATGGGACTTACTACAAGTTATTGACACTTACTTTTAAAATATATCAACACTATGAACATTTTAAAAAAGTTACCCAAATCCGTCTTTAGCAAACACCTATCTCTTTAAAACATTGGATTGCTCCAGTTCTCTCATAAACATAAAATGTTATTATATTTCTCAATTACATATGCGAATCACTTCTATCACCATTTTGTGCTCGATGTTTCGATTTGCTACCGACTCTCTCGTGGGTTGTCAATCATTCTGTATGATGTTCTCTAATTGTGTTATTTTCATATCTTACTTTCTTCACTTCATATATTGCCCTACAAAGAGTTTCTATATCATTGGATTTGGACTTTATTAATTTGTCCTCTTACTTTATCGCTATTCTCTTACTGACTCTCTCCTCGGTTGTAAACTACTCTGTATGACGTTCTCTAGCTGTGCTATTTTCATATCTAAATTTCTTCACTTCATATATTGCCCTACGAACACCTCCATATCATTGGATATGGACTTTCTTAATTTGTCCTCTCACTTTACGTTTATTCTTCTGTACCATTATTGAAGTAACTGCCTCATAGGATTGGAATCTTTGATTCCACCTTTATGTGATGTTGCTTTTTGGAATCCGCATCGAGCTTGCCTGTGAGATCGCTCGATGCCTTGCGTGGACCATATCACCAAACTTTTTTGTTCAGTGAAGCATGGACCATATCACCAAACTTTTTTTTTTGCGTGGACCATATCACCAAACTTTTTTGCCTGTGAGATCGCTCGATGCCTTGCGTGGACCATATCACTCGATGCCTTGTGTCAGGCGTTTTTCTGTAAAGGTGTTTTGAGTCCGTGTACATATGGGACGCATGGTGTGCAGTAAAACTTTGCCCTGAATGCCCTGGCAAATGTACAGGCTGAGTGGTTTTGTTGTGAGCTGGTATAAGCACGTTTTTTTTTGGGAGCAAATGCTTGAGATCTGGAAGTTTAATGGCAACTGTATGGTGTGCAGATGGTTACTAAAAGCAGGGCACCGACTGGGAATTGATGTGTTTGGTAAGTTGATGCTGATGATGATGAGCGGTGGGCAGCTCTCATATGGTTTTGGAAAGTGGTGGATCGTTGTGTGAGAGGAGGAGCCTTGTTGCTAGTGTGGCCATCACTTTAGAGCTTTAAAAAAATAATAATAAATATACTATACAAGGTGGCCGATGTGAATAGGGGCTACGTGGAAGCTTGGGTGGCTGCCAGCATGTTATCTAGAAGGCTGGAGAGAAGTTGGCCACTTCGGAGGTGAAGGGTCGCCGAGTAAGAGACGGGGGGAGCAGCTTGAGAAAAGTCTGGAGAGGGAAGACAAAAAAGGAGTGTGGAAGCGCTGCAGAGGCTAGGATTGGTGAAGCTGCTGTGGTTGCAGAGGCTGGCGAAGAGAGAAGACCAGCTGAGGGCACTCTGGGTGTGGTTAGAGAGACTGCTTGCAAAGACGACTGTGAAGGGAAGCAGAGGAGGCGGCTATGGTGTTTTTTGAAGTGGATGCACAAGAGGTTGACGTTGGTGTGACTGGCCGAGACAGCTGGTAGAAGCTGACGTGCTGGCGTTAAAGGTGGTGGCTACTGACGGCGATTGAAGAGGCTCTAAGACAGGCGAGAAGATAAAGATGGCCGCCTTACTGGTGTGGACAGCAGAGATCAGCTTGACCTATGTGCCAACACAAGACAACCTCGTCGATCTTTTCACAAAGGCGCTTCCTCGTGAGAAGTTCGAAGCTTGTATGGCATACTAAACACTCATGCGGTACATGTGTGCTATGCAAAGTATTGTATGGATCACAAGGTTGAGTTTGAGTAGAGAATGCAGCTACTTGGTGAAGGAAATTATGTAAAAACATGGCTAGTGCTTATTTATTATGTGTATGCTTTCCATTTCTACCACCTGAAGTGGCCAATTGGGAGCGGGTGTTCGATATTGTGGAGGCAGAATTGTGTGAAACAAAGTTCGACTCATGGTTAGTTTTCTTTTTAATTGTCACGTGCTTCATTAATAGATGTGGGGCTTCAATTCTTCACCCGTTGATAGGGTTGATAATCAGTGGGTACTCCATGTGAATCTTGTTTGGAGCTCCAGCTTGTGACGAGTGAAGGCCGCCGTGTTGTTTGGTTGGGGGGTCTCGGGTGCAACAGCAGGTTGTGAGAAGGCGCAGCCGTGTGTGGGAGCCGCCTAGGAGCTGCTGGCGAAGACTGAGACGCCGCCAAGGAGGCAGAGGCTGGTGGGGCGCTGCCTGTGGAAGGAGACGGAAGCGGCTGGTGTCAAAAGAAGCTGACGGGAGAGACTGGGGTAGTGAATCGCTACAAAGGAAAAGCAAAGGCCGTGGTCTGCAGGCACAGAGAGCGGGAGCTCTGGAATAATCAAGGAGAGCCTTGTGGTAACTGGCGGACAGCACAGCTGCAGAACTGTGTTATTTTCATATCTTACTTTCTTCACTTCATATATTGCCCTGCAAAGAGTTTCTATATCATTGGATTTGGACTTTATTAATTTGTCCTCTTACTTTATCGCTATTCTCTTACTGACTCTCTCCTCGGTTGTCAACTACTCTGTATGACGTTCTCTAGCTGTGCTATTTTCATATCTAAATTTCTTCACTTCATATATTGCCCTACGAACACCTCTATATCATTGGATATGGACTTTCTTAATTTGTCCTCTCACTTTACGTCTATTCTTCTGTACCATTATTAAAGTAACTGCCTCATAGGATTGGAATCTTTGATTCCACCTTTATGTGATGTTGCTTTTTGGAATCCGCATCAAGCTTGCCTGTGAGATCGCTCGATGCCTTGCGTGGACCATATCACCAAACTTTTTTGTTCAGTGAAGTATGCACCATGACCCTCAAGTATATGATGCATTAAAGAACACAGGATCTCCACAATCAAACTCAAAATATTACATGTACATTTTAATTATAACAAAATAGTGACCACTCCACCATATTGTGCATAATGCAATTTGAAGTCCACCCCTGTATCATTGAATTATGAAAGTTTACCACTGCCTCTTTAAATGCATCGGCATTATCAGAATTGAATGTCATGTTGTATAAAAGTGTGCATAGATGTATCATATACCACCTCTTGAAAAAAATATTAAAGAGTGGCGATGCCTAGTCGCCATCTTCTCTTCTCATGTGTAGCTGACCAGCATAGGGGGAGCATCTTTCCCATTTAGAGGAGCTTGGCCTTCATCATTATGTACTATCGGTGATAGTACGTTCACTAGATATGGACTAGTGCCTTGGTATGCATCATACTCACAAGCTAGAAAGCATGGAGAGAAATGAAAGAAATGCCTTCATTTGTAAATGGGACTTACTATAAGTTGTTGACACTTACTTTTAAATTATATCAACACTATGAAAAGTTATCCAAATCCAACTTTAGCAAACAATTATTTCTTTAAAACATTGAGTTCTCTCATAAACATAAAATGTTATTATATTTCTCAATTACAAATCTGAGTCACTTCTATCACCACTTTGTGCTCAATGCTTCGATTTGCTCTATCGACTCTCTCGTGGGTTGTCAATCATTTTGTATGACGGTCTCTAACTGTGTTATTTTCATATCTTACTTTCTTCACTTTATATTGCATATGGACTTTATTAATTTGTCCTCTTACTTTGTGTCTATTCTTCTATACCATTATAAAAGTAACTGTCTCATAGGATTGGAATCTTTGATTCCACCTCCATGTGATGTTGCTTTTTGGAATCCGCATCGAGCTTACATGTGAGATCGCTCGATGCCTTGCGTGGACCATATCACCAAACTTCCTTGTTCAGTAAAGTATGGACCATGAGCCTCAAGTATATGATGCATTAAAGAACACAGGATATCCACAATTAAACTTAAAATATTACATGTACATTTTAATTATAATAAAATAGTGACCACTCTTACCATATTTCGCATAATGCAATTTGAAGTCCCATATCTTACTTTCTTCACTTCATATATTGCCCTCTTGCAAACAGTTTCTATATCATTCTTGGGTTTTCTGAGTGAGTCTTCTTACTGACGTGTTTTCTTCCTCATGAGAAGATATGCCTTTACCCCGTTTTTGGCTTGCCTCTCAGAGGTCCTTTTGTTAGATCACCTCATACCACACTGAGATAGGTGCGGCAATAACCAACAGAATTATTCCCATAGATGAGTTACCTTATACGTGCGCAGCTTGTGAGTGCTGCTTTTGTGACCATATGATGGACGGGCTTATGGAAATGTAAAGAGTTCTTCTATCTTTACTGTATAAGTTCCAAGAATGAATAAAGTTTAAATCTTGTTCTTATCTTGAATCTTCCTCTCTTTGAGATTTTTCTTAGTGGTTAATCTTGATTAAAATTTTTCTCTAAATCTCATATTCGTGCATCTTGCGAAATTACCCCAGTTTGGGAGATGAGGACATCTCGCGTTTTTCAAGTGGGAGAGAATGTAAGATTCCTCCCCAGCCTCACAAAATGTCCAGCATATTCCCATGTAATCAATCCCTCTTCAGAAATATAAAGACCTTGTTTCTAACTGTTTTAACCTAGAGAGAGAAAATATTCTAGAGAGAGAATATTCAGATTTTGAATATTTTGGATAGAAAAATATCTCATATAATTAAGATGAATTCCCCTGAAACAGAAATTCAAAAAGAATTTTCAAATGTGCAATTGGAATTAATTGAAAATAGGTATAAAGAACCTTAGTCTAAGGGTCTAGATTTTCAGAAATCTTTAGACTATGGTCCAATTAAGGTTCCTATGGGCCAATAGCATCAATCCATGTGTAGGGAGGAGATAAATCCAATTTGTAAAAAGAAGATACCCAAAAATGAGTAAATACTCACATAAGGTGAAGAGTTGAAAATGTACAAGGTTTATTAGTAAAAAACTATGAGCAATATTAAAAATATGAGATATTTTGGGTATAATGATTCCATTTTGACACATATGTAAGGAAGGGGAGTTCTTTAAAGGAGGTGCACATTTCACATAAGATGAAGAGTTGAAAATGTACAAGGTTTATTAGTAAAAAATTATGAGCAATATTAAAAATATGAGATATTTTGGGTATAATGATTTCATCGTGACACATATGTCAGGAAGGGGAGTCCCTTAAATGCTCACATAAGATGAAGAGTTGAAAATGTACAAGGTTTAATAGTAAAAAAACTATGAGTAATATAAAAATATGAGATATTTTGAGTGTAAGGATTCCTTTTTTGACACATCAATAAGGAAAAGGAGGGCCTTCAATGAGGCGCCTAAAACACATGCTTAAATGAGTTTTAAAATCATAAAAGTTGAGATATTTCATCTCTCCTCTCTCCTCATTCAAGTCTAGTTCCAAAAAGTTAGCTTAACTGACCTAAAAATGGTCAAAAAGTGACCAAACTGACTTGGAAAATTCTAGAATCAGTTTGTTTGGTTAGGAGCTCAAATTTTCCTATAAATAGAAGCCTCCCCTTGTTGAAAAAAACATAGTGTCTTATGCATTGTTACTCTACTCCACCTAAGCCAAGAACTGTGAATTCTTTAATAATTCACTAGTTTTTGACACTTTCCTCTTTCTTTAATCCACATTGGTGGCTCCATCATCATACTAAACCAATTGATTGGTTGGGGGCCTCTACCGCGAACAAAGAATCAAGCAAATTGTAAGGTAAGTATGGTGAATTTTGATTTTTCTATAATTTCTCAATGTTTCTCTCTTCTCAACCCCTCTCAAGCTTGAGAAGCCTAATTGGTATGGTTTTTGAATGTTATTGAAGTTAATTGATTAATGATAGTAAAGAATTTCATTAATTTCCATTTATGTTTAATTCTAATGACTTTTTCCTCTCTCACTTATGAAATGGTCATATTCATGACCCATTCTCAATCCAAATGAAGCTTTTCATAAAGCTTTTCCTTAATCCAAGATTAATCTATGCTTGAGAATAAATTAATAATTTTTATCTATGCTTTTAGTTATGATTATTTTTTATTTAATCCATTGAGGGTTAATGATCCAATTAGGGATCGTTCTAATCATTTCCTTAAAGATAAGCCTTATCTTTTTTTAAAATATTTGAGATTTATTAGTTATAGTAGCGGAACTATGGCAAAATTTTATAAAATTTTACACATAAAATAATTTCATTCAAAGCATGAAAAGAGGATTTCCTACCATATTCTAGGAATTATCATCCTAGATTAATTGAAAGAAATTCATTAGAATCATGAGAAAATTGAATCTTTATATTATGCATAAAGAATAAAATTTTATATCAAAAGTATTACTTTTATCATTTTTATTTTATGCATAGAAGTATGCATAATGGATAAATTTTTATATCAAAAGTGTTACTTTTATCATTTTTATTTTCATGCATAGAAGTATGCATAATGGATAAAATTTTATATCAAAAGTGTTACTTTTAGCATAATTAAATTTCATGCATAGAGGTATGCATAAAAGATAAATATTTTATTATAAAAGTGTTACTTTTAACATAATTGAATTTCATGCATAGAGGTATGCATAAAAGATAAATATTTTATTATAAAAGTGTTACTTTTAACATAATTAAATTTCATGCATAGAGGTATGCATAAAAGATAAATATTTTATTATAAAAGTGTTACTTTTAACCTAATTAAATTTCATGCATAGAGGTATGCATAAAAGATGAATATTTTATTATTTTATTATAAAATTATAAAGAAAAAAATGATTATTTTATTATAAAAAGTTATTTTCATAATATTGAATTTCGTGCATAGAAATGAAAAAAATAAATAAGTTATTATTTTATTTTAAAAATATTACAGAAAAAAATGATTAATTTATTGTAAAAGTGTTACTTTTATCACAATTGAAATTCTTGCATAGAGGTATGCATAAAGGATGAGTTAGGATGTGATAAGATGAGTTAAGATGAGTTAACATGTGATAAGAGGTGTATGAGATGTGATAAGATGAGTTAAGATGTGATAAGAGGTGTATGAGATGTGATAAGAGGTGTATGAGATGTGATAAGATGAGATAAGATGTATATGAGATGAGTTAGGATGTGATAAGAGGAGTTAGGATGTGATAAGAGGTGTATGAGATGTGATAAGAGGCGTATGAGATGTGATAAGATGTATATGAGATGAGTTAGGATGTGATAAGATGAGTTAAGAAGTGATAAGATGTGTATGAAATGACATAAGAAGTGTATGTGATGAGATAAGATGTATATGGGTTGTCATAAGGTGAAAATGGATGTGATGTAAAAGAATAGATGTGAAGGCGTATGGGGCTATATGAATGGGAAGGAAAAAAATAGATGTATGTATGGATGTGAATGTGCATGTAAATGAGGATGTATGGATGAAGATGCATGAATGTGCATGTAGATGTAGATGTACAAATGAGGATGTGGATGTATGCATATGGATGTGTATGTATAGATGTATGCATGTAGATGTGTATGTATGGATGTATGTATGTGGATGTGAATGTATGAGTAAGAATGTGAAAATGGATGTATGCATGGATGGGTATGAAGAATAATGAAGGTGAATGTGTATGGGAAATAATGTGTCGTTGATATGAATGAATGGATGAGAAGGAGTACATATGAAGGGAATGTGGAATAAGTAATGTGGATTGAGAAGTGATAATGTGGAAAGATGGAGTTCGATATAGAATCTGTATTTTGTGATTGTTTGTAAATGACTGTTTTATGTCAAGAATGCTGGAAAAGCATTTTGACCGTCTTGTGATCAAGGTCGTGGAGACCTAATTGATAAAGTTGCAACTGCTGAGAGAGAGTCAATGGAGGACGTCTCGTGCAGCAAGGTCGGCCGAGGTCTTGACCAGCCTCGGTGCGATTAAAATGGTGAGCTTCCGGTACGGTGGATGAGGGGCCAAGGAAGCGGCCTATGAGTGAAGCGCTAGGTCACCTGCGAAGGATCCTAGAGGGTGCTGACCATATGGTGCTCGGGCTCTGGGTCGCCCAGGATACCCACGCGTGCGTCGAGGAAGATATTGGAACAAGGAGTAAGAGTTGTTTTCTGAAACCGGGCATGGATCTGGTTGACTAACCTTGCTGGTCCAACGGATGAGTCCATGGCTCTTTTATATGGATCTGTTGGTTGATCTTGCTGATCTTCAACGAGAGTCCATCTTGATAAGTGATTATATTGCCGAGTATTATGGGCTAGGAACTATTGAAAAGGCCCCTGTGTGGACAGGTGGTGAGCGTTCTAGTTGCCAATGATGCCATAGATACTCTGATGAAGGAATGATGGGAAATTGAATCAACTGGATAAATTGGAAGATTGTGATCAGTGATACTATGGTTTTATTAAAGGATTGTTTTTGGTTGAATCTGTAAAAAGGCAATTTCATATTGGGTGTGTAAGTGGTGTGACTAGTTTTATAATTGCATGAACGTCCGGCTAGGGGGCCTTGGAACTCTTTTCCTTGGTACCCGGGACAAAACCTAACCAAATTCTTAATTGGATCCCATCACTACAGTGGTTGGGCGGTTGGCTAACCCATGGGACTGGATGGGGTAAGGCTAGACTGATGGATCCGTAAATTGAAACTCAACTTTTGTTATTACGATAGATAAAGTAAATCCCGCGGACAGTAATTGTTCTATGGATAGGAATCAACGGCTGTGCCTCTTGAATGGGAAAAAAAGCATTGATCCCAATGATCCAAGTGCAAGCTTCTTCCTTGATCTGACCGAGTATCTTTATAGATGCAGTCGGATCAGCTTGATCAGTAATGGTCTTGACTACGTTAGAGTAAAAAGTTATCCTGGTGGAATCGCCCGTGCTTTCCAGGTAAAGGAAGTTTTTCCAGGTTCGGTTTTGGAACAACCGACGGATTAGTCTCTTGTCCGGATATCCGTGGGTGAGGCCCCGAGTGTGGGACCCCTGTCCCGCGCGAAAAGTGCTACTTTCGCTGCTAGTACCCCGAATCCGTTGCTCGGTGGGAGCAGGGATCTCACAGTTGGTATCAGAGCGAATTGGCTAATAAAGATCAACTGAGAAACCAAAAATGTCAAAAATTTATCAAGAAGCACAAAAAGGTTGTAATTGTGTGATATAATTCGTACAATTTGATATTCAAACTGAAATTCGTAATTTGGTATTGGGTCTTCAGATGGAAGTACCGCAATTATAGAATCCCTGACTTGCTTGAGGCCTAGACATAATGGTATTTACCTTATAATTCCAAGGGCCGTGACTACCCATATATACCGAGAGTATACTGCAGCTCTTTACTGAAAGTATATACGAGTAAATCTAAGACTTGAAATTATAAGCGTTAATGCTATCAAGATGATGAATTCGAATGTGGTTGATATGATTTTTAATTCTGTTGTTAAAATTTAATTAGCTGAGCAAAACCACAATGAGGATGAATGGGACGAGTCCCAGTGATAATATTCATAACTGGAATGATAATAATGGCTTCAGCAAATCACTATGAGATTAGTGGATTGTGCTGTCAGATTTCTACTGTTAACACTTGACCCGTAGATCAAGTTAAGGGATGACAAATTGAGAACTTGCTTAACTAAAATTTCCGTGGAGGAATCTTCAGAAGGGAATTTCTCGGTCTAATGGACCATTATCATGTTAAAGATATGAATGATATGATTTGAATGAATTGTTATTTAATGATGAGTTCTATTTAAGGGATAATTATCCCAGTATTCTGTTGGGTTGACCAGAATATAAGGAACCCAGAATAAAATTGGATCTTAAGAAAAAGAGTTGTCCTCTATCTTGCGAGATGAGGACATCTCGCACTTTTCAAGTGGGGTAGAATGTAAGATTCTCCCCCAGCCTTTGAGGTATACAGGAGTAAGAATCTCCCTTTCTGATCTTATAATTATTCTCTCTCTAAAATAAAAGAAAGATTCTGTTTAAAAAAGGAAGAACCTTTTCCCTGAATACTTCTCAAGAGTCCCACCTATTTTAAGGATTCAGAACAATGAGTTCAGAAGTGAGAATGGATGTTTTGGATATCAAGGTTTTGGTCTTCATTCGAGTACGGCCCAAAAGAAGTTCTTTATCTCTTGGGAAGTATAAAAAGTTATCTCCCAGATATTGTGGACCAAAGAAAGTAGGTGATTTAGCTTACGAACTTCTTTTATCTCCTCATCTCAAAGTTCTGAATGCCTTCTATAGAAAAATGTGCCAAACCCAAATCTTGGAAAGACAGTAAAACTTCAGTGGCAAGTTACCGTTGGCTTCTAAGTTACGCTAGCTCCTTCCTTTATATAAGTCGTAACTTTTACTTGTCGTTCACAGTAATCTTACTCCCATCAATCTCCTTTCTTTCTTAATCTCCTTCATGGCTTGGCAACAAGAATTAGTTTTATCCATAATGATTCCTCACCTTCAAGACGCAAGTGAGTCTGTGAAGAAGGATTTTATAGAACAGTATGAGCGCTCACTTTTCCCTCACTTGGGAACTTCTGTAGCTCAGACCAAATGGCGGACCTATCAAGACATAACTAGGGTAACACCCTGGGGTCAGCAGCACTTTCGTAACAATGTCCGCTTGGCCATGGTTATTGAAGCCTTGGGTTTGGGTCCCCGATACTACTGCATCATAAGATCAAGGCACCTTGGGTTTTCTGAGCGAGTCTTCTTACTGGCGTGTTTTCTTCCTCATGAGAAGATATGCCTTTACCCCATTTTTGGCTTGCCTCTCAGAGGTCCTTTTGTTAGATCACCTCATACCACACTGAGATAGGTGCGGCAATAACCAACAGAATTATTCCCATAGATGAGTTACCTTATACGTGCGCAGCTTGTGAGTGCTGCTTTTGTGACCATATGATGGACGGGCTTATGGAAGTGTAAAGAGTTCTTCTTTCTTTACTGTATAAGTTCCAAGAATGAATAAAGTTTAAATCTTGTTCTTATCTTGAATCTTCCTCTCTTTGAGATTTTTCTTAGTGGTTAATCTTGATTAAAATTTTTCTCTAAATCTCATATTCGTGCATCTTGCGAAATTACCCTAGTTTGCGAGATGAGGACATCTCGCGTTTTTCAAGTCGGAGAGAATGTAAGATTCCTCCCTAGCCTCACAAAATGTCCAGCATATTCCCATGTAATCAATCCCTCTTCAGAAATATAAAGACCTTGTTTCTAACTGTTTTAACCTAGAGAGAGAAAATATTCTAGAGAGAGAATATTCAGATTTTGAATATTTTTGGATAGAAAAATATCTCATATAATTAAGATGAATTCCCCTGAAATAGAAATTCAAAAAGAATTTTCAAATGTGCAATTGGAATTAATTGGAAATAGGTGTAAAGAACCTTAGTCTAAGGGTCTAGATTTTCAGAAATCTTTAGACTATGGTCCAATTAAGGTTCCTATGGGCCAATAGCATCAATCCATGTGTAGGGAGGAGATAAATCCAATTTGTAAAAAGAAGATACCCAAAAATGAGTAAATGCTCACATAAGGTGAAGAGTTGAAAATGTACAAGGTTTACTAGTAAAAAACTATGAGCAATATTAAAAATATGAGATATTTTGGGTATAATGATTCCATTTTGACACATATGTAAGGAAGGGGAGTTCTTTAAAGGAGGTGCACATTTCACATAAGATGAAGAGTTGAAAATGTACAAGGTTTATTAGTGAAAAATTATGAGCAATATTAAAAATATGACATATTTTGGGTATAATGATTTCATCTTGACACATATGTCAGGAAGGGGAGTCCCTTAAATGCTCACATAAGATGAAGAGTTGAAAATGTACAAGGTTTAATAGTAAAAAAACTATGAGTAATATAAAAATATGAGATATTTTGAGTGTAAGGATTCCTTTTTTGACACATCAGTAAGGAAAAGGAGGGCCTTCAATGAGGCGCCTAAAACACATGCTTAAATGAGTTTTAAAATCATAAAAGTTGAGATATTTCATCTCTCCTCTCTCCTCATTCAAGTCTAGTTGCAAAAAGTTAGCTTAACTGACCTAAAAATTGTCAAAAAGTGACCAAACTGACTTGGAAAATTCTAGAATCAGTTTGTTTGGTTAGGAGCTCAAATTTTCCTATAAATAGAAGCCTCCCCTTGTTGAAAAAACATAGTGTCTTATGCATTGTTACTCTACTCCACCTAAGCCAAGAACTGTGAATTCTTTAATAATTCACTAGTTTTTGACACTTCCCTCTTTCTTTAATCCCCATTGGTGGCTCCATCATCATACTAAACCAATTGATTGGTTGGGGGCCTCTACCGTGAACAAAGAATCAAGCAAATTGTAAGGTAAGTATGGTGAATTTTGATTTTTCTATAATTTCTCAATGTTTCTCTCTTCTCAACCCCTCTCAAGCTTGAGAAGCTTAATTGGTATGGTTTTTGAATGTTATTGAAGTTAATTGATTAATGATAGTAAAGAATTTCATAAATTTCCATTTATGTTTAATTCTAATGACTTTTTCCTCTCTCACTTATGAAATGGTCATATTCATGACCCATTCTCAAACCAAATAAAGCTTTTTCTTAATCCAAGATTAATCTGTGCTTAAGAATAAATTAATAGTTTTTATCTATGCTTTTAGTTATGATTATTTTTTATTTAATCCATTAAGGGTTAATGATCCAATTAGGGATCGTTCTAATCATTTCCTTAAAGATAAGCCTTATCTTTTTTTTAAATAATTGAGATTTATTAGTTATAGTAGCAGAACTATGGCAAAATTTTATAAAATTTTACACATAAAATAATTTCTTTCAAAGCATGAAAAGAGGATTTCCTACCATATTCTAGGAATTATCATCCTAGATTAATTGAAAGAAATTCATTAGAATCATGAGAAAATTGAATTTTTATATTATGCATAAAGAATAAAATTTTATATCAAAAGTATTACTTTTATCATTTTTATTTTATGCATAGAAGTATGCATAATGGATAAATTTTTATATCAAAAGTGTTACTTTTATCATTTTTATTTTCATGCATAGAAGTATGCATAATGGATAAAATTTTATATCAAAAGTGTTACTTTTAGCATAATTAAATTTCATGCATAGAGGTATGCATAAAAGATAAATATTTTATTATAAAAGTGTTACTTTTAACATAATTAAATTTCATGCATAGAGGTATGCATAAAAGATAAATATTTTATTATAAAAGTGTTACTTTTAACATAATTGAATTTCATGCATAGAGGTATGCATAGAAGATAAATATTTTATTATAAAGTGTTGCTTTTAACAAAATTCAATTTCATGCATAGAGATATGCATAAAAGATAAATCATTTATTATAAAAGTGTTACTTTTAACATAATTGAATTTCATGCATAGAGGTACGCATAAAAGATAAATATTTTATTATAAAAGTGTTAATTTTAAAGTAATTGAATTTCATGCAGAGGTATGCATAAAAGATGAATATTTTATTATTTTATTATAAAATTGTAAAGAAAAAAAATGATTATTTTATTATAAAAAGTTATTTTTATTATATTGAATTTCGTGCATAAAAATGAAAAAAATAAATAAATTATTATTTTATTATAAAAATATTACAAAAAAAAATGATTAATTTATTGTAAAAGTGTTACTTTTATCACAATTGAAATTCTTGCATAGAGATATGCATAAAGCATGAGTTAGGATGTGATAAGATGAGTTAAGATGAGTTAAGATGTGATAAGAGGTGTATGAGATGTGATAAGATAAGTTAAGATGTGATAAGAGGTGTATGAGATGTGATAAGAGGTGTATGAGATGTGATAAGATGAGATAAGATGTATATGAGATGAGTTAGGATGTGATAAGAGGATTTAGGATGTGATAAGAGGTGTATGAGATGTGATAAGAGGCGTATGAGATGTGATAAGATGAGATAAGATGTATATGAGATGAGTTAGGATGTGATAAGATGAGTTAAGAAGTGATAAGATGTGTATGGAATGAGATAAGAAGTGTATGTGAAGAGATAAGATGTATATGGGTTGTCATAAGGTGAAAATGGATGTGATGTAAAAGAATAGATGTGAAGGCGTATGGGGCTATATGAATGGGAAGGAAAAAATAGATGTATGTATGGATGTATGTACAAATGAGGATGTGGATGTATGCATATGGATGTATGCATGTAGATGTGGATGTATGCATGTAGATGTGTATGTATGGATGTATGTATGTGGATGTGGATGTATGAGTAAGAATGTGAAAATGGATGTATGCATGGATGGGTATGAAGAATAATGAAGGTGAATGTGTATGGGAAATAATGTGTCGTTGATATGAATGAATGGATGAGAATGAGTACATATGAAGGGAATGTGGAATAAGTAATGTGGATTGAGAAGGGATAATGTGGAAAGATGGAGTTCGATATAGAATCTGTATTTTGTGACTGTTTGTAAATGATTGTTTTATGTCAAGAATGCTGGGAAAGCATTTTGACTGTCTTGTGATCAAGGTCGTGGAGACCTAATTGATAAAGTTGCAACTGCTGATGGAGAGTCAATGGAGGACGTCTCGCGCAGCAAGGTCGGCCGAGGTCTTGACCAGCCTCGGTGCAATTAAAATGGTGAGCTTCCGGTACGGTGGATGAGGGGCCAAGGAAGCGGCCTATGAGTGAAGTGCTAGGTCACCTGCGAAGGATCCTAGAGGGTGCTGACCATACGGTGCTCGGGCTCTGGGTCGCCCAGGATACCCACGCGTGCGTCGAGGAAGATATTGGAACAAGGAGTAAGAGTTGTTTTCTGAAACCGGGCATGGATCTGGTTGACTGACCTTGCTGGTCCAACGGATGAGTCCATGGCTCTTTTATATGGATCTGTTGGTTGATCTTGCTGATCTTCAACAAGATTCCATCTTGATAAGTGATTATATTGCCGAGTATTATGGGCTAGGAACTATTGAAAAGGCCCCTGTGTGGACAGGTGGTGAGCGTTCTAGTTGCCAATGATGCCATAGATACTCTGATGAAGGAATGATGGGAAATTGAATCAACCGGATAAATTGGAAGATTGTGATCAGTGATACTATGGTTTTATTAAAGGATTGTTTTTGGTTGAATCTGTAAAAAGGCAATTTCATATTGGGTGTGTCAGTGGTGTGACTAGTTTTATAATTGCATGAACTTCCGGCTAGGGGGCCTTGGAACTCTTTTCCTTGGTACCCGGGACAAAACCTAACCAAATTCTTAATTGGATCCCATCACTACAGTGGTTGGGTGGTTGGCTAACCCATGGGACTGGATGGGGTTAGGCTGGACTGATGGATCCGTAAATCGAAACTCAACTTTTGTTATTACGATAGATAAAGTAAATCCCGGACAGTAATTGTTCTATGGATAGGAATCAACAGCTGTGCCTATTGAATGGGGAAAAAAGCGTTGATCCCAATGATCCAAGTGCAAGTTTCTTCCTTGATCTGACCGAGTATCTTTATAGATGCAGTCGGATCAGCTTGATCAGTAATGGTCTTGACTACGTTAGAGTAAAAAGTTATCCTGGTGGAATCGCCCGTGCTTTCCGGGTAAAGGAAGTTTTTCCGGGTTCGGTTTTGGAACAACCGACGCCGGATTAGTCTCTTATCCAAATATCCGTGGGTGAGGCCCCGAGTGTGGGACCCCTGTCCCGTGCGAAAAGTGCTACTTTCGCTGCTAGTACCCCGAATCCGTTGCTCGGTGGGAATAGGGATCTCACAGTTGGTATCAGAGCGAATTGGCTAATAAAGATCAACTGAGAAACCAAAAATGTCAAAAATTTATCAAGAAGCACAAAAAGGTTGTAATTGTGTGATATAATTCATACAATTTGATATTGAAACTGAAATTCGTAATTTGGTAATTGGGTCTTCAGATGGAAGTACCGCAATTATAGAATCCCTGACTTGCTTGAGGCCTAGACATGATGGTATTTACCTTATAATTCCAAGGGCCGTGACTACTCGTATATACCGAGAGTATATTGCAGCTCTTTACTAACAGTATATACGAGTAAATCTAAGACTTGAAATTATAAGCGTTAATGCTATCCAGATGATGAATTCAAATGTGGTTGATATGATTTTTAATTCTGTTTGGGAATTGATGAAATTGATTTGGATTTTGATTGAAAAATAATGATTTCTGAAATTTAGTTAAAATGTAATAAGCTGAGCGAAACCACAATGAGGATGAATGGGACAAGTCCCAGTGATAATATTCATAACTGGAATGATAATAATGATTTCAGCAAATCACTATGAGATTAGTGGATTGTGCTGTCAGATTGCTACTGTTAACACTTGACCCGTAGATCAAGTTAAGGGATGACAAATTGAGAACTTGCTTAACTGAAATTTTCGTGGAGGAATCTTCAGAAGGGAATTTTTCGGTCTAATGGACCATTATCATGTTAAAGATATGAATGATATGATTTGAATGAATTGTTATTTAATGATGAGTTCTATTTAAGGGATAATTATCCCAGTATTCTGTTGGGTTGACCAGAATATAAGGAATCCATAATAAAATTGGATCTTAAGAAAAAGAGTTGTCCTCTACCTTACGAGATGAGGACGTCTCGCACTTTTCAAGTGGGGTAGAATGTAAGATTCTCCCCCAGCCCTCGAGGTATACAGGAGTAAGAATCTCCCTTTCTGATCTTATAATTATTCTCTCTCTAAAATAAAAGAAAGATTCTGTTTAAAAAAGGAAGAACCTTTTCCCTAAATACTTCTCAAGAGTCCCACCTGTTTTAAGGATTCAGAACAATGAGTTCAGAAGTGAGAATCGATGTTTTGGATATCAAGGTTTTGGTCTTCATTCGAGTATGGCCCAAAAGAAGTTCTTTATCTCTTGGGAAGATTAAGAAGTTATCTCCCAGATATTGTGGACCAAAGAAAGTAGGTGATTTAGCTTACGAACTTCTTTTATCTCCTCACCTCAAAGTTCTAAATGTCTTCTATAGAAAAATGTGCCAAACCCAAATCTTGGAAAGACGGTAAAACTTCAGTGGCAAGTTACCGTTGGCTTCTAAGTTACGCTAGCTCCTTCCTTTATATAAGTCGTAACTTTTACTTGTCGTTCACAGTAATCTTACTCCCATCAATCTCCTTTCTTTCTTAATCTCCTTCATGGCTTGGCAACAAGAACTAGTTTTATCCATAATGATTCCTCACCTTCAAGATGCAAGTGAGTCTGTGAAGAAGGATTTTATAGAACAGTATGAGCGCTCACTTTTCCCTCACTTGGGAACTTCTGTAGCTCAGACCAAATGGCGGACCTATCAAGACATAACTAGGGTCAGCAGCACTTTCGTAACAATGTCCGCTTGGCCATGGTTATTGAAGCCTTGGGTTTGGGTCCCCGATACTACTGCGTCATGAGATCAAGGCATCTTGGGTTTTCTGAGCGAGTCTTCTTACTGGTATGTTGTCTTCCTCATGAGAAGATATGCCTTTACCCCGTTTTTGGCTTGCCTCTCAGAGGTCCTTTTGTTAGATCACCTCATACCACACTGAGATAGGTGCGGCAATAACCAACAGAATTATTCCCATAGATGAGTTACCTTATACGTGCGTAGCTTGTGAGTGCTGCTTTTGTGACCATATGATGGGCTTATGGAAGTGTAAAGAGTTCTTCTATCTTTACTGTATAAGTTCCAAGAATGAATAAAGTTTAAATCTTGTTCTTTTCTTGAATCTTCCTCTCTTTGAGATTTTTCTTAGTGGTTAATCTTGATTAAAATTTTTCTCTAAATCTCATATTCGTGCATCTTGCGAAATTACCCCAGTTTGCGAGATGAGGACATCTCGCGTTTTTCAAGTGGGAGAGAATGTAAGATTCCTCCCCAGCCTCACAAAATGTCCAGCATATTCCCATGTAATCAATCCCTCTTCAGAAATATAAAGACCTTGTTTCTAACTGTTTTAACCTAGAGAGAGAAAATATTCTAGAGAGAGAATATTCAGATTTTGAATATTTTTGGATAGAAAAATATCTCATATAATTAAGATGAATTCCCCTGAAACAGAAATTCAAAAAGAATTTTCAAATGTGCAATTGGAATTAATTGGAAATAGGTGTAAAGAACCTTAGTCTAAGGGTCTAGATTTTCAGAAATCTTTAGACTATGGTCCAATTAAGGTTCCTATGGGCCAATAGCATCAATCCATGTGTAGGGAGGAGATAAATCCAATTTGTAAAAAGAAGATACCCAAAAATGAGTAAATGCTCACATAAGGTGAAGAGTTGAAAATGTACAAGGTTTACTAGTAAAAAACTATGAGCAATATTAAAAATATGAGATATTTTGGGTATAATGATTCCATTTTGACACATATGTAAGGAAGGGGAGTTCTTTAAAGGAGGTGCACATTTCACATAAGATGAAGAGTTGAAAATGTACAAGGTTTATTAGTGAAAAATTATGAGCAATATTAAAAATATGAGATATTTTGGGTATAATGATTTCATCTTGACACATATGTCAGGAAGGGGAGTCCCTTAAATGCTCACATAAGATGAAGAGTTGAAAATGTACAAGGTTTAATAGTAAAAAAACTATGAGTAATATAAAAATATGAGATATTTTGAGTGTAAGGATTCCTTTTTTGACACATCAGTAAGGAAAAGGAGGGCCTTCAATGAGGCGCCTAAAACACATGCTTAAATGAGTTTTAAAATCATAAAAGTTGAGATATTTCATCTCTCCTCTCTCCTCATCCAAGTCTAGTTCCAAAAAGTTAGCTTAACTGACCTAAAAATGGTCAAAAAGTGACCAAACTGACTTGGAAAATTCTAGAATCAGTTTGTTTGGTTAGGAGCTCAAATTTTTCTATAAATAGAAGCCTCCCCTTGTTGAAAAAAACATAGTGTCTTATGCATTGTTACTCTACTCCACCTAAGCCAAGAACTGTGAATTCTTTAATAATTCACTAGTTTTTGACACTTTCCTCTTTCTTTAATCCCCGTTGGTGGCTCCATCATCATACTAAACCAATTGATTGGTTGGGGGCCTCTACCGTGAACAAAGAATCAAGCAAATTGTAAGGTAAGTATGGTGAATTTTGATTTTTCTATAATTTCTCAATGTTTCTCTCTTCTCAACCCCTCTCAAGCTTGAGAAGCTTAATTGGTATGGTTTTTGAATGTTATTGAAGTTAATTGATTAATGATAGTAAAGAATTTCATAAATTTTCATTTATGTTTAATTCTAATGATTTTTTCCTCTCTCACTTATGAAATGGTCATATTCATGACCCATTCTCAATCCAAATGAAGCTTTTCATAAAGCTTTTCCTTAATCCAAGATTAATCTATGCTTGAGAATAAATTAATAGTTTTTATCTATGCTTTTAGTTATGATTATTTTTTATTTAATCCATTAAGAGTTAATGATCCAATTAGGGATCATTCTAATCATTCCCTTAAAGATAAGCCTTATCTTTTTTTTAAATAATTAAGATTTATTAGTTATAGTAGCGGAACTATGGTAAAATTTTATAAAATTTTACACATAAAATAATTTCATTCAAAACATGAAAAGAGGATTTCCTACCATATTCTAGGAATTATCATCCTAGATTAATTGAAAGAATTTCATTAGAATCATGAGAAAAATAAATTTTTATATTATGCATAAAGAATAAAATTTTATATCAAAAATATTACTTTTATCATTTTTATTTTATGCATAGAAGTATGCATAATGGATAAATTTTTATATCAAAAGTGTTACTTTTATCATTTTTATTTTCATGCATAGAAGTATGCATAATGGATAAAATTTTATATCAAAAGTGTTACTTTTAGCATAATTAAATTTCATGCATAGAGGTATGCATAAAAGATAAATATTTTATTATAAAAGTGTTACTTTTAACATAATTGAATTTCATGCATAGAGGTATGCATAAAAGATAAATATTTTATTATAAAAGTGTTACTTTTAACATAATTGAATTTCATGCATAGAGGTATGCATAGAAGATAAATATTTTATTATAAAAGTGTTGCGTTTAACATAATTGAATTTCATGCGTAGAGGTATGCATAAAAGATAAATATTTTATTATAAAAGTGTTACTTTTAATATAATTAAATTTCATGCATAGAGGTATGCGTAAAAGATAAATATTTTATTATAAAAGTGTTACTTTTAACCTAATTGAATTTCATGCATAGAGGTATGCATAAAAGATGAATATTTTATTATTTTATTATTAAATTGTAAAGAAAAAAATGATTATTTTATTATAAAAAGTTATTTTCATTATATTGAATTTCGTGCATAAAAATGAAAAAATAAATAAATTATTATTTTATTATAAAAATATTACAGAAAAAAAATGATTAATTTATTGTAAAAGTGTTACTTTTATCACAATTGAAATTCTTGCATAGAGGTATGCATAAAGGATGAGTTAGGATGTGATAAGATGAGTTAAGATGAGTTAAGATGTGATAAGAGGTGTATGAGATGTGATAAGATGAGTTAAGATGTGATAAGAGGTGTACGAGATGTGATAAGAGGTGTATGAGATGTGATAAGATGAGATAAGATGTATATGAATTGAGTTAGGATGTGATAAGAGGATTTAGGATGTGATAAGAGGTGTATGAGATGTGATAAGAGGCGTATGAGATGTGATAAGATGAGATAAGATGTATATGAGATGAGTTAGGATGTGATAAGATGAGTTAAGAAGTGATAAGATGTGTATGGAATGAGATAAGAAGTGTATGTGATGAGATAAGATGTATATGGGTTGTCATAAGGTGAAAATGGATGTGATGTAAAAGAATAGATGTGAAGGCGTATGGGGCTATATGAATGGGAAGGAAAAAATAGATGTATGTATGGATGTGAATGTGCATGTAAATGAGCATGTATGGATGAAGATGCATGAATGTGCATGTAGATGTAGATGTACAAATGAGGATGTGGATGTATGCATATGGATGTGTATGTATGGATGTATGCATGTAGATGTGCATGTATGCATGTAGATATGTATGTATGGATGTATGTATGTGGATGTGGATGTATGAGTAAGAATGTGAAAATGGATGTATGCATGGATGGGTATGAAGAATAATGAAGGTGAATGTGTATGGGAAATAATGTGTCGTTGATATGAATGAATGGATGAGAATGAGTACATATGAAGGGAATGTGGAATAAGTAATGTGGATTGAGAAGGGATAATGTGGAAAGATGGAGTTCGATATAGAATCTGTATTTTGTGACTGTTTGTAAATGATTGTTTTATGTCCAGAATGCTGGGAAAGCATTTTGACTGTCTTGTGATCAAGGTCGTGGAGACCTAATTGATAAAGTTGCAACTGCTGACGGAGAGTCAATGGAGGACGTCTCGCGCAGCAAGGTCGGCCGAGGTCTTGACCAGCCTCGGTGCAATTAAAATGGTGAGCTTCCGGTACGGTGGATGAGGGGCCAAGGAAGCGGCCTATGAGTGAAGCGCTAGGTCACCTGCGAAGGATCCTAGAGGGTGCTGACCATACGGTGCTCGGGCTCTGGGTCGCCCAGGATACCCACGCGTGCGTCGAGGAAGATATTGGAACAAGGAGTAAGAGTTGTTTTCTGAAACCGGGCATGGATCTGGTTGACTGACCTTGCTGGTCCATGGCTATTTTATATGGATCTGTTGGTTGATCTTGCTGATCTTCAACAAGAGTCCATCTTGATAAGTGATTATATTGCCGAGTATTATGGGCTAGGAACTATTGAAAAGGCCCCTGTGTGGACAGGTGGTGAGCGTTCTAGTTGCCAATGATGCCATAGATACTCTGATGAAGGAATGATGGGAAATTGAATCAACCGGATAAATTGGAAGATTGTGATCAATGATACTATGGTTTTATTAAAGGATTGTTTTTGGTTGAATCTGTAAAAAGGCAATTTCATATTGGGTGTGTCAGTGGTGTGACTAGTTTTATAATTGCACGAACTTCCGGCTAGGGGGCCTTGGAACTCTTTTCCTTGGTACCCGGGACAAAACCTAACCAAATTCTTAATTGGATCCCATCACTACAGTGGTTGGGTGGTTGGCTAACCCATGGGACTGGATGGGGTTAGGCTGGACTGATGGATCCGTAAATCGAAACTCAACTTTTGTTATTACGATAGATAAAGTAAATCCCAGACAGTAATTGTTCTATGGATAGGAATCAACGGCTGTGCCTATTGAATGGGGAAAAAAGCGTTGATCCCAATGATCCAAGTGCAAGTTTCTTCCTTGATCTGACCGAGTATCTTTATAGATGCAGTCGGATCAGCTTGATCAGTAATGGTCTTGACTACGTTAGAGTAAAAAGTTATCCTGGTGGAATCGCCCGTGCTTTCCGGGTAAAGGAAGTTTTTTCGGGCTCGGTTTTAGAACAACCGACGGATTAGTCTCTTGTCCAAATATCCGTGGGTGAGGCCCCGAGTGTGGGACCCCTGTCCCGCGCGAAAAGTGCTACTTTCGCTGCTAGTACCCCGAATCCGTTGCTCGGTGGGAACAGGGATCTCACAGTTGGTATCAGAGCGAATTGGCTAATAAAGATCAACTGAGAAACCAAAAATGTCAAAAATTTATCAAGAAGCACAAAAAGGTTGTAATTGTGTGATATAATTCATACAATTTGATATTGAAACTGAAATTCGTAATTTGGTAATTGGGTCTTCAGATGGAAGTACCGCAATTATAGAATCCCTGACTTGCTTGAGGCCTAGACATGATGGTATTTACCTTATAATTCCAAGGGCCGTACTACCCGTATATACCGAGAGTATACTGTAGCTCTTTACTGACAGTATATACGAGTAAATCTAAGACTTGAAATTATAAGCGTTAATGCTATCCAGATGATGAATTCGAATGTGGTTGATATGATTTTTAATTCTGTTTGGGAACTGATGAAATTGATTTGGATTCTGATTGAAAAATGATGATTTCTGAAATTTAGTTAAAATGTAATAAGCTGAGCGAAACCACAATGAGGATGAATGGGACAAGTCCCAGTGATAATATTCATAACTGGAATGATAATAATGATTTCAGCAAATCACTATGAGATTAGTGGATTGTGCTGTCAGATTGCTACTGTTAACACTTGACCCGTAGATCAAGTTAAGGGATGACAAATTGAGAACTTGCTTAACTGAAATTTCCGTGGAGGAATCTTCAGAAGGGAATTTTTCGGTCTAATGGACCATTATCATGTTAAAGATATGAATGATATGATTTGAATGAATTGTTATTTAATGATGAGTTCTATTAAAGGGGTAATTATCCCAGTATTCTGTTGGGTTGACCAGAATATAAGGAACCCAGAATAAAATTGGATCTTAAGAAAAAGAGTTGTCCTCTACCTTGCGAGATGAGGACGTCTCGCACTTTTCAAGTGGGGTAGAATGTAAGATTCTCCCCCAGCCCTCGAGGTATACAGGAGTAAGAATCTCCCTTTCTGATCTTATAATTATTCTCTCTCTAAAATAAAAGAAAGATTCTGTTTAAAAAAGGAAGAACCTTTTCCCTGAATACTTCTCAAGAGTCCCACCTGTTTTAAGGATTCAAAACAATGAGTTCAGAAGTGAGAATCGATGTTTTGGATATCAAGGTTTTGGTCTTCATTCGAGTACGGCCCAAAAGAAGTTCTTTATCTCTTGGGAAGTATAAGAAGTTATCTCCCAGATATTGTGGACCAAAGAAAGTAGGTGATTTAGCTTACGAACTTCTTTTATCTCCTCATCTCAAAGTTCTGAATGCCTTCTATAGAAAAATGTGCCAAACCCAAATCTTGGAAAGACGGTAAAACTTCAGTGGCAAGTTACCGTTGGCTTCTAAGTTACGCTAGCTCCTTCCTTTATATAAGTCGTAACTTTTACTTGTCGTTCACAGTAACCTTACTCCCATCAATCTCCTTTCTTTCTTAATGTCCTTCATGGCTTGGCAACAAGAATTAGTTTTATCCATAATGATTCCTCACCTTCAAGACGCAAGTGAGTCTGTGAAGAAGGATTTTATAGAACAGTATGAGCGCTCACTTTTCCCTCACTTGGGAACTTCTGTAGCTCAGACCAAATGGCGGACCTATCAAGACATAACTAGGGTAACACCCTGGGGTCAGCAGCACTTTCGTAACAATGTCCGCTTGGCCATGGTTATTGAAGCCTTGGGTTTGGGTCCCCGATACTACTGCGTCATGAGATCAAGGCATCTTGGGTTTTCTGAGCGAGTCTTCTTACTGGCGTGTTTTCTTCCTCATGAGAAGATATGCCTTTACCCCGTTTTTGGCTTGCCTCTCAGAGGTCCTTTTGTTAGATCACCTCATACCACACTGAGATAGGTGCGGCAATAACCAACAGAATTATTCCCATAGATGAGTTACCTTATACGTGCGCAGCTTGTGAGTGCTGCTTTTGTGACTATATGATGGACGGGCTTATGGAAGTGTAAAGAGTTCTTCTATCTTTACTGTATAAGTTCCAAGAATGAATAAAGTTTAAATCTTGTTCTTATCTTGAATCTTCCTCTCTTAGAGATTTTTCTTAGTGGTTAATCTTGATTAAAATTTTTCTCTAAATCTCATATTCGTGCATCTTGCGAAATTACCCCAGTTTGCGAGATGAGGACATCTCGCGTTTTTCAAGTGGGAGAGAATGTAAGATTCCTCCCCAGCCTCACAAAATGTCCAGCATATTCCCATGTAATCAATCCCTCTTCAGAAATATAAAGACCTTGTTTCTAACTGTTTTAACCTAGAGAGAGAAAATATTCTAGAGAGAGAATATTCAGATTTTGAATATTTTTGGATAGAAAAATATCTCATATAATTAAGATGAATTTCCCTGAAACAAAAATTCAAAAAGAATTTTCAAATGTGCAATTGGAATTAATTGGAAATAGGTATAAAGAACCTTAGTCTAAGGGTCTAGATTTTCAGAAATCTTTAGACTATGGTCCAATTAAGGTTCCTATGGGCCAATAGCATTAATACATGTGTAGGGAGGAGATAAATCCAATTTGTAAAAAGAAGATACCCAAAAATGAGTAAATGCTCACATAAGGTGAAGAGTTGAAAATGTACAAGGTTTATTAGTAAAAAACTATGAGCAATATTAAAAATATGAGATATTTTGGGTATAATGATTCCATTTTGACACATATGTATGGAAGGGGAGTTCTTTAAAGGAGGTGCACATGTCACATAAGATGAAGAGTTGAAAATGTACAAGGTTTATTAGTAAAAAATTATGAGCAATATTAAAAATATGACATATTTTGGGTATAATGATTTCATCTTGACACATATGTAAGGAAGGGGAGTCCCTTAAATGCTCACATAAGATGAAGAGTTGAAAATGTACAAGGTTTAATAGTAAAAAAACTATGAGTAATATAAAAATATGAGATATTTTGAGTGTAAGGATTCCTTTTTTGACACATCAGTAAGGAAAAGGAGGGCCTTAAATGAGGCGCCTAAAACACATGCTTAAATGAGTTTTAAAATCATAAAAGTTGAGATATTTCATCTCTCCTCTCTCCTCATTCAAGTCTAGTTCCAAAAAGTTAGCTTAACTGACCTAAAAATGGTCAAAAAGTGACCAAACTGACTTGGAAAATTCTAGAATCAGTTTGTTTGGTTAGGAGCTCAAATTTTCCTATAAATAGAAGCCTCCCCTTGTTGAAAAAAACATAGTGTCTTGTGCATTGTTACTCTACTCCACCTAAGCCAAGAACTATGAATTCTTTAATAATTCACTAGTTTTTGACACTTCCCTCTTTCTTTAATCCCCATTGGTGGCTCCATCATCATACTAAACCAATTGATTGGTTGGGGGCCTCTACCGTGAACAAAGAATCAAGCAAATTGTAAGGTAAGTATGGTGAATTTTGATTTTTCTATAATTTCTCAATGTTTCTCTCTTCTCAACCCCTCTCAAGCTTGAGAAGCTTAATTGGTATGGTTTTTGAATGTTATTGAAGTTAATTGATTAATGATAGTAAAGAATTTCATAAATTTCCATTTATGTTTAATTCTAATGATTTTTCCCTCTCTCACTTATGAAATGGTCATATTCATGACCCATTCTCAATCCAAATGAAGCTTTTCATAAAGCTTTTTCTTAATCCAAGATTAATCTATGCTTGAGAATAAATTAATAGTTTTTATCTATGCTTTTAGTTATGATTATTTTTTATTTAATCCATTAAGGGTTAATGATCCAATTAGGGATCATTCTAATCATTCCCTTAAAGATAAGCCTTATCTTTTTTTTAAATAATTGAGATTTATTAGTTATAGTAGCGGAACTATGGCAAAATTTTATAAAATTTTACACATAAAATAATTTCATTCAAAGCATGAAAAGAGGATTTCCTACCATATTCTAGGAATTATCATCCTAGATTAATTGAAAGAATTTCATTAGAATCATGAGAAAATTGAATTTTTATATTATGCATAAAGAATAAAATTTTATATCAAAAGTATTACTTTTATCATTTTTATTTTATGCATAGAAGTATGCATAATGGATAAATTTTTATATCAAAAGTGTTACTTTTATCATTTTTATTTTCATGCATAGAAGTATGCATAATGGATAAAATTTTATATCAAAAGTGTTACTTTTAGCATAAATAAATTTCATGCATAGAGGTATGCATAAAAGATAAATATTTTATTATAAAAGTGTTACTTTTAACATAATTGAATTTCATGCATAGAGGTATGCATAAAAGATAAATATTTTATTATAAAAGTGTTACTTTTAACATAATTGAATTTCATGCATAGAGGTATGCATAGAAGATAAATAATTTATTATAAAAGTGTTGCTTTTAACATAATTGAATTTCATGCATAGAGGTATGCATAAAAGATAAATATTTTATTATAAAAGTGTTACTTTTAATATAATTAAATTTCATGCATAGAGGTATGCATAAAAGATAAATATTTTATTATAAAAGTGTTACTTTTAACCTAATTGAATTTCATGCATAGAGGTATGCATAAAAGATAAATATTTTATTATTTTATTATTAAATTATAAAGAAAAAAATGATTATTTTATTATAAAAAGTTATTTTCATTATATTAAATTTTGTGCATAAAAATGAAAAAAATAAATAAATTATTATTTTATTATAAAAATATTACAGAACAAAAATGATTAATTTATTGTAAAAGTGTTACTTTTATCACAATTGAAATTCTTGCATAGACGTATGCATAAAGGATGAGTTAGGATGTGATAAGATGAGTTAAGATGAGTTAAGATGTGATAAGAGGTGTATGAGATGTGATAAGATGAGTTAAGATGTGATAAGAGGTGTATGAGATGTGATAAGAGGTATATGAGATGTGATAAGATGAGATAAAGATGAGTTAGGATGTGATAAGAGGAGTTAGGATGTGATAAGAGGTGTATGAGATGTGATAAGAGACGTATGAGATGTGATAAGATGAGATAAGATGTATATGAGATGAGTTAGGATGTGATAAGATGAGTTAAGAAGTGATAAGATATGTATGGAATGAGATAAGAAGTGTATGTGATGAGATAAGATGTATATGGGTTGTCATAAGGTGAAAATGGATGTGATGTAAAAGAATAGATGTGAAGGCGTATGGGGCTATATGAATGGGAAGGAAAAAAATAGATGTATGTATGGATGTGAATGTGCATGTAAATGAGGATGTATGGATGAAGATGCATGAATGTGCATGTAGATGTAGATGTACGAATGAGGATGTGGATGTATGCATGTAGATGTGTATGTATGGATGCATGTATGTGGATGTGGATGTATGAGTAAGAATATGAAAATGGATGTATGCATGGATGGGTATGAAGAATAATGAAGGTGAATGTGTATGGGAAATAATGTGTCGTTGATATGAATGAATGGATGAGAATGAGTACATATGAAGGGAATGTGGAATAAGTAATGTGGATTGAGAAGGGATAATGTGGAAAGATGGAGTTCGATATAGAATCTGTATTTTGTGAATGTTTGTAAATGACTGTTTTATGTCAAGAATGCTGGGAAAGCATTTTTGACCGTCTTGTGATCAAGGTCGTGGAGACCTAATTGATAAAGTTGCAACTGTTGACGGAGAGTCAATGGAGGACGTCTCGCGCAGCAAGGTCGGTCGAGGTCTTAACCAGCCTCGGTGCAATTAAAATGGTGAGCTTCCGGTACGGTGGATGAGGGGCCAAGGAAGCGGCCTATGAGTGAAGCGCTAGGTCACCTGCAAAGGATCCTAGAGGGTGCTGACCATACGGTGCTCGAGCTCTGGGTCGCCTAGGATACCCACGCGTGCGTCGAGGAAGATATTCGAACAAGGAGTAAGAGTTGTTTTCTGAAACCGGGCATGGATCTGGTTGACTGACCTTGCTGGTCCTCAACGGATGAGTCCATGGCTCTTTTATATGGATCTGTTGGTTGATCTTGCTGATCTTCAACGAGAGTCCATCTTGATAAGTGATTATATTGCCGAGTATTATGGGCTAGGAACTATTGAAAAGGCCCCTGTGTGGACAGGTGGTGAGCGTTCTAGTTGCCAATGATGCCATAGATACTCTGATGAAGGAATGATGGGAAATTGAATCAACCGGCTATATTGGAAGATTGTGATCAGTGATACTATGGTTTTATTAAAGGATTGTTTTTGGTTGAATCTGTAAAAAGGTAATTTTATATTGGGTGTGTAAGTGGTGTGACTAGTTTTATAATTGCATGAACTTCTGGCTAGGGGACCTTGGAACTCTTTTCCTTGGTACCCGGGACAAAACCTAACCAAATTCTTAATTGGATCCCATCACTACAGTGGTTGGGCGGTTGGCTAACCCATGGGACTGGATGGGGTTAGGCTGGACTGATGGATCCGTAAATCGAAACTCAACTTTTAAAGTAAATCCCGGACAGTAATTGTTCTATGGATAGGAATCAACGGCTGTGCCTCTTGAATGGGGAAAAAAGTGTTGATCCCAATGATCCAATTACAAGTTTCTTCCTTGATCTGACCGCGCGAAAAGTGCTACTTTCGCTGCTAGTACCTCGAATCTGTTGCTCGGTGGAAACAAGGATCTCACAGTTGGTATCAGAGCGAATTGGCTAATAAAGATCAACTGAGAAACCAAAAATGTCAAAAATTTATCAAGAAGCACAAAAAGGTTGTAATTGTGTGATATAATTCGTATAATTTGATATTCAAACTGAAATTTATAATTTGGTAATTGGGTCTTCAGATGGAAGTACCGCAATTATAGAATCCCTGACTTGCTTGAGGCCTAGACATGATGGTATTTACCTTATAATTCCAAGGGTCGTACTACCCGTATATACCGAGAGTATACTGTAGCTCTTTACTGACAGTATATACGAGTAAATCTAAGACTTGAAATTATAAGCGTTAATGCTATCCAGATGATGAATTCGAATGTGGTTGATATGATTTTTAATTCTGTTTGGGAACTGATGAAATTGATTTGGATTCTGATTGAAAAATGATGATTTCTGAAATTTAGTTAAAATGTAATAAGCTGAGCGAAACCACAATGAGGATGAATGGGACAAGTCCCAGTGATAATATTCATAACTGGAATGATAATAATGATTTCAGCAAATCACTATGAGATTAGTGGATTGTGCTGTCAGATTGCTACTGTTAACACTTGACCCGTAGATCAAGTTAAGGGATGACAAATTGAGAACTTGCTTAACTGAAATTTCCGTGGAGGAATCTTCAGAAGGGAATTTTTCGGTCTAATGGACCATTATCATGTTAAAGATATGAATGATATGATTTGAATGAATTGTTATTTAATGATGAGTTCTATTTAAGGGGTAATTATCCCAGTATTCTGTTGGGTTGACCAGAATATAAGGAACCCAGAATAAAATTGGATCTTAAGAAAAAGAGTTGTCCTCTACCTTGCGAGATGAGGACGTCTCGCACTTTTCAAGTGGGGTAGAATGTAAGATTCTCCCCCAGCCCTCGAGGTATACAGGAGCAAGAATCTCCCTTTCTGATCTTATAATTATTCTCTCTCTAAAATAAAAGAAAGATTCTGTTTAAAAAAGGAAGAACCTTTTCCCTGAATACTTCTCAAGAGTCCCACCTGTTTTAAGGATTCAAAACAATGAGTTCAGAAGTGAGAATCGATGTTTTGGATATCAAGGTTTTGGTCTTCATTCGAGTACGGCCCAAAAGAAGTTCTTTATCTCTTGGGAAGTATAAGAAGTTATCTCCCAGATATTGTGGACCAAAGAAAGTAGGTGATTTAGCTTACGAACTTCTTTTATCTCCTCATCTCAAAGTTCTGAATGCCTTCTATAGAAAAGTGTGCCAAACCCAAATCTTGGAAAGACGGTAAAACTTCAGTGGCAAGTTACCGTTGGCTTCTAAGTTACGCTAGCTCCTTCCTTTATATAAGTCGTAACTTTTACTTGTCGTTCACAGTAATCTTACTCCCATCAATCTCCTTTCTTTCTTAATCTCCTTCATGGCTTGGCAACAAGAATTAGTTTTATCCATAATGATTCCTCACCTTCAAGACGCAAGTGAGTCTGTGAAGAAGGATTTTATAGAACAGTATGAGCGCTCACTTTTCCCTCACTTGGAAACTTCTGTAGCTCAGACCAAATGGCGGACCTATCAAGACATAACTAGGGTAACACCCTGGGGTCAGCAGCACTTTCGTAACAATGTCCGCTTGGCCATGGTTATTGAAGCCTTGGGTTTGGGTCCCCGATACTACTGCGTCATGAGATCAAGGCATCTTGGGTTTTCTGAGCGAGTCTTCTTACTGGCGTGTTTTCTTCCTCATGAGAAGATATGCCTTTACCCTGTTTTTGGCTTGCCTCTCAGAGGTCCTTTTGTTAGATCACCTCATACCACACTGAGATAGGTGCGGCAATAACCAACAGAATTATTCCCATAGATGAGTTACCTTATACGTGCGCAGCTTGTGAGTGCTGCTTTTGTGACTATATGATGGACGGGCTTATGGAAGTGTAAAGAGTTCTTCTATCTTTACTGTATAAGTTCCAAGAATGAATAAAGTTTAAATCTTGTTCTTATCTTGAATCTTCCTCTCTTAGAGATTTTTCTTAGTGGTTAATCTTGATTAAAATTTTTCTCTAAATCTCATATTCGTGCATCTTGCGAAATTACCCCAGTTTGCGAGATGAGGACATCTCGCGTTTTTCAAGTGGGAGAGAATGTAAGATTCCTCCCCAGCCTCACAAAATGTCCAGCATATTCCCATGTAATCAATCCCTCTTCAGAAATATAAAGACCTTGTTTCTAACTGTTTTAACCTAGAGAGAGAAAATATTCTAGAGAGAGAATATTCAGATTTTGAATATTTTTGGATAGAAAAATATCTCATATAATTAAGATGAATTCCCCTGAAACAGAAATTCAAAAAGAATTTTCAAATGTGCAATTGGAATTAATTGGAAATAGGTATAAAGAACCTTAGTCTAAGGGTCTAGATTTTCAGAAATCTTTAGACTATGGTCCAATTAAGGTTCCTATGGGCCAATAGCATTAATCCATGTGTAGGGAGGAGATAAATCCAATTTGTAAAAAGAAGATACCCAAAAATGAGTAAATGCTCACATAAGGTGAAGAGTTGAAAATGTACAAGGTTTATTAGTAAAAAACTATGAGCAATATTAAAAATATGAGATATTTTGGGTATAATGATTCCATTTTGACACATATGTAAGGAAGGGGAGTTCTTTAAAGGAGGTGCACATTTCACATAAGATGAAGAGTTGAAAATGTACAAGGTTTATTAGTAAAAAATTATGAGCAATATTAAAAATATGAGATATTTTGGGTATAATGATTTCATCTTGACACATATGTAAGGAAGGGGAGTCCCTTAAATGCTCACATAAGATGAAGAGTTGAAAATGTACAAGGTTTAATAGTAAAAAAACTATGAGTAATATAAAAATATGAGATATTTTGAGTGTAAGGATTCCTTTTTTGACACATCAGTAAGGAAAAGGAGGGCCTTCAATGAGGCACCTAAAACACATGCTTAAACGAGTTTTAAAATCATAAAAGTTGAGATATTTCATCTCTCCTCTCTCCTCATTCAAGTCTAGTTCCAAAAAGTTAGCTTAACTGACCTAAAAATGGTCAAAAAGTGACCAAACTGACTTGGAAAATTCTAGAATCAGTTTGTTTGGTTAGGAGCTCAAATTTTCCTATAAATAGAAGCCTCCCCTTGTTGAAAAAAACATAATGTCTTATGCATTGTTACTCTACTCCACCTAAGCCAAGAACTGTGAATTCTTTAATAATTCACTAGTTTTTGACACTTCCTCTTTCTTTAATCCCCATTGGTGGCTCCATCATCATACTAAACCAATTGATTGGTTGGGGGCCTCTACTATGAACAAATAATCAAGCAAATTGTAAGGTAAGTATAGTGAATTTTGATTTTTCTATAATTTCTCAATGTTTCTCTCTTCTCGACCCCTCTCAAGCTTGAGAAGCTTAATTGGTATGGTTTTTGAATGTTATTGAAGTTAATTGATTAATGATAGTAAAGAATTTTATAAATTTCTATTTATGTTTAATTCTAATGATTTTTCCCTCTCTCACTTATGAAATGGTCATATTCATGACCCATTCTCAATCCAAATGAAGCTTTTCATAAAGCTTTTCCTTAATCCAAGATTAATCTATGCTTGAGAATAAATTAATAGTTTTTATCTATGCTTTTAGTTATAATTATTTTTTATTTAATCCATTAAGAGTTAATGATCCAATTAGGGATCATTCTAATCATTCCCTTAAAGATAAGCCTTATCTTTTTTTTTAAATAATTGAGATTTATTAGTTATAGTAGCGGAACTATGGCAAAATTTTATAAAATTTTACACATAAAATATATTTCATTCAAATCATGAAAAGAAGATTTCCTACCATATTCTAGGAATTATCATCCTAGATTAATTGAAAGAAATTCATTAGAATCATGAGAAAATTGAATTTTTATATTATGCATAAAGAATAAAATTTTATTTCAAAAGTATTACTTTTATCATTTTTATTTTATGCATAGAAGTATGTATAATGGATAAATTTTTATATCAAAAGTGTTACTTTTAACATTTTTATTTTCATGCATATAAGTATGCATAATGGATAAAATTTTATATCAAAAGTGTTACTTTTAGCATAATTAAATTTCATGCATAGAGGTATGCATAAAAGATAAATATTTTTTTATAAAAGTGTTACTTTTAACATAATTGAATTTCATGCATAGAGGTATGCATAGAAGATAAATATTTTATTATAAAAGTGTTACTTTTAACATAATTGAATTTCATGCATAGAGGTATGCATAGAAGATAAATATTTTATTATAAAAGTGTTGCTTTTAACATAATTGAATTTCATGCATAGAGGTATGCATAAAAGATAAATATTTTATTATAAAAGTGTTACTTTTAACATAATTCAATTTCATGCATAGAGGTATGCATAAAAGATAAATATTTTATTATAAAAGTGTTACTTTTAACCTAATTCAATTTCATGCATAGAGGTATGCATAAAAGATGAATATTTTATTATTTTATTATAAAACTGTAAAGAAAAAAATGATTATTTTATTATAAAAAGTTATTTTCATCATATTGAATTTCGTGCATAGAAATGAAAAAAATAAATAAATTATTATTTTATTATAAAAATATTACAGAAAAAAAAATGATTAATTTATTGTAAAAGTGTTACTTTTATCACAATTGAAATTCTTGCATAGAGGTATGCATAAAGGATAAGTTAGGATGTGATAAGATGAGTTAAGATGTGATAAAAGTTGTATGAGATGTGATAAGATGAGTTAAGATGTGATAAGAGGTGTATGAGATGTGATAAGAGGTGTATGAGATGTGATAAGATGAGATAAGATGTATATGAGATGAGTTAGGATGTGATAAGAGGAGTTAGGATGTGATAAGAGGTGTATGAGATGTGATAAGAGGTGTATGAGATGTGATAAGATGAGATAAGATGTATATGAGATGAGTTAGGATGTGATAAGATGAGTTAAGAAGTGATAAGATATGTATGAAATGAGATAAGAAGTGTATGTGATGAGATAAGATGTATATGGGTTGTCATAAGGTGAAAATGGATGTGATGTAAAAGAATAGATGTGAAGGCGTATGGGGCTATATAAATGGGAAGGAAAAAAATAGATGTATGTATGGATGTGAATGTGCATGTAAATGAGAATGTATGGATGAAGATGCATGAATGTGCATGTAGATGTAGATGTACGAATGAGGATGTGGATGTATGCATATGGATGTGTATGTATGGATGTATGCATGTAGATGTGGATGTATGCAAGTAGATGTGTATGTATGGATGTATGTATGTGGATGTGGATGTATGAGTAAGAATGTGAAAATGGATGTATGCATGGATGGGTATGAAGAATAATGAAGGTGAATGTGTATGGGAAATAATGTGTCGTTGATATAAATGAATGGATGAGAATGAGTACATATGAAGGGAATGTGGAATAAGTAATGTGGATTGAGAAGGGATAATGTGGAAAGATGGAGTTCGATATAGAATCTGTATTTTGTGACTGTTTGTAAATGACTGTTTTATGTCAAGAATGCTGGGAAAGCATTTTGACCGTCTTGTGATCAAGGTCGTGGAGACCTAATTGATAAAGTTGCAACTGCTGACGGAGAGTCAATGGAGGACGTCTCGCGCAGCAAGGTCGGCCGAGGTCTTAACCAGCCTCGGTGCGATTAAAATGGTGAGCTTCCGGTACGGTGGATGAGGGGCCAAGGAAGCGGCCTATGAGTGAAGCGCTAGGTCACCTGCGAGAAGGATCCTAGAGGGTGCTGACCATACGGTGCTCGGGCTCCAGGTCGCCCAGGATACCCACACGTGCGTCGAGGAAGATATTCGAACAAGGAGTAAGAGTTGTTTTCTGAAACCGGGCATGGATCTAGCTGACTGACCTTGCTGGTCCTCAACGGATGAGTCCATGGCTCTTTTTTATGGATCTGTTGGTTGATCTTGCTGATCTTCAACGAGAGTCCATGTTGATAAGTGATTATATTGCCGAGTATTATGGGCTAGGAACTATTGAAAAGGCCCCTGTGTGGACAGGTGGTGAGCGTTCTAGTTGCCAATGATGCCATAGATACTCTGATGAAGGAATGATGGAAAATTGAATCAACCGGATAAATTGGAAGATTATGATCAGTGGTACTATGGTTTTATTAAAGGATTGTTTTTGGTTGAATCTGTAAAAAGGCAATTTCATATTGGGTGTGTAAGTGGTGTGACTAGTTTTTTAATTGCATGAACTTCTGGCTAGGGGGCCTTGGAACTCTTTTCCTTGGTACCAAAGACAAAACCTAACCAAATTCTTAATTGGATCCCATCACTACAGTGGTTGGGCGGTTGGCTAACCCATGGGACTCGATGGGGTTAGGCTGGACTAATGGATCCGTAAATCGAAACTCAACTTTTGTTATTACGATAGATAAAGTAAATCCCAGACAGTAATTATTCTATGGAAAGGAATCAACGGCTGTGCCTCTTGAATGGGGAAAAAAGCGTTGATCCCAATGATCTAAGTGCAAGTTTCTTCCTTGATCTGACACCGAGTATCTTTATAGATGCAGTCGGATCAGCTTGATCAGTAATGGTCTTGACTACGTTAGAGTAAAAAGTTATCCTGGTGGAATCGCCCGTGCGCTTTTCGGGTAAAGGAAGTTTTTCCGAGTTCGGTTTTGGAACAACCGACGGATTAGTCTCTTGTTCGGATATCCGTGGGTGAGGCCCCGAGTGTGGGACCGCTGTCCCGCGCGAAAAGTGCTACTTCCGCTGCTAGTACCCCGAATCCGTTGCTCGGTGGGAACAGGGATCTCAGAGTTGGTATCAGAGCGAATTGGCTAATAAAGATCAACCGAGAAACCAAAAATGTCAAAAATTTATCAAGAAGCACAAAAAGGTTATAATTATGTGATATAATTCGTACAATTTGATATTCAAACTGAAATTCGTAATTTGGTAATTGGGTCTTCAGATGGAAGTACCGCAATTATAGAATCCCTGACTTGCTTGAGGCCTAGACATGATGGTATTTACCTTATAATTCCAAGGGCCGTACTACCCGTATATACCGAGAGTATACTGCAGCTCTTTACTGACAGTATATACGAGTAAATCTAAGACTTGAAATTATAAGCGTTAATGCTATCTAGATGATGAATTCGAATGTGGTTGATATGTTTTTTAATTCTGTTTGGGAACTGATGAAATTGATTTGGATTCTGATTGAAAAATGATGATTTCTGAAATTTAGTTAAAATGTAATAAGCTGAGCGAAACCACAATGAGGATGAATGGGACGAGATAATATTCATAACTGGAATGATAATAATGATTTCAGTAAATCACTATGAGATTAGTGGATTGTGCTGTCAGATTGCAACTGTTAACACTTGACCCCTAGATCAAGTTAAGGGATGACAAATTGAGAACTTGCTTAACTGAAATTTCCATGGAGGAATCTTCAGAAGGGAATTTTTCGGTCTAATGGACCATTATCATGTTAAAGATATGAATGATATGATTTGAATGAATTGTTATCTAATGATGAGTTCTATTTAAGGGATAATTATCCCAGTATTCTGTTGGGTTGACGAGAATATAAGGAACCCAGAATAAAATTGGATCTTAAGAAAAAGAGTTGTCCTCTACCTTGCGAGATGAGGACATCTCGCACTTTTCAAGTGGGGTAGAATGTAAGATTCTCTCCCAGCCTTCGAGGTATACAGGAGTAAGAATCTCCCTTTCTGATCTTATAATTATTCTCCCTCTAAAATAAAAGAAAGATTTTGTTTAAAAAAGGAAGAACCTTTTCCCTGAATACTTCTCAAGAGTCCTACCTGTTTTAAGGATTCACAACAATGAGTTCAGAAGTGAGAATCGATGTTTTGGATATCAAGGTTTTGGTCTTCATTCGAGTACGGCCCAAAAGAAGTTCTTTATCTCTTGGGAAGTATAAGAAGTTATCTCTTGGGAAGTATAAGAAGTTCTTTATCTCTTGGGAAGTATAAGAAGTTATCTCCCAGATATTGTGGACCAAAGAAAGTAGGTGATTTAGCTTACGAACTTCTTTTATCTCCTCATCTCAAAGTTTTGAATGCCTTCTATAGAAAAATGTGCCAAACCCAAATCTTGGAAAGACAGTAAAACTTCAGTGGCAAGTTATCGTTGGCTTCTAAGTTACGCTAGCTCCTTCCTTTATATAAGTCGTAACTTTTACTTGTCGTTCACAGTAACCTTACTCCCATCAATCTCCTTTCTTTCTTAATGTCCTTCATGGCTTGGCAACAAGAATTAGTTTTATCCATAATGATTCCTCACCTTCAAGACGCAAGTGAGTCTGTGAAGAAGGATTTTATAGAACAGTATGAGCGCTCACTTTTCCCTCACTTGGGAACTTCTGTAGCTCAGACCAAATGGCGGACCTATCAAGACATAACTAGGGTAACACCCTGGGGTCAGCAGCACTTTCGTAACAATGTCCGCTTGGCCATGGTTATTGAAGCCTTGGGTTTGGGTCCCCGATACTACTGCGTCATGAGATCAAGGCATCTTGGGTTTTCTGAGCGAGTCTTCTTACTGGCGTGTTTTCTTCCTCATGAGAAGATATGCCTTTACCCCGTTTTTGGCTTGCCTCTCAGAGGTCCTTTTGTTAGATCACCTCATACCACACTGAGATAGGTGCGGCAATAACCAACAGAATTATTCCCATAGATGAGTTACCTTATACGTGCGCAGCTTGTGAGTGCTGCTTTTGTGACTATATGATGGACGGGCTTATGGAAGTGTAAAGAGTTCTTCTATCTTTACTGTATAAGTTCCAAGAATGAATAAAGTTTAAATCTTGTTCTTATCTTGAATCTTCCTCTCTTTGAGATTTTTCTTAGTGGTTAATCTTGATTCAAATTTTTCTCTAAATCTCATATTCGTGCATCTTGCGAAATTACCCCAGTTTGCGAGATGAGGACATCTCACCTTTTTCAAGTGGGAGAGAATGTAAGATTTCTCCCCAGCCTCACAAAATGTCCAGCATATTCCCATGTAATCAATCCCTCTTCAGAAATATAAAGACCTTGTTTCTAATTGTTTTAACCTAGAGAGAGAAAATATTTTAGAGAGAGAATATTTAGGTTTTGAATATTTTTGGATAGAAAAATATCTCATATAATTAAGATGAATTCCCCTGAAACAGAAATTCAAAAAGAATTTTCAAATGTGCAATTGGAATTAATTGGAAATAGGTATAAAGAACCTTAGTTTAAGGGTCTAGATTTTCAGAAATCTTTAGACTATGGTCCAATTAAGGTTCCTATGGGCCAATAGCATCAATCCATGTGTAGGGAGGAGATAAATCCAATTTGTAAAAAGAAGATACCCAAAAATGAGTAAATGCTCACATAAGGTGAAGAGTTGAAAATGTACAAGGTTTATTAGTAAAAAACTATGAGCAATATTAAAAATATGAGATATTTTGGGTATAATGATTCCATTTTGACACATATGTAAGGAAGGGGAGTTCTTTAAAGGAGGTGCACATTTCACATAAGATGAAGAGTTGAAAATGTACAAGGTTTATTAGTAAAAAATTATGAGCAATATTAAAAATATGAGATATTTTGGGTATAATGATTTCATCTTGACACATATGTAAGGAAGGGGAGTCCCTTAAATGCTCACATAAGATGAAGAGTTGAAAATGTACAAGGTTTAATAGTAAAAAAACTATGAGTAATATAAAAATATGAGATATTTTGAGTGTAAGGATTCCTTTTTTGACACATCAGTAAGGAAAAGGAGGGCCTTCAATGAGGCGCCTAAAACACATGCTTAAATGAGTTTTAAAATCATAAAAGTTGAGATATTTCATCTCTCCTCTCTCCTCATTCAAGTCTAGTTCCAAAAAGTTAGCTTAACTGACCTAAAAATGGTCAAAAATTGACCAAACTGACTTGGAAAATTCTAGAATCAGTTTGTTTGGTTAGGAGTTTTAATTTTCCTATAAATAGAAGCCTCCCCTTGTTGAAAAAAACATAGTGTCTTATGCATTGTTACTCTACTCCACCTAAGCCAAGAACTGTGATTTCTTTAATAATTCACTAGTTTTTGACACTTCCCTCTTTCTTTAATCCCCATTGGTGGCTCCATCATCATACTAAACCAATTGATTGGTTGGGGGCCTCTACCGTGAATAAAGAATCAAGCAAATTGTAAGGTAAGTATGGTGAATTTTGATTTTTCTATAATTTCTCAATGTTTCTCTCTTCTCAACCCCTCTCAAGGTTGAGAAGCTTAATTGGTATGGTTTTTGAATATTATTGAACTTAATTGATTAATGATAGTAAAGAATTTCATAAATTTCCATTTATGTTTAATTCTAATGATTTTTCCCTCTCTCACTTATGAAATGATCATATTCATGACCCATTCTCAATCCAAATGAAGCTTTTCATAAAGCTTTTCCTTAATCCAAGATTAATCTATGCTTGAGAATAAATTAATAGTTTTTATCTATGCTTTTAGTTATGATTATTTTTTATTTAATCCATTAAGAGTTAATGATCCAATTAGGGATCATTCTAATCATTCTCTTAAAGATAAGCCTTATCTTTTTTTTAAATAATTGAGATTTATTAGTTATAGTAGCGGAACTATGGCAAAATTTTATAAAATTTTACACATAAAATAATTTCATTCAAAGCATGAAAAGAAGATTTCCTACCATATTCTAGGAATTATCATCCTAGATAAGTTGAAAGAATTTCATTAGAATCATGAGAAAATTAAATTTTTATATTATGCATAAAGAATAAAATTTTATATCAAAAGTATTACTTTTATCATTTTTATTTTATGCATAGAAGTATGCATAATGGATAAATTTGTATATCAAAAGTGTTACTTTTATCATTTTTATTTTCATGCATAGAAGTATGCATAATGGATAAAATTTATATCAAAAGTGTTACTTTTAGCATAATTAAATTTCATGCATAGAGGTATGCATAAAAGATAAATATTTTATTATAAAAGTGTTACTTTTAACATAATTGAATTTCATGCATAGAGGTATGCATAAAAGATAAATATTTTATTATAAAAGTGTTTTTTTTAACATAATTGAATTTCATGCATAGAGGTATGCATAGAAGATAAATATTTTATTATAAAAGTGTTGCTTTTAACATAATTGAATTTCATGCATAGAGGTATGCATAAAAGATAAATATTTTATTATAAAAGTATTACTTTTAACATAATTGAATTTCATGCATAGAGGTATGCATAAAAGATAAATATTTTATTATAAAAGTGTTACTTTTAACCTAATTGAATTTCATGCATAGAGGTATGCATAAAAGATGAATATTTTATTATTTTATTATAAAACTGTAAAGAAAAAAATGATTATTTTATTATAAAAAGTTATTTTCATCATATTGAATTTCTGATCAGTAAATGGTCTCGACTACGTTAGAGTAAAAAGTTATCCTGGTGGAATCGCCCGTGCTTTCCGGGTAAAGGAAGTTTTTCCGGGTTCGGTTTTGGAACAACCGACGGATTAGTCTCTTGTCCAAATATCCGTGGGTGAGGCCCCGAGTGTGGGACCCCTGTCCCGTGCGAAAAGTGCTACTTTCGCTGCTAGTACCCCGAATCCGTTGCTCGGTGGGAACAGGGATCTCACAGTTGGTATCAGAGCGAATTGGCTAATAAAGATCAACTGAGAAACCCAAAATGTCAAAAATTTATCAAGAAGCACAAAAAGGTTGTAATTGTGTGATATAATTCGTACAATTTGATATTCAAACTGAAATTCATAATTTGGTAATTGGGTCTTCAGATGGAAGTACCACAATTATAGAATCCCTGACTTGCTTGAGGCCTAGACATGATGGTATTTACCTTATAATTCCAAGGGCCGTACTACCCGTATATACCGAGAGTATACTGCAGCTCTTTACTGATAGTATATACGAGTAAATCTAAGACTTGAAATTATAAGCGTTAATGCTATCCAGATGATGAAGTCAAATGTGGTTGATATGATTTTTAATTCTGTTTGGGAACTGATGAAATTGATTTGGATTCTGATTGAAAAATGATGATTTCTGAAATTTAGTTAAAATGTAATAAGCTGAGCGAAACCACAATGAGGATGAATGGGACGAGTCCCAGTGATAATATTCATAACTGGAATGATAATAATGATTTCAGCAAATCACTATGAGATTAGTGGATTGTGCTGTCAGATTGCTACTGTTAACACTTGACCCGTAGATCAAGTTAAGGAATGACAAATTGAGAACTTGCTTAACTGAAATTTCCGTGGAGGAATCTTCAGAAGAGAATTTTTCGGTCTAATGGACCATTATCATGTTAAAGATATGAATGATATGATTTGAATGAATTGTTATTTAATGATGAGTTCTATTTAAGGGATAATTATCCCAGTATTCTGTTGGGTTGACCAGAATATAAGGAACCCAGAATAAAATTGGATCTTAAGAAAAAGAGTTGTCCTCTACCTTGCGAGATGAGGACGTCTCGCACTTTTCAAGTGGGGTAGAATGTAAGATTCTCCCCCAGCCTCCGAGGTATACAGGAGTAAGAATCTCCCTTTCTGATCTTATAATTATTCCCTAAAATAAAAGAAAGATTCTGTTTAAAAAAGGAAGAACCTTTTCCCTGAATACTTCTCAAGAGTCCCACCTGTTTTAAGGATTCAGAACAATGAGTTCAGAAGTGAGAATCGATGTTTTGGATATCAAGGTTTTGGTCTTCATTCGAGTACGGCCCAAAAGAAATTCTTTATCTCTTGGGAAGTATAAGAAGTTATCCCCCAGATATTGTGGACCAAAGAAAGTAGGTGATTTAGCTTACGAACTTCTTTTATCTCCTCATCTCAAAGTTCTCAATGCCTTCTATAGAAAAATGTGCCAAACCCAAATCTTGGAAAGACGGTAAAACTTCAGTGGCAAGTTACCGTTGGCTTCTAAGTTACGCTAGCTCCTTCCTTTATATAAGTCGTAACTTTTACTTGTCGTTCACAGTAATCTTACTCCCATCAATCTCCTTTCTTTCTTAATGTCCTTCATGGCTTGGCAACAAGAATTAGTTTTATCCATAATGATTCCTCACCTTCAAGATGCAAGTGAGTCTGTAAAAAAGGATTTTATAGAACAGTATGAGCGCTCACTTTTCCCTCACTTGGGAACTTCTGTAGCTCAGACCAAATGGCGGACCTATCAAGACATAACTAGGGTAACACCCTGGGGTCAGCAGCACTTTCGTAACAATGTCCGCTTGGCCATGGTTATTGAAGCCTTGGGTTTGGGTCCCCGATACTACTGCGTCATGAGATCAAGGCATCTTGGGTTTTCTGAGCGAGTCTTCTTACTGGCGTGTTTTCTTCCTCATGAGAAGATATGCCTTTACCCCATTTTTGGCTTGCCTCTCAGAGGTCCTTTTGTTAGATCACCTCATACCACACTGAGATAGGTGCGGCAATAACCAACAGAATTATTCCCATAGATGAGTTACCTTATACGTGCGCAGCTTGTGAGTGCTGCTTTTGTGACCATATGATGGACGGGCTTATGGAAGTGTAAAGAGTTCTTCTATCTTTACTGTATAAGTTCCAAGAATGAATAAAGTTTGAATCTTGTTCTTATCTTGAATCTTCCTCTCTTTGAGATTTTTCTTAGTGGTTAATGTTGATTAAAACTTTTCTCTAAATCTCATATTCGTGCATCTTGCGAAATTACCCCAGTTTGCGAGATGAGGACATCTCGCGTTTTTCAAGTGGGAGAGAATGTAAGATTCCTCCCCAGCCTCACAAAATGTCCAGCATATTCCCATGTAATCAATCCCTCTTCAGAAATATAAAGACCTTGTTTCTAATTGTTTTAACCTAGAGAGAGAAAATATTTTAGAGAGAGAATATTCAGATTTTGAATATTTCTGGATAGAAAAATATCTCATAAAATTAAGATGAATTCCCCTGAAACAGAAATTCAAAAAGAATTTTCAAATGTGCAATTGGAATTAATTGGAAATAGGTATAAAGAACCTTAGTCTAAGGGTCTAGATTTTCAGAAATCTTTAGACTATGGTCCAATTAAGGTTCCTATGGGCCAATAGCATCAATCCATGTGTAGGGAGGAGATAAATCCAATTTGTAAAAAGAAGATACCCAAAAATGAGTAAATGCTCACATAAGGTGAAGAGTTGAAAATGTACAAGGTTTATTAGTAAAAAACTATGAGCAATATTAAAAATATGAGATATTTTGGGTATAATGATTCCATTTTGACACATATGTAAGGAAGGGGAGTTCTTTAAAGGAGGTGCACATTTCACATAAGATGAAGAGTTGAAAATGTACAAGGTTTATTAGTAAAAAATTATGAGCAATATTAAAAATATGAGATATTTTGGGTATAATGATTTCATCTTGACACATATGTAAGGAAGGGGAGTCCCTTAAATGCTCACATAAGATGAAGAGTTGAAAATGTACAAGGTTTAATAGTAAAAAAACTATGAGTAATATAAAAATATGAGATATTTTGAGTGTAAGGATTCCTTTTTTGACACATCAGTAAGGAAAAGGAGGGCCTTCAATGAGGCACCTAAAACACATGCTTAAACGAGTTTTAAAATCATAAAAGTTGAGATATTTCATCTCTCCTCTCTCCTCATTCAAGTCTAGTTCCAAAAAGTTAGCTTAACTGACCTAAAAATGGTCAAAAAGTGACCAAACTGACTTGGAAAATTCTAGAATCAGTTTGTTTGGTTAGGAGCTCAAATTTTCCTATAAATAGAAGCCTCCCCTTGTTGAAAAAAACATAGTGTCTTATGCATTGTTACTCTACTCCACCTAAGCCAAGAACTGTGAATTCTTTAAAAATTCACTAGTTTTTGACACTTCCCTCTTTCCGAGTAAATCTAAGACTTGAAATTATAAGCGTTAATGCTATCCAGATGATGAATTCGAATGTGGTTGATATGATTTTTAATTCTGTTTGGGAACTGATGAAATTGATTTGGATTCTGATTGAAAAATGATGATTTCTGAAATTCAGTTAAAATGTAATAAGCTGAGCGAAACCACAGTGATAATATTCATAACTGAAATGATAATAATGATTTCAGCAAATCACTATGAGATTAGTGGATTGTGCTGTCAGATTGCTACTGTTAACACTTGACCCGTAGATCAAGTTAAGGGATGACAAATTGAGAACTTGCTTAACTGAAATTTCCGTGGAGGAATCTTCAGAAGGGAATTTTTCGCTCTAATGGACCATTATCATGTTAAAGATATGAATGATATGATTTGAATGAATTGTTATTTAATGATGAGTTCTATTTAAGGGATAATTATCCCAGTATTCTGTTGGGTTGACCAGAATATAAGGAACCCATAGTAAAATTGGATCTTAAGAAAAAGAGTTGTCCTCTACCTTGCGAGATGAGGACGTCTCGCACTTTTCAAGTGGGGTAGAATGTAAGATTCTCCCCCAGCCTTCGAGGTATACAGGAGTAAGAATCTCCCTTTCTGATCTTATAATTATTCTCTCTCTAAAATAAAAGAAAGATTCTGTTTAAAAAAGGAAGAACCTTTTCCCTGAATACTTCTCAAGAGTCCCACCTGTTTTAAGGATTCAGAACAATGAGTTCAGAAGTGAGAATCGATGTTTTGGATATCAAGGTTTTGGTCTTCATTCGAGTACGGCCCAAAAGAAGTTCTTTATCTCTTGGGAAGTATAAGAAGTTATCTCCCAGATATTGTGGACCAAAGAAAGTAGGTGATTTAGCTTACGAATTTCTTTTATCTCCTCATCTCAAAGTTCTGAATGCCTTCTATAGAAAAATGTGCCAAACCCAAATCTTGGAAAGACGGTAAAACTTTCGTGGTAAGTTACCGTTGACTTCTAAGTTACGCTAGCTTCTTCCTTTATATAAGTCGTAACTTTTATTTGTCGTTCACAGTAATCTTACTCCCATCAATCTCCTTTCTTTCTTAATCTCCTTTATGGCTTGGCAACAAGAATTAGTTTTATCCATAATGATTCCTCACCTTCAAGACGCAAGTGAGTCTGTGAAGAAGGATTTTATAGAACAGTATGAGCGCTCACTTTTCCCTCACTTGGGAACTTCTGTAGCTCAGACCAAATGGCGGACCTGTCAAGACATAACTAGGGTAACACCCTGGGGTCAGCAGCACTTTCGTAACAATGTCCGCTTGGCCATGGTTATTGAAGCCTTGGGTTTGGGTCCCCGATACTACTGCGTCATGAGATCAAGGCATCTTGGGTTTTCTGAGCGAGTCTTCTTACTGGCGTGTTTTCTTCCTCATGAGAAGATATGCCTTTACCCCGTTTTTGGCTTGCCTCTCAGAGGTCCTTTTGTTAGATCACCTCATACCACACTGAGATAGGTGCGGCAATAACCAACAGAATTATTTCCATAGATGAGTTACCTTATACGTGCGCAGCTTGTGAGTGCTGCTTTTGTGACCATATGATGGACGGGCTTATGGAAGTGTAAAGAGTTCTTCTATCTTTACTGTATAAATTCCAAGAATGAATAAAGTTTAAATCTTGTTCTTATCTTGAATCTTCCTCTCTTAGAGATTTTTCTTAGTGGTTAATCTTGATTAAAATTTTTCTCTAAATCTCATATTCGTGCATCTTGCGAAATTACCCCAGTTTGCGAGATGAGGACATCTCGCGTTTTTCAAGTGGGAGAGAATGTAAGATTCCTCCCCAGCCTCACAAAATGTCCAGCATATTCCCATGTAATCAATCCCTCTTCAGAAATATAAAGACCTTGTTTCTAACCTAGAGAGAGAAAATATTCTAGAGAGAGAATATTCAGATTTTGAATATTTTTGGATAGAAAAATATCTCATATAATTAAGATGAATTCCCCTGAAACAGAAATTCAAAAAGAATTTTCAAATGTGCAATTGGAATTAATTGGAAATAGGTATAAAGAACCTTAGTCTAAGGGTCTAGATTTTCAGAAATCTTTAGACTATGGTCCAATTAAGGTTCCTATGGGCCAATAGCATCAATCCATGTGTAGGGAGGAGATAAATCCAATTTGTAAAAAGAAGATACCCAAAAATGAGTAAATGCTCACATAAGGTGAAGAGTTGAAAATGTACAAGGTTTATTAGTAAAAAACTATGAGCAATATTAAAAATATGAGATATTTTGGGTATAATGATTCCATTTTGACACATATGTAAGGAAGGGGAGTTCTTTAAAGGAGGTGCACATTTCACATAAGATGAAGAGTTGAAAATGTACAAGGTTTATTAGTAAAAATTATGAGCAATATTAAAAATATGAGATATTTTGGGTATAATGATTTCATCTTGACACATATGTAAGGAAGGGGAGTCCCTTAAATGCTCACATAAGATGAAGAGTTGAAAATGTACAAGGTTTAATAGTAAAAAAACTATGAGTAATATAAAAATATGAGATATTTTGAGTGTAAGGATTCCTTTTTTGACACATCAGTAAGGAAAAGGAGGGCCTTCAATGAGGCACCTAAAACACATGCTTAAACGAGTTTTAAAATCATAAAAGTTGAGATATTTCATCTCTCCTCTCTCCTCATTCAAGTCTAGTTCCAAAAAGTTAGCTTAACTGACCTAAAAATGGTCAAAAAGTGACCAAACTGACTTGGAAAATTCTAGAATCAGTTTGTTTGGTTAGGAGCTCAAATTTTCCTATAAATAGAAGCCTCTCCTTGTTGAAAAAAACATAGTGTCTTATGCATTGTTACTCTACTCCACCTAAGCCAAGAACTGTGAATTCTTTAAAAATTCACTAGTTTTTGACACTTCCCTCTTTCCGAGTAAATCTAAGACTTGAAATTATAAGCGTTAATGCTATCCAGATGATGAATTCGAATGTGGTTGATATGATTTTTAATTCTGTTTGGGAACTGATGAAATTGATTTGGATTCTGATTGAAAAATGATGATTTCTGAAATTCAGTTATATGTAATAAGCTGAGCGAAACCACAGTGATAATATTCATAACTGGAATGATAATAATGATTTCAGCAAATCACTATGAGATTAGTGGATTGTGCTGTCAGATTGCTACTGTTAACACTTGACCCGTAGATCAAGTTAAGGGATGACAAATTGAGAACTTGCTTAACTGAAATTTCCGTGGAGGAATCTTCAGAAGGGAATTTTTCGCTCTAATGGACCATTATCATGTTAAAGATATGAATGATATGATTTGAATGAATTGTTATTTAATGATGAGTTCTATTTAAGGGATAATTATCCCAGTATTCTGTTGGGTTGACCAGAATATAAGGAACCCATAGTAAAATTGGATCTTAAGAAAAAGAGTTGTCGTCTACCTTGCGAGATGAGGACGTCTCGCACTTTTCAAGTGGGGTAGAATGTAAGATTCTCCCCCAGCCTTCGAGGTATACAGGAGTAAGAATCTCCCTTTCTGATCTTATAATTATTCTCTCTCTAAAATAAAAGAAAGATTCTGTTTAAAAAAGGAAGAACCTTTTCCCTGAATACTTCTCAAGAGTCCCACCTGTTTTAAGGATTCAGAACAATGAGTTCAGAAGTGAGAATCGATGTTTTGGATATCAAGGTTTTGGTCTTGATTCGAGTACGGCCCAAAAGAAGTTCTTTATCTCTTGGGAAGTATAAGAAGTTATCTCCCAGATATTGTGGACCAAAGAAAGTAGGTGATTTAGCTTACGAATTTCTTTTATCTCCTCATCTCAAAGTTCTGAATACCTTCTATAGAAAAATGTGCCAAACCCAAATCTTGGAAAGACGGTAAAACTTTCGTGGTAAGTTACCGTTGACTTCTAAGTTACGCTAGCTTCTTCCTTTATATAAGTCGTAACTTTTATTTGTCGTTCACAGTAATCTTACTCCCATCAATCTCCTTTCTTTCTTAATCTCCTTTATGGCTTGGCAACAAGAATTAGTTTTATCCATAATGATTCCTCACCTTCAAGACGCAAGTGAGTCTGTGAAGAAGGATTTTATAGAACAGTATGAGCGCTCACTTTTCCCTCACTTGGGAACTTCTGTAGCTCAGACCAAATGGCGGACCTGTCAAGACATAACTAGGGTAACACCCTGGGGTCAGCAGCACTTTCGTAACAATGTCCGCTTGGCCATGGTTATTGAAGCCTTGGGTTTGGGTCCCCGATACTAATGCGTCATGAGATCAAGGCATCTTGGGTTTTCTGAGCGAGTCTTCTTACTGGCGTGTTTTCTTCCTCATGAGAAGATATGCCTTTACCCCGTTTTTGGCTTGCCTCTCAGAGGTCCTTTTGTTAGATCACCTCATACCACACTGAGATAGGTGCGGCAATAACCAACAGAATTATTTCCATAGATGAGTTACCTTATACGTGCGCAGCTTGTGAGTGCTGCTTTTGTGACCATATGATGGACGGGCTTATGGAAGTGTAAAGAGTTCTTCTATCTTTACTGTATAAGTTCCAAGAATGAATAAAGTTTAAATCTTGTTCTTATCTTGAATCTTCCTCTCTGAGATTTTTCTTAGTGGTTAATCTTGATTAAAATTTTTCTCTAAATCTCATATTCGTGCATCTTGCGAAATTACCCCAGTTTGCGAGATGAGGACATCTCGCGTTTTTCAAGTGGGAGAGAATGTAAGATTCCTCCCCAGCCTCACAAAATGTCCAGCATATTCCCATGTAATCAATCCCTCTTCAGAAATATAAAGACCTTGTTTCTAACCTAGAGAGAGAATATTCAGATTTTGAATATTTTTGGATAGAAAAATATCTCATATAATTAAGATGAATTTTCCTGAAACAGAAATTCAAAAAGAATTTTCAAATGTGCAATTGGAATTAATTGGAAATAGGTATAAAGAACCTTAGTCTAAGGGTCTAGATTTTCAGAAATCTTTAGACTATGGTCCAATTAAGGTTCCTATGGGCCAATAGCATCAATCCATATGTAGGGAGGAGATAAATCCAATTTGTAAAAAGAAGATACCCAAAAATGAGTAAATGCTCACATAAGGTAAAGAGTTGAAAATGTACAAGGTTTATTAGTAAAAAACTATGAGCAATATTAAAAATATGAGATATTTTGGGTATAATGATTCCATTTTGACACATATGTAAGGAAGGGGAGTTCTTTAAAGGAGGTGCACATTTCACATAAGATGAAGAGTTGAAAATGTACAAGGTTTATTAGTAAAAAATTATGAGCAATATTAAAAATATGAGATATTTTGGGTATAATGATTTCATCTTGACACATATGTAAGGAAGGGGAGTCCCTTAAATGCTCACATAAGATGAAGAGTTGAAAATGTACAAGGTTTAACAGTAAAAAAACTATGAGTAATATAAAAATATGAGATATTTTGAGTGTAAGGATTCCTTTTTTGACACATCAGTAAGGAAAAGGAGGGCCTTCAATGAGGCGCCTAAAACACATGCTTAAATGAGTTTTAAAATCATAAAAGTTGAGATATTTCATCTCTCCTCTCTCCTCATTCAAGTCTAGTTCCAAAAAGTTAGCTTAACTGACCTAAAAATGGTCAAAAAGTGACCAAACTCACTTGGAAAATTCTAGAATCAGTTTGTTTGGTTAGGAGCTCAAATTTTCCTATAAATAGAAGCCTCCCCTTGTTGAAAAAAACATAGTGTCTTATGCATTGTTACTCTACTCCACCTAAGCCAAGAACTGTGAATTCTTTAATAATTCACTAGTTTTTGACACTTCCCTCTTTCTTTAATCCCCATTGGTGGCTCCATCATCATACTAAACCAATTGATTGGTTGGGGGCCTCTACCGTGAACAAAGAATCAAGCAACTTGTAAGGTAAGTATGGTGAATTTTGATTTTTCTATAATTTCTCAATGTTTCTCTCTTCTCAATCCCTCTCAAGCAGCTTGAGAAGCTTAATTGGTATGGTTTTTGAATGTTATTGAACTTAATTGATTAATGATAGTAAAGAATTTCATAAATTTCCATTTATATTTAATTCTAATGATTTTTCCCTCTCTCACTTATGAAATGGTCATATTCATGACCCATTCTCAATCCAAATGAAGCTTTTCATAAAGCTTTTTCTTAATCCAAGATTAATCTATGCTTGAGAATAAATTAATAGTTTTTATCTATGCTTTTAGTTATGATTATTTTTTATTTAATCCATTAAGAGTTAATGATCCAATTAGGGATCATTCTAATCATTCCCTTAAAGATAAGCCTTATCTTTTTTTAAATAATTGAGATTTATTAGTTATAGTAGCGGAACTATGGCAAAATTTTATAAAATTTTACACATAAAATAATTTCATTCAAAGCATGAAAAGAGGATTTCCTACCATATTCTAGGAATTATCATCCTAGATAAGTTGAAAGAATTTCATTAGAATCATGAGAAAATTGAATTTTTATATTATGCATAAAGAATAAAATTTTATATCAAAAGTATTACTTTTATCATTTTTATTTTATGCATAGAAGTATGCATAATGGATAAATTTTTATATCAAAAGTGTTACTTTTATCATTTTTATTTTCATGCATAGAAGTATGCATAATGGATAAAATTTATATCAAAAGTGTTACTTTTAGCATAATTAAATTTCATGCATAGAGGTATGCATAAAAGATAAATATTTTTTTATAAAAGTGTTACTTTTAACATAATTGAATTTCATGCATAGAGGTATGCATAAAAGATAAATATTTTATTATAAAAGTGTTACTTTTAACATAATTGAATTTCATGCATAGAGGTATGCATAGAAGATAAATATTTTATTATAAAAGTGTTGCTTTTAACATAATTGAATTTCATGCATAGAGGTATGCATAAAAGATAAATATTTTATTATAAAAGTGTTGCTTTTAACATAATTGAATTTCATGCATAGAGGTATGCATAAAAGATAAATATTTTATTATAAAAGTGTTACTTTTAACCTAATTGAATTTCATGCATAGGGTATGCATAAAAGATGAATATTTTATTATTTTATTATAAAACTGTAAAGAAAAAAAATGATTATTTTATTATAAAAAGTTATTTTCATCATATTAAATTTCGTGCATAGAAATGAAAAAAATAAATAAATTATTATTTTATTATAAAAATATTACAGAAAAAAATGATTAATTTATTGTAAAAGTGTTACTTTTATCACAATTGAAATTCTTGCATAGAGGTATGCATAAAGGATGAGTTAGGATGTGATAAGATGAGTGAAGATAAGTTAAGATGTGATAAGAGGTGTATGAGATGTGATAAGATGAGTTAAGATGTGATAAGAGGTGTATGAGATGTGATAAGAGGTGTATGAGATGTGATAAGATGAGATAAGATGTATATGAGATGAGTTAAGATGTGATAAGAGGAGTTAGGATGTGATAAGAGGTGTATGAGATGTGATAAGAGACGTATGAGATGTGATAAGATGAGATAAGATGTATATGAGATGAGTTAGGATGTGATAAGATGAGTTAAGAAGTGATAAGATGTGTATGGAATGAGATAAGAAGTGTATGTGATGAGATAAGATGTATATGGGTTGTCATAAGGTGAAAATAGATGTGATGTAAAAGAATAGATGTGAAAGCGTATGGGGCTATATGAATGGGAAGGAAAAAAAAAGATCTATGTATGGATGTGAATGTGCATATAAATGAGGATGTATGGATGAAGATGCATGAATGTGCATGTAGATGTAGATGTACAAATGAGGATGTGGATGTATGCATATGGATGTGTATGTATGGATGTATGCGTGTAGATGTGTATGTATGGATGTATGTATGTGGATGTGGATGTATGAGTAAGAATGTGAAAATTGATGTATGCATGGATGGGTATGAAGAATAATGAAGGTGAATGTGTATGGGAAATAATGTGTCGTTGATATGAATGAATGGATGAGAATGAGTACATATGAAGGGAATGTGGAATAAGTAATGTGGATTGAGAAGGGATAATGTGGAAAGATGGAGTTCGATATAGAATCTATATTTTGTGACTGTTTGTAAATGACTGTTTTATGTCAAGAATGCTGGTGGGAAAGCATTTTGACCGTCTTGTGATCAAGGTCGTGGAGACCTAATTGATAAAGTTGCAACTGCTGACGGAGAGTCCGAATGGAGGACGTCTCACGCAGCAAGGTCGGCCGAGGTCTTGACCAGCCTCGGTGCGATTAAAATGGTGAGCTTCCGGTACGGTGGATGAGGGGCCAAGGAAGCGGCCTATGAGTGAAGCGCTAGGTCACCTGCGAAGGATCCTAGAGGCTGCTGACCATACGGTGCTCGGGCTCTGGGTCGCCCAGGATACCCACGCGTGTGTCGAGGAAGATATTGGAACAAGGAGTAAGAGTTGTTTTCTGAAACCGGGCATGGATTTGGTTGACTGACCTTGCTGGTCCTCAACGGATGAGTCCATGGCTCTTTTATATGGATCTATTGGTTGATCTTGCTGATCTTCAACGAGAGTCCATCTTGATAAGTGATTATATTGCCGAGTATTATGGGCTAGGAACTATTGAAAAGGCCCCTGTGTGCACAGGTGGTGAGCGTTCTAGTTGCCAATGATGCCATAGATACTCTGATGAAGGAATGATGGGAAATTGAATCAACCGGATAAATTGGAAGATTGTGATCACTGATACTATGGTTTTATTAAAGGATTGTTTTTGGTTGAATCTGTAAAAAGGCAATTTCATATTGGGTGTGTAAGTGGTGTTACTAGTTCTATAATTGCATGAACTTCCGGCTAGGGGGCCTTGGAACTCTTTTCCTTGGTACCTGGGACAAAACCTAACCAAATTCTTAATTGGATCCCATCACTACAGTGGTTGGGCAGTTGGCTAACCCATGGGACTGGATGGGGTTAGGCTGGACTGATGGATCCGTAAATCGAAACTCAACTTTTGTTATTACGATAGATAAAGTAAATCCCGGACAGTAATTGTTCTATGGATAGGAATCAACGGTTGTGCCTCTTGAATGGGGAAAAAAGCGTTGATCCCAATGATCCAAGTGCAAGTTTCTTCCTTGATCTGACCGAGTATCTTTATAGATGCAGTCGGATCAGCTTGATCAGTAATGGTCTTGACTACGTTAGAGTAAAACGTTATCCTGGTGGAATCACCGTGCTTTCCGGATAAAGGAAGTTTTTTCGGGTTTGGTTTTGGAACAACCGACGGATTAGTCTCTTGTCCGGATATCCGTGGGTGAGGCCTCGAGTGTGGGACCCCTGTCCCGCGCGAAAAGTGCTACTTCCGCTGCTAGTACCCCGAATCCGTTGCTCGGTGGGAACATGGATCTCACATTTCTTCACTTCATATATTGCCCTACGAACACCTCTATATCATTGGATATGGTCTTTCTTAATTTGTCCTCTTACTTTATGTCTATTCTTCTGTACCATTATTAAAGTAACTGCCTCATAGGATTGGAATCTTTGATTCCACCTCCATGTGATGTTGCTTTTTGGAATCCGCATTGAGCTTGCCTGTGAGATCGCTCGATGCCTTGCGTGGATCATATCACCAAACTTCCTTGTTCAGTGAAGTATGAACCATGAGTCGCAAGTATATGATGCATTAAAGAACAACATAGGATACCCACAATTAAACTTAAAATATTACATGTACATTTTAATTATAACTAAATAGTGACCACTCTTTCCATATTGTGCATAATGCAATTTGAAGTCCATGCCTACATCATTGAATTATAAAAGTTTACCACCGTCTCTTTAAATGCATCGGCATTATCAGAATTAAATGTCATGTTTTATGAAAGTGTGCATAGATGTATCATATACCACCTCTTGGAAAAAAATATATTAATCCCATCAGGCTTGCAGGGCCCTTGTCCATAGGCCTACAGAGGCCTGCTTTCTAAAGCCCCTGGGGTCCTCGTGCGTCGCGCCTTTGCAATATTTCTTGCACCAATCTTGAGAAAGCTACCTTGGGTATAATCAACTCAGGAGGATTCTTCTAGACCTCCGAATTTCACAAAGAGTGGCGATGCCTAGTCTTCATCTTCTCTTCTTATATGTGTATCTAGCATAGTGGGAGCATATTTCCTATTTGGAGGAGCTTGGCCTTCATCATTAAGTACTATCGATGATAGTATGTTCACTAGATCCAGATGAATGAACTAGTGCTGTGGTACGCCTTATACTCAGAAGCTAAAAGGAATTGAGAGAAATGGAAGAAGTGCCTTTATTTGTAAATGGGAGTTACTAAAAGTTATTGATACTTACTTTTAAAATATATCAATAGTATGTTATCTTGAAAAGCATCTATATTGATTTTTGCTTTGTAGATCTTGCAATATTTCTTGCACCAACCTTGAGAAAGATACCTTGGGTATAATCAACTCGAGACTCTTATGGACCTCCTAATTTCACAAAGACTGGCATAGGGGGAGCATCTTTCCCATTTAGAGGAGCTTGGCCTTCATCATTACGTACTGTCGATAGATATAGATGAATGAACTAGTGTTTTGTTACGCATCATACTCATAAGCTAGAAAGAATGGAGAGAAATGCCTTCATTTGTAAATGGGACTTACAAGTTATTGACACTTACTTTTAAAATATATCAACACTATGAATATTTTAAAAAAGTTACCCAAATCCATCTTTAGCAAACACCTATCTCTTTAAAACATTGCATTGCTTCAGTTCTCTCATAAACATAAAATGTTATTATATTTCTCAATTACATATCCGAATCACTTCTATCACCACTTTGTGCTCGATGTTTTGATTTGCTCATGACTCTCTCGTGGGTTGTCAATCATTCTGTATGATGTTCTCTAACTGTGTTATTTTCATATCTTACTTTCTTCACTTCATATACTGCCCTGCAAAGAGTTTCTATATCATTGGATTTGGACTTTATTAATTTGTCCTCTTACTTTATCGCTATTCTCTTACTGACTCTCTCCTCAGTTGTCAACTACTCTGTATGACGTTCTCTAGCTGTGCTATTTTCATATCTAAATTTCTTCACTTCATATATTGCCCTACGAACACCTCTATGTCATTGGATATGGACTTTCTTAATTTGTCCTCTCACTTTACGTCTATTCTTCTATACCATTATTAAAGTAACTGCCTCATAGGATTGGAATCTTTGATTCCACCTTTATGTGATGTTGCTTTTTGGAATCCGCATCGAGCTTGCCTGTGAGATCGCTCGATGCCTTGTGTGGACCATATCATCAAACTTTTTTGTTCAGTGAAGTATGCACCATGACCCTCAAGTATATGATGCATTAAAGAACACACGATGTCCACAATCAAACTCAAAATATTACATGTACATTTTAATTATAACAAAATAGTGACCACTCTTACCATATTGTGCATAATGCAATTTGAAGTCCACCCCTATATCATTGAATTATGAAAGTTTACCACCGCCTCTTTAAATGCATCGACATTATCAGAATTGAATGTCATGTTGTATAAAAGTGTGCATAGATGTATCATATACCACCTCTTGAAAAAAATATTAAAGAGTGGCGATGCCTAGTTGCCATCTTCTCTTCTCATGTGTAGCTGACCAGCATAGGGGGAGTATCTTTCGCATTTAGAGGAGCTTGGCCTTCATCATTATGTACTATCGATGATAGTACGTTCACTAGATATGGACTAGTGCCTTAGTACGCATCATACTCACAAGCTAGAAAGCATGGAGAGAAATGAAAGAAATGCCTTCATTTGTAAATGGGACTTACTATAAGTTGTTTGACACTTACTTTTAAATTATATCAACACTATGAAAAGTTATCCAAATCCAACTTTAGCAAACAATTATTTCTTTAAAACATTGAGTTCTCTCATAAACATAAAATGTTATTATATATCTCAATTACAAATCTGAATCACTTCTATCACCACTTTGTGCTCGATGCTTTGATTTGCTCTACCGACTCTCTCGTGGGTTGTCAATCATTTTGTATGATGGTCTCTAACTGTATTATTTTCATATCTTACTTTCTTCACTTCATATTGGATATGGACTTTATTAATTTGTCCTCTTACTTTGTGTCTATTATTCTATACCATTATTAAAGTAACTGCCTCATAGGATTGGAATCTTTGATTCCACCTCCATGTGATGTTGCTTTTTGGAATCCGCATGGAGCTTGCCTGTGAGATCACTCGATGCCTTGCGTGGACCATATCACCAAACTTCCTTGTTCAGTAAAGTATGGACCATGAGCCTCAAGTATACGATGCATTAAAGAACACAGGATATCCACAATTAAACTTAAAATATTACATGTACATTTTAATTATAACAAAATAGTGACCACTCTTACCATATTGTGCATAATGCAATTTGAAGTCCCATAGCTTACTTTCTTCACTTCATATATTGCCCTCCTGCAAACAGTTTCTATATCATTGGATTTGAACTTTATTAATTTGTCCTAATGCTTTACCGCATTATTCTCTTACCAACTCTCTCCTCGGTTGTAACTACTCTGTATGATGCTCTCTAGCTTTTCATATCTTACTTTCTTCACTTCATATATTGCCCTACGTTCGAACGCCTCCATATCATTGGATATGGACTTTCTTAATTTGTCCTCATACTTTACGTATTCTTCTATACCATTATTAAAGTAACTGCCTCATAGGATTGGAATCTTTGATTCCACCTTCATTTGATGTTGCTTTTTGGAATCCGGATCAAGCTTGCCATCAAGCTTGCCTGTGATATCGCTCGATGCCTTGCGTAGACCATATCACCAAACTTCCTTGTTCAGTAAAGTATGGACCATGAGCCTCAAGTATATGATGCATTAAAGAACACAGGATATCCACAATAAAACTTAAAATATTACATGTACATTTTAATTATAACAAAATAGTGACCACTCTTACCATATTAAGCGTAATGCAATTTGACATCCACCCTGTATCATTAAATTATATAAGTTTACCACCGCCTCTTTAAATGTATTGGAATTATCACAATTGAGTGTCATGTTTTATAAAAGTGTGCATAGATGTATCATATACCACCTCTTGAAGAAAATATTAAAGAGTGGCAATGCCTAGTCGCCATCTTCTCCTCTCATGTGTAGCTGGCGAGCATAGGGGGAGCATCTTTCCCATTTAGAGGAGCTTGGCCTTTATCATTACATACTATCGGTGATAGTACGTTCACTAGATATGGACGAACAGCATAGGGGGAGCATCTTTCCCATTTAGAGGAGCTTGGCCTTTATCATTACATACTATCGATGATAGTACGTTCACTAGATATGGACGAATGAACTATTGTCTTGGTACGCATCATACTCATGAAGGACGTCTCGCGTAGCAAGGTCGGCCGAGGTCTTGACCAGCCTCGGTGCGATTAAAATGGTGAGCTTTCGGTACGGTGGATGAGGGGCCAAGGAAGCGGCCTATGAGTGAAGCGCTAGGGCACCTGCGAAGGATCCTAGAGGGTGCTGACCATATGGTGCTCGGACTCTAGGTCGCCTAGGATACCCACGCGTACGTCGAGGAAGATATTGGAACAAGAGTAGGAGTTGTTTTCTGAAATCAGGCATGGATCTGGTTGATTGACCTTGCTGGTCTTCAATGGATGAGTCCATGGCTCTTTATATGGATCTGTTGGTTGATCTTGCTGATCTTCAACGAGAGTCCATCTTGATAAGTGATTATATTGCCAAGTATTATGGGCTAGGAACTAGGAAACGGCCCCTGAGTGGACAGGGGTGAGCGTCCTAGTTGCCAATGATGCCATAGATACTCTGATGAAGGAATGATGGGAAAATTAAGAATCAACTGGATAAATTGGAAGATGGTGATTAGTGATACTATGGTTTTATTAAAGGTTTGTTTTAAACTTGTTGAATCTGTGAAAAGGCAATTTCATATTGGGTGTGTGAGTGGTGTGACTAGTTTTATTTTTGCATGAACATCTGGCTAGGGGGCCTTGGAACTCTTTTCCTTGGTACCCGGGACAAAACCTAACCAAATTCTTAATTGGATCCCATCACTACAGTGGTTGGGCGGTTGGCTAACCCATGGGATCGGATGGGGGTAGGCTGGACTAATGGATCCGTAAATCGAGACTCAAACTTTTATTTTTACGATAGATAAAATAAATCCCGGATAGTAACTATTCTATGGATAGGAATCAACGGCTGTGCCTCTTGAATGGGGAAAAAAGCGTTGATCCCAATGATCCAAGTGCAAGTTTCTTCCTTGATCTGACCAAGTATCTTATAGATGTGATTGGATCAGCTCGATCAGAAATGATCTTGACTACGTTAGAGTAAAAAGTTATCCTGGTGGAATCGCCCGTGCTTTTCGGTAAAGGAAGTTTTTTCGGGTTCGGTTTTGGAACAACCAACGGATTAGTCTCTTATCCGGATATCCATGGGTGAGGCCCCGAATGTGGGACCCCTGTCTTGCGCGAGAAGTGCTACTTCTGCTGCTAGTATCCCGAATCTGTTGCTCGGTGGGAACATGGATCTTACAGTTGGTATCAGAGCATTGGTTAATAAAGATCAACTGAGAAGACAAATATGTCAAAAATTTATCGAGAAAGACAAAAAGGTTATAATTGTGTGATATAATTCATACAATTTGATATTCAAACTGAAACTCGTAATTTGGTAATTGGGTCTTCAAATGAAAGTATCGCAATTATATAGAATCCGTGACTTGCTTGAGGCCTAGACATGATGGTATTTACCTTATAATTCCAACGGGCCGTGACTACCGTATATACCGAGAGTATAACTGCAGCTCTTTACTGACAGTATATACGAGTAAATCTAAGACTTGAAATTATAAGCGTTAATGCTATCCAGATGATGATTTCGAATGTGATTGATATGATTTTTAATTCTGTTTGAGAATTGATGATTTGATTTGGATTTTGATTGAAAATTCTGATTGAAAAATGATGATTTTTAAAAATTAGTTGAAATATAATAAAACCACAATGAGAGGGAATGGGACGAGTCCCTGTGATGATATTCATAACTAGAATGATGATAATGAATTCAGCAAATCACTATGAGATTAGTGGGTTGTGCTGTCAGATTGCTACTGTTAATACTTGACTGGTAGATCAAGTTAAGGGATGTCAAATTGAGAACTTGCTTGACTGAAATTTCCGTGGAGGAATGTTCCGAAGGAAACTCTTCGGTCTAATGGATCATTATCATGTTAAAGATATGAATGATATGATCTGAATGAATTGTTATTTAATGATGAGTTCTATATAAGGGATATTTATCCCAGTGTTCTGTTGGGTTGACCAGAATATAAGGAACCCCAGAATAAAATTGGATCTTAAGAAAAAGAGATGTCCTCTACCTTGCGAGATGAGGACATCTCGCACTTTTTAAGTGGGGTAGAATGTAAGATTCCTCCCCAGCCTTTGAGGTATACAGGAGTAAGAATCTCCCTTTCTGATCTTATAATTATTCCCTCTCTAAAATAAAAGAAAGTTTCTATTTAAAAAAGGAAGACCCTTTCCCTAGAATACTTCTCAGGAGTCCCACTTGTTTTAAGGATTTAGAACAATGAGTTCAAAAGTGAGAATCGGTGTTTTGGATACCAAGGTTTTGGTTTTCATTCGAGTACGGCCCAAAAGAAGTTCTTTATCTCTTGGGGAGTATAAGAAGTTATCCCCTAGATATTGTGACCCTTATATCTGAATTCAATGAAAGTAGGTGACTTAGCCTACAAGCTTCTTTTATCTCCTCATCTCAAAATTCTTAATGCCTTCTATAGAAAAATGTGTCAAACACAAATCATGGAAAGACGGTAAAACTTAAGTGGCAAGTTACCGTTGGCTTCTAGGTTATGCTAGCTCCTTCCTTTATATAAGTCGTAACTTTTACTTGTCGCTCACAGTAATCTTACTCCCATCAATCTCCTTTCTTTCTTAATCTCCTTCATGGCTTGGCAACAGGAATTAGTTTTATCCCTGATGATTTCTCACCTTCAAGACGCAAGAGAGTCTGTGAAGAAAGACTTTATAGAACAGTATGAGCGCTCACTTTTTCCTCACCTAGGAACTTCTGTAGCTCAGACCAAATGGCGGACCTATCAAAACATAACTAGGGTAACACCCTGGGGTCAGCAGCACTTTCGTAACAATGTCCGCTTGGCCATGGTTATTGAAGCTTTGGGTTTGGTTCCCCGATACTACTGCGTCATGAGATCAAGGCATCTTGGGTTTTCTGAGCGGGTCTTCTTACTGGCGTGTTTTCTTCCTCATGAGAAGATATGCCTTTATCCCGTTTTTGGCTTGCCTCTCAGAGGTCCTTTTGTTAGATCACCTCATACCACTGAGATAGGTGCGGTAATAACCAGCAGAATCATTCCCATAGATGGGTTACCCTATACTTGTGCAGCTTGTGAGTACTGCTTTTGTGACCATACGATGGACGGGCTTATGGAAGTGTAAAGAGTTCTTCTATCTTTACTGTATAAGTTCCGAGAATGAATAAAGTTTAAATCTTGTTCTTATCTTGCTTTCTTTAAGACTTTTCTTGGTGGTTAATCTTGATTAAAATTTTTCTCTAAGTCTCATATTCGTGCATCTTGCGAAATTATCCCAGTTTGCGAGATGAGGACATCTCGCATTTTTTAAGTGGGGTAGAATGTAAGATTCCTCCCCCAACCCCTTTTTGATGTCTAGCATATTCCCCTGTAGTCAATTCCTTTTCTGAAATATAAGAGATCTTGTTTGTGGCTGTTTTAACCTAGAGAGAGAAAATATTCTAAAGAGAGAATATTCTGATTTTGAATATTTTTGGATAGAAAAATATCTCACCTTATTAAAATGAATCCCCCTGAAACAGAAATTCAGAAAGAATTTTCCAATGTGCAATTGGAATTAATTGGAAATAGGTATAAAGAACCTTAGTCTAAGGGTCTAGATTTTCAGAAATTTTTGGATTATGGTCCAATTAAGGTTCCTATGGGCCAATAGCATCAATCCATGTGTAGGGAGGAGATAAATCCAATTTGTAAAAGAAGATACCCAAAAATGAGTAAATGCTCACATAAGATGAAGAGTTGAAAATGTACAAGGTTTATTAGTTAAAAACTATGAGCAATAAAATTTTGACACATATGTAAGAAAGGGGAATTCTTTAAAGAAGGTGCATATTTCACATAAGATGAAGAGTTGAAAATGTACAAGGTTTATTAGTAAAAAACTATGAGCAATAAAATTTTGACACATATGTAAGGAAGGGGAGTTCTTTAAAGGAGGTACATATTTCACATGCTTGAATGAGTTTTAAACTAAAAAATAATGTGATATTTTTAACTCTCATCTCTCTTAAACCAAACCAAATCAAAATGGAACCAAATCGAATAAAAAAGTAACTAAACTAGGTCCAAAATCTAGTCCAAATTCAACCAAACTGACTTGGAAAATTCTAGAATCAGTTTGTTTGGTTAGGAGCTCAATTTTTCCTATAAATAGAAGCCTTCCCTTGTTGAAAAAAATAGTGTCTTATGCTTTGTTACTCTACTCCACCTAAGCCAAGAACTGTGAATTCTTTAATAATTCACTAGTTTTTGACACTTCTCTCTTTCTTCAATCCCCATTGGTGGCTCCATCAACATACTAAACCAATTGATTGGTTGGGGGCCTCTACCGTGAACAAAGAATCAAGCAAATTATAAGATAAGTATAGTGAATTTTGATCTTTTCTATAATTTCTCAATGATTCTCTCTTCTCAACCCCTCTCAAGCTTGAGAAGCTTAATTGGTATGGTTTTTGAAATGCTATTGAAGTTAATTAATTAATGATAGTAAAGAATTACATAAATTTCCATTTATGTTTAATTCTAATGGTTTTTCTCTCTCTCTCTCACTTAAGAAATGGTCATACTCATGACCCATTCTCAATCCAAATGAAGCTTTTCATAAAGCTTTTTCTTAATCCAAGATTAATCTATGCTTGAGAATAAATTAATAGTTTTTTTAATCTATGCTTTTAATTTATGATTATTTTTATTTAATCCATTAAGGGTTAATGATCCAATTATTGTAATCATGGAGGTGTGGAGGTATGCATGTAGATGTAGATGTATAGATATGGATGTGAATGGAGATGCGGATGTATGCATGTGGATGTAGATGTATAGATGGGGATGTGAATGGAGATGTGGATGTATGCATGTAGATGTATAGATGGGGATGTGAATGGAGATGTGGATGTATACATGTAGATGTAGAGATGTGGAGGTGAATGGAGATGTGGATGTATGCATGTAGATGTAGATGTATAGATGTGGATGTGAATGGAGATGTGGATGTATGCATGTAGATGTAGATGTATAGATGGGGATGTGAATGGAGATGTAGATGTATAGATGTGGATGTGAATGGAGTTGTGGATGTATGCATGTAGATGTAGATGTATAGATGTGGATGTGAATGTGGAGGTGGATGTATGCATATAGATGTAGATGTATGGGTGTGAATGTGGATGTGGATGTGGATGTATGCATGGAGTTGTGGATGTATGCATGTAGATATGAATGTATGCATGTAGATGTGGATGTATGGATGTGAATGTGGATATATGTATGGATGTGAATATATGATATGTGATGTGAAGGAATTTGAAGTGATGAGATAGAAAATGATGTGATGGGATGAGTACACATATAAATGGAATGTGAAATAAGTAATGCGGGTTGATGAGGGATAATGTGAAAAAATGAGAGTTAATATAGAAACTGTATTTGTAAACTGTTTGTAAATGCTGTTTGTAAATGATTGTTTTATGTCAAGAATGCTGGGGAAGCATTTTGGCCGTCTTGTGATTAAGGTCGTGATGATAAAGTTGCAACCTGCTGACGGGGAGTCAATGAAGGACGTCTCGCGTAGCAAGGTCGGCCGAGGTCTTGACCAGCCTCGGTGCGATTAAAATGGTGAGCTTCCGGTACGATGGATGAGGGGCCAAGGAAGCGGCCTATGAGTGAAGCGCTAGGGCACCTGCGAAGGATCCTAGAGGGTGCTGACCATACGGTGCTCGGGCTCTGGGTCGCCTAGGATACCCACACATACGTCGAGGAAGATATTGGAACAAGAGTAGGAGTTGTTTTCTGAAATCGGGCATGGATCTGGTTGATTGACCTTGCTGGTCTTCAATGGATGAGTCCATGGCTCTTTATATGGATCTGTTGGTTGATCTTGCTGATCTTCAACGAGAGTCCATCTTGATAAGTGATTATATTGCCGAGTATTATGGGCTAGGAACTAGGAAACGGCCCCTGAGTGGACAGGTGGTGAGCATCCTAGTTGCCAATGATGCCATAGATACTCTGATGAAGGAATGATGGGAAAATTAAGAATCAACTGGATAAATTGGAAGATGGTGATCAGTGATACTATGGTTTTATTAAAGGTTTGTTTTAAACTGGTTGAATTTGTGAAAAGGCAATTTCATATTGGGTGTGTGAGTGGTGTGACTAGTTTATTTTTGCATGAACATCCGGCTCGGGGGCCTTGGAACTCTTTTCCTTGGTACCCGGGACAAAACCTAACCAAATTCTTAATTGGATCCTATCACTACAGTGGCTAACCCATGGGATCGGATGGGGTTAGGCTGGACTGATGGATCCGTAAATCGAGACTCAAACTTTTGTTTTTACGATAGATAAAATAAATCCCGGATAGTAACTGTTCTATGGATAGGAATCAGCGGATGTGCCTCTTGAATGGGAAAAAAAGCGTTGATCCCAATGATCCAAGTGCAAGTTTCTTCCTTGATCTGACCAAGTATCTTATAGATGTAATTGGATCAGCTCGATCAGAAATGATCTTGACTACGTTAGATTAAAAAGTTATCCTGGTGGAATCGCCCGTGCTTTCCGATAAAGGAAGTTTTTTTGGGTTCGGTTTTGGAACAACCGACGGATTAGTCTCTTATCCGGATATCCGTGGGTGAGGCCCCGAATGTGGGACCCCTGTCCTGCGCGAGAAGTGCTACTTCCGCTGCTAGTATCCCGAATGTGTTGCTCGGTGGGAACAGGGATCTTACATGGACTTTCTTAATTTGTCCTCTTACTTTGTGTCTATTCTTCTATACCATTATTAAAGTAACTGCCTCATAGGATTGGAATCTTTGATTCCACCTCCATGTGATGTTGCTTTTTGGAATCTGCATGGAGCTTGCTTGTGAGATCGCTCGATGCCTTGCGTGGACCATATCATCGAACTTCCTTGTTCAGTAAAGTATGGACCATGAGCTTCAAGTATATGATGCAATAAAGAACACAGGATATCCACAATTAAACTTAAAATATTACATGTACATTTTAATTATAACAAAATAGTGACAACTCTTACCATATTGTGCATAATGCAATTTGAAGTCCCATATCTTACTTTCTTCACTTCATATATTGCCCTCCTGCAAACAGTTTCTATATCATTGGATTTGGACTTTATTAATTTGTCCTAATGCTTTACCGCTATTCTCTTACTGACTCTCTCCTCGGTTGTCAACTACTGTGTATGATGCTCTCTAGCTTTTCATATCTTACTTTTTTCACTTCATATATTGCCCTACGAACGCCTCCATATCATTGGATATGGACTTTCTTAATTGTCCTCATACTTTACGTATTCTTCTATACCATTATTAAAGTAACTGCCTGATAGGATTGGAATCTTTGATTCCACCTTCATGTGATGTTGCTTTTCGGAATCCGGATCAAGATTGCCTATGAGATCGCTCGATGCCTTGCGTGGACCATTTTACCAAACTTCCTTGTTCAGTAAAGTATGGACCATGAGCCTCAAGTATATGATGCATTAAAGAACACAGGATATCCACAATAAACTTAAAATATTACATGTACATTTTAATTCTAACAAAATAGTGACCCCTCTTACCATAGTAAGCATAATGCAATTTGACATCCACCCTGTATCATTAAATTATATAAGTTTACCACCGCCTCTTTAAATGTATTGGCATTATCACAATTGAATGTCATGTTTTGTATAAAAGTGTGCATAGATGTATCATATACCACCCCTTGAAAAAAATATTAAAGAGTGGCAATGCCTAGTCGCCATCTTCTCCTCTCATGTGTAGCTGGCCAGCATAGGGGGAGCATCTTTCCCATTTAGAGGAGCTTGGCCTTTATCATTACATACTATCGGGGTGATAGTACGTTCACTAGATATGGACAAATAAACTAGTGCCTTGGTACGCATCATACTCACAAGCTAGAAAGAATGGAGAGAAATGAAAGAAATGCCTTCATTTGTAAATGGGACTTACTATCTATAAGTTATTGACACTTACTTTTAAAATATATCAACACTATGAACATTTTTAAAAAGTTATCCAAATTCAACTTTAGCAGACACCTATTTCTTTAAGACATTGGATCGCTCCAGTTCTCTCATAAACATAAAATGTTATTATATTGTGGTACACATTATACTCACAAGCTAAAAGGAACGGAGAGAAATTAAAGAAGTGCCTTCATAAGTTATTGACACTTACTTTTAAAATATATCAATAGTATGTTCTCTTAAAAAGTATCTATATTGATTTTCGCTTTGTAGATCTTGCAATATTTTTTGCACCAACCTTGAGAAAGATACCTTGGGTATAATCAACTCGAGACTCTTATAGACCTCCTAATTTCACAAAGAGTGGCGATGCCTAGTCTCCATCTTCTCTTCTCATGTGTAGCTGGCATAGGGGGAGCATCTTTCCCATTTAGAGGAGCTTGGCCTTCATCATTATGTACCATCGGTGATAGTACGCTCACTAGATATAGACGAATGGACTAGTGCCTTGGTATGTATCATACTCACAAGTAGGAAAGAATGGAGAGAAATGCCTTCATTTGTAAATGGGACTTACTACAATAAGTTATTGACACTTACTTTTAAAATATATCGACTATGAACATTTTAAAAAAATTATCCAAATCCATCTTTAGCAAACACCTATTTCTTTAAAATATAAAATGTTCTCTAGAGCATAAAATGCTATTATATTTCTCAATTACAAATTTGAGTCACTTCTATCACCACGTTGTGCTCGATGTTTGATTTGCTACTGACTCTCTCATGGACTGTCAACCATTATGTATGATGTTCTCTAACTGTGCTATTTTCATATCTTACTTTCTTCACTTCATATATTGCCCTACAAACGCCTCTATATCGTTGGATATGGACTTTCTTAATTTGTCCTCTTACTTTACGTCTTTTCTTCTGTACCATTATTAAAGTAACTGCCTCATAGGATTGGAATCTCTGATTCCACCTCCATGTGATGTTGCTTTTTGGAATCTGCATTGAGCTTGCCTGTGAGATCGCTCGATGCCTGTGGATCATATCACCAAACTTCCTTGTTCAGTGAAGTATGAACCATGAGCCTCAAGTATATGATGCATTAAAGAACAACATAGGATACCCAAAATTAAACTTAAAATATTACATGTACATTTTAATTATAACTAAATAGTGACCACTCTTTCCATATTATGCATAATGCAATTTGAAGTCCACGCTCGCCTGCATCATTGAATTATAAAAGTTTACCACCGCCTCTTTAAATGCATCGGAATTATCAGAATTAAATGTCATGTTTTATGAAAGTGTGCATAGATGTATCATATACCACCTCTTGGAAAAAAAAAATAATCCCATCAGAGGCCTGCAGGGCCCTTGTCCATAGGCCTGCATCTAGAGGCTTGCTTTTTGAAGCCCCTAGGGTCCTCGTGCATCGCGCCTTTGCAATATTTCTTGCACCAATCTTGAGAAAGCTACCTTGGGTATAATCAACGCAGGAGGATTCTTCTAGACCTCCGAATTTCACAAAGAGTGGTGATGCCTAGTCTTCAGCTTCTCTTCTTAATATATGTGTATCTAGCATAGCGGGAGCATATTTCCTATTTGGAGGAGCTTGGCCTTCATCATTAAGTATTATCGGTGATAATATGTTCACTAGATCTAGATGAATGAACTAGTGCTGTGGTACGCCTTATTCTCAGAAGCTAAAAGGAATTGAGAGAAATGGAAGAAGTGTCTTCATTTGTAAAATGGGAGTTACTATAAGTTATTGACACTTACTTTTAAAATATATCAATAGTATGTTATCTTGAAAAGCATCTATATTGATTTTTGCTTTGTAGATCTTGCAATATTTCTTGCACCAACCTTGAGAAAGATACCTTGGGTATAATCAACTCGAGACTCTTATGGACCTCCTAATTTCACAAAGAGTGGCGATGCCTGGTCTCCATCTTCTCTTCTCATGTGTAGCTGGCGTAGGGGAGCATCTTTCCCATTTAGAGGAGCTTGGCCTTCATCATTATGTACTGTCGTTGATAGATATAGACGAATGAACTAGTGCCTTGTTACGCATCATACTCATAAGCTAGAAAGAATGGAGAGAAATGCCTTCATTTGTAAATGGGACTTACTACAAGTTATTGACACTTACTTTTAAAATATATCAACACTATGAACATTTTAAAAAAGTTACCCAAATCCGTCTTTAGCAAACACCTATCTCTTTAAAACATTGGATTGCTCCAGTTCTCTCATAAACATAAAATGTTATTATATTTCTCAATTACATATCCGAATCACTTCTATCACCACTTTGTGCTCGATGTTTCGATTTGCTACCGACTCTCTCGTGGGTTGTCAATCATTCTGTATGATGTTCTCTAACTGTGTTATTTTCATATCTTACTTTCTTCACTTCATATATTACCATGCAAAGAGTTTCTATATCATTGGATTTGGACTTTATTAATTTGTCCTCTTACTTTATCACTATTCTCTTACTGACCCTCTCCTCGGTTGTCAACTACTATGTATGACGTTCTCTAGCTGTGCTATTTTCATATCTAAATTTCTTCACTTCATATATTGCCCTACGAACACCTCTATATCATTGGATATGGACTTTCTTAATTTGTCCTCTCACTTTACGTTTATTCTTCTATACCATCATTAAAGTAACTGCCTCATAGAATTGGAATCTTTGATTCCACCTTTATGTGATGGTGCTTTTTTGAATCCGCATCGAGCTTGCCTGTGAGATCGCTCGATGCCTTGCGTGGACCATATCACCAAACTTCCTTGTTCACTGAAGCATGCACTATGACCCTCAAGTATATGATGCATTAAAGAACACAGCATCTCCACAATTAAACTTATAATATTACATGTACATTTTAATTATAACAAAATAGTGACCACTCTTACCATATTGTGCATAATGCAATTTGAAGTCCACCCCTGTATCATTGAATTATGAAAGTTTACCACCGCCTCTTTAAATGCATCGGCATTATCAGAATGGAATGCCATGTTTTATAAAAGTGTGCATAGATGTATCATATACCACCTCTTGAAAAAAGTATTAAAGAGTGTGGCGATGCCTAGTCGCCATCTTCTCTTCTCATGTGTAGCTGACCAGCATAGGGGGAGCATCTTTCAAATTTAGAGGAGCTTGGCCTTCATCATTATGTACTATCGGTGATAGTACGTTCACTAGATATGGACTAGTGCCTTGGTACGCATCATACTCACAAGCTAGAAAGAATGGAGAGAAATGAAAGAAATGCCTTCATCTTTTAATGGGACTTACTGTTGACACTTACTTTTAAATTATATCAACACTATGAAAAGTTATCCAAATCCAACTTTAGCACACAATTATTTCTTTAAAACATTGAGTTCTCTCATAAACATAAAATGTTATTATATTTCTCAATTACAAATCTGAATCACTTTTATCACCACTTTGTGCTTGATGCTTCGATTTGCTCTACCGACTCTCATGGGTTGTCAATCATTTTGTATGATGGTCTCTAACTGTGTTATTTTCATATCTTACTTTCTTCACTTCATATTGGATATGGACTTTATTAATTTGTCCTCTTACTTTGTGTCTATTCTTCTATACCATTATTAAAGTAACTGCCTCATAGGATTGGAATCTTTGATTCCACCTCCATGTGATATTGCTTTTTGGAATCCGCATCGAGCTTGCACATGCGAGCTTGCACATGAGATCGCTCGATGCCTTGCGTGGACCATATCACCAAACTTCCTTGTTCAGTAAAGTATGGACCATGAGCCTCAAGTATATGATGCATTAAAGAACACATGATATCCACAATTAAACTTAAAATATTACATGTACATTTTAATTATAACAAAATAGTGACCACTCTTACCAAATTGTGCATAATGCAATTTGAAGTCCCATATCTTACTTTCTTCACTTCATATATTGCCCTCCTGCAAACAGTTTCTATATCATTGGATTTGGACTTTATTAATTTGTCCTAATGCTTTACCGCTATTCTCTTACTGACTGTCTCCTCTGTTGTCAACTACTGTGTATGATGCTCTCCAGCTTTTCATATCTTACTTTCTTCACTTCATATATTGCCCTATGAATGCCTCCATATCATTGGACATGGACTTTCTTAATTTGTCCTCATACTTTACGTATTCTTCTATACCATTATTAAAGTAACTGCCTCATAGGATTGGAATCTTTGATTCCACCTCCATGTGATGTTGCTTTTTGGAATCCGCATCGAGCTTGCCTGTGAGATCGCTCGATGCCTTGCGTGGACCATATCACCAAACTTCATTGTTCAGTAAAGTATGGACCATGAGCCTCAAGTATATGATGCATTAAAGAACACAGGATATCCACGATTAAACTTAAAATATTACATGTACATTTTAATTCTAACAAAATAGTGACCACTCTTACCATATTAAGCATAATGCAATTTGACATCCACCATGTATCATTAAATTATATAAGTTTACCACCACCTCTTTAAATGTATCGGCATTATCACAATTGAATGTCATGTTTTATAAAAGTGTGCATAGATGTATCATATACCACCTCTTGAAAAAAATATTAAAGAGTGGCAATGCCTATTCGCCATCTTCTCCTCTCATGTGTAGCTGGCCAGCATAGGGGGAGCATCTTTCCCATTTAGAGGAGCTTGGCCTTTATCATTACATACTATCGGTGATAGTACGTTCACTAGATATGGACGAATGAACTAGTGCCTTAGTACGCATCATACTCACAAGCTAGAAAGAATGGAGAGAAATGAAAGAAATGCCTTCAATCGTAAATGGGGCTTACTATAAGTTATTGACACTTACTTTTAAAATATATTAACACTATGAACATTTTAAAAAAGTTATCCAAGTCCAACTTTAGCAGACACCTATTTCTTTAAGACATTGGATCGCTCCACTTCTCTCATAAACATAAAATGTTATTATATTGTGGTACACATTATACTCACAAACTAAAAGGAACGGAGAGAAATGAAAGAAGTGCCTTCATAAGTTATTGACACTTACTTTTAAAATATATCAATAGTATGTTCTCTTAAAAAGCATCTATATTGATTTTCGCTTTGTTGATCTTGCAATATTTCTTGCACCAACCTTGAGAGAAAGACACCTTGGGTATAATCAACTCGAGACTCTTATGGACCTCCTAATTTCACAAAGAGTGGCGATGCCTAGTCTCCATCTTCTCTTCTCATGTGTAGCTGGCATAGGGGGAGCATCTTTCCCATTTATAGGATCTTGGCCTTCATCATTACGTACCATCGGTGATAGTACGCTCACTAGATATAGACGAATGAACTAGTGCGTTGGCATGCATCATACTCACAAGTTGGAAAGAATGGAGAGAAATGCCTTCATTTGTAAATGGGACTTACTATAAGTTATTGACACTTACTTTTAAAATATATCGACTATGAACATTTTAAAAAAGTTATCCAAATCCATCTTTAGCAAACACCTATTTCTTTAAAGCATAAAATGTCCTCTAGAGCATAAACATAAAATGCTATTATATTTCTCAATTACAAATTTGAGTCACTTCTATCACCACGTTGTGCTCGATGTTGGATTTGCTACTGACTCTCTCATGGGCTGTCAACCATTTTGTATGATGTTCTCTAACTGTGCTATTTTCATATCTTACTTTCTTCACTTCATATATTGCCCTACGAATGCCTCTATATCATTGGATATGAACTTTCTTAATTTGTCCTCTTACTTTATGTCTATTCTTATACACCATTATTAAAGTAACTGCCTCATCGGATTGGAATCTTTGATTCCACCTCCACGTGATGTTGCTTTTTGGAATCCGCATTGAGCTTGCCTGTGAGATCGCTCGATGCCTTGCGTGGATCATATCACCAAACTTCCTTGTTCAGTGAAGTATGAACCATGAGCCTCAAGTATATGATGCATTAAAGAACAACATAGGATACCCACAATTAAACTTAAAATATTACATGTATATTTTAATTATAACTAAATAGTGACCACTCTTTCTATATTGTGCACAATGCAATTTGAAGTCCATGCCTACATCATTGAATTATAAAAGTTTACCACCGCCTCTTTCAATGCATCGGCATTATCAGAATTAAATGTCATGTTTTATGAAAGTGTGCATAGATGTATCATATACCACCTCTTGGAAAAAAAATATAAATCCCATCAGAGGCTTGCGGGGCCCTTGTCCGTAGGCTTGCATCTAGAGGCTTGCTTTTTAAAGCCCCTGGGGTCCTCGTGCATCGCGCCTTTGTAATATTTCTTGCACCTATCTTGAGAAAACTACCTTGGGTATAATCCACTCAGGAGGATTCTTCTAGACCTCCGAATTTCACAAAGAGTGGCGATGCCTAGTCTTCATCTTCTCTTCTTACATGTGTATCTAGCATAGCGGGAGCATGTTTCCTATTTGGAGGAGCTTGGCCTTCATCATTAAGTCCTATCGGTGATAGTATGTTCACTAGATCCAGATGAATTAACTAGTGCTCTGGTACGCATTATACTCAGAAGCTAAAAGGAATTGAGAGAAATGGAAGAAGTGCCTTCATTTGTAAATGGGAGTTACTATAAGTTATTGACACTTACTTTTAAAATATATCAATAGTATGTTATCTTGAAAAGCATCTATTTTGATTTTTGCTTTGTAGATCTTGCAATATTTCTTGCACCAACCTTGAGAAAGATACCTTGGGTATAATCAACTCGAGCCTCTTATGGACCTCCTAATTTCACAAAGTGTGGCAATGCCTAGTCTCCATCTTCTCTTCTCATGTGTAGCTGGCATAGGGGGAGCATCTTTCCCATTTAGAGGAGCTTGGCCTTCATCATTACGTACTGTCGTTGATAGTACGTTCACTAGATATAGACGAGTGAACTAGTGCCTTGTTACGCATCATACTCATAAGCTAGAAAGAATGGAGAGAAATGCCTTCATTTGTAAATGGGACTTACTACAAGTTATTGACACTTACTTTTAAAATATATCAACACTATGAACATCTTAAAAAAGCTACCCAAATCCATCTTTAGCAAACACCTATCTCTTTAAAACATTGGATTGCTCCAGTTCTCTCATAAACATAAAATGTTATTATATTTCTCAAGTACATATCTGAATCACTTCTATCACCACTTTGTGCTCGATGTTTCGATTTGCTACCGACTCTCTCGTGGGTTGTCAATCATTCTGTATGATGTTCTCTAACTGTGTTATTTTCATTTCTTACTTTCTTCACTTCATATATTGCCTTGCA